>NW_028186534.1:1560888-1573299 GCF_003343005.1 Rhea americana | reverse complement strand
TCCTTTCTTCGCCCTATTTAAGCTCTCAAAGCATGAATTTCCCTGTGTCCTGGGAGGTTATGCTCCAAAGGCCCAGGTCTGGAGAAGCACTCCCAGGGTTGCAGGGGCAAAAGCCCTCACTTAGGGAGCTGCCAAGAGTCTCTCTTTGAGCCATCTCTTCTAGCAGGACATGCTATTAGGGTGTGCTGGAAATGGCTTAATTTGCAGACTTTAAAAAGAAGGGGGGGGGAGGGGGAAGCTTAACTGTTAAGCTCCTGAAGCAGCGAGCTCATTGCTCTCTAGCCTGGAGGCACAGCCTTTCAGTAAAGTAGCTCAACCTCAGGAAGCAATTGCTCTTGCAAAATAGATGCCCCGTTTGCTCACCAGGTTGCTGTGAATGTGTGTACAAACTGGGCAGTCCCAGCTGCACTCAGGACTCTGAGTCAGGGCTCAGAGGATACTCAGAGGATCCGAGCTAGTCCAATTCATTTCTGGCAACCGTTAATATAATAAACCATTCAGCGACTGCGTGAGATATGAGCTGTGTAGCTCTTGCCAGAGATGGGATGTCTTTTTAAGATATCTCGTTGATTTTTGTGTTCCTGGCTACCTCTGGTGCTGGGCTCAGGCTGGGGACTGAAACCACTCGTAGGCAGTGTGGCCATGCACCCAACCTGCAGAGCCCTGGGACCCACGCTCCTAGGTATAAGCAGAGCAAGGCGAAGAGAGTTACTTGATCTGAGTAGCTATTCAACAGTTAAGAACAACAGCAGATCTCCAAGTAGGCTGAATTGTAGTGTTCCTTATTATAGCTGCAAGGTAAGTTATAATTTAACCTGCATTTGAAAAAAATGCTCCCTAGAATGGAACTAGACTTCATATCTTTTATTTCAACAAATTACTACTTGGAATATATTGCAAGCTTCATCTGTTTGCTGCAGAATATTTGAAATACTCAGTGTAGCTAAATAAAAAGTATTAYGGAGTATACCTAGGTGTGGAGAAGGCACTGAAGTCTCATCTTGGATCTTGCTTAGCAGGACGGCTGTTGGTGTGTGGACTGAACTTTTATGCAGGTGTAAGAGGGCTGTATGGTCTTCTGCTTTCTGCAGAGTAATGGGGGGGGGGAAGGTCCTCAGGGTGCATGAGGCCTCTGAGAGGACTCTTAAAGATAAGGAAATTCCCATCAAACAGACACAAATCTAAGAAGTCTTCTACTTTGTTCCTCTGCCATAGGTTACAGTTCTYCAGGGAGAGAGTTGAGGCATGGGTTTGTGCTGGGGGAAAGGTGAACTTCTTTGAAATGCGGTATGAACTGGCCCTAGTCCCAGCTATAGTCTCGGTTGGGTTTAGTTGGATTTTCAGCAGAACCCCTTGCTTTTGGGATCCCTTGAAGGAGAATAGGGGGCAGCAGTGGTAAAACTAWAAAGAAAAGCAGTTGCAGGTCCACCTACACGGCTCAGTGAAGACAAGACCTGAGCATGGAGCTTCTCTTTCTCGGTACCCTTAAAGGTGTTCCCCTGCCAGTGCCCTCAGGAGACAGATTGTTGCTGTGGCTGGGTGGATCGCTTCCAACACTGCTACTGCATCTTCCGGGGCTGCCTCCCAGCACACGGTGTTAAGCAGGAACACTCTGGTCTGTGCCACTGAACTGCCCTTTTCCCATTACTTTCCTTGCTCTGCCCTGCAAAGAGAAGTCTAATGAAGTAACTTTCTTGTGGCACTCTGCTACCTTCAGGACAATTGCTCCTTCCTCTGATGGTTTTCAGGCATRTGCAAATGTAATTAATATGTTCTAAATTAATCTTCAGCACACAGGGGAGCAAAAAGACACAACCTTCCYCCACTTTCCCCAAGTCTCCATTTGTCATAATGATCATGCAGGTAAATAGGACTGCAAGAAAGAGCATTTAATATCCAGCTGTGCTGTTACAAAGATGTGCTTGCAGCTTCCTGCATAGCAGCATAATCATTGCAGCAGCTGCTGTCAGATTTATCAGGAGGAGCAGGCGTTGTTGGCATCCGCAGGTAAACTTGCAGGCTTGTTCACACTTCAGRAAACTGGGCAGCTGCAGTCTCAAGGAGCCCGGGTCCCCTTGGTCCCTTCCCTGTGAGGGGCCATCAGAGTGCTCAGTGCCCAGGCCATCACGCTCTGGGTGGGGAAGCAGACTGGAAACCACACCAGAAAACCAAACAATATATATAAAATAAAAGWCAGGAGACTGTTGCAATTCTTTTTCAGCCTGACTCACTGTACATCTCTGCCTGTACATGCAGGGATTGGCCCCATCACCTTGTGCTCAGCAGGTCGCTGAGAGCTCAGCTCATTCAGCCTGGCCTTGACTCCTGCTCTCAGCCTCTGACCCTGGCAACCGTGTCCCTGACAGCACAGCAGTCTCCTGAGCTGCAGCATGGCTCTGGGATGGGGAATGAAGCCTGGGAAAAGCAGCAGGATTAACTCAGGAGGCCTCGAGAGAAGCAGGCTTTTGAATTGTTTTTGTCACATTTGTCTCTGGCCATTTAAAAATATTTATACATTAGTGGAAGATATGCCAAGTTGCTTATGTGTGCAAATCACATGTTTAATTATGCATTAACCTACATTAACAGCTTTTTATCTCGAAACCTCAAAGCACTTGGTGAGCAGGGAGCAGATGCTTTACCSTAACTATTAGAGGCACCGAGTATTACTGAGGGGGTGCGAGTGACTTCGCACGTCGCAGGACAGGGCTGCTGGGGATGGCCCATGGCCTGCGCCCGYGTGGCTGGATGATGCTCCCTCGTCCTGCGCGTGCACGTGATGGCCTGGCCCTGGACTGCATGGGGACAAGAGCAAGAGCGAGGCCTCTCCTTACCGAAGTGCTGGCTCTGAGTACTTTTTCTTGTCCTCGCCTAAGGCATGGATTTTTTCCCCTTGAGAGGTCCTTGCAGGACCGCATATAAAATGATGTATTGTCTATGTGCCTGTTCTTGAAAGTAAGCTCTTTAATGCRTCCTTCCAGTGCTTTCTATAGATATGCTCATGTAGTATCAGAAGTCTCTTTTGCTTACAGATGCTCTGTACAGGGGAGTTTTTTGTACTGGCTGGTTTACAGACCACCGACAGCTAACGAAGCATTTGGGTATCGGCATGCTTGACTCATGGCGGGAATATGTGGCTTGACTTTTTCAGACTCAGCTAAAGCAGGATTAGTGGAAAATCAATGTGTGCTGTAAATTCTATGCAGTTAATACATACAATATTTTAAAAGTACAAAATAATAGAAAAGCAGGTAGGGTAAAAAGGCAGTAATAGATGGATTGCCTTTGATTTTTTTTTTATAGAGAGAATAATTGTGTGTGCAGCTCTGAGATGAGGCACTTAGCTAGCTGACATCATGTTCTGCAACTCTTCCACCCATTTAGTCATGAAAATCACTGTTTTCAGTGTACCTGGAAAGCTGTACTAGAGTATAGCGCAATGCATTTATTATCAAGTCTCGGAGGTATGTTGTACATGAGGAGYAGCTGAGAAGGCTGGAAATGCGGCTTGTAAAATGCCGACCTTGTGTTTTGTTGGATGCAGTCTCTTTTTCATGTATCTTTTGCTCTAGATCTTTCCCATGACTACTAGCATCTTCCAAGAGGCAGATTCAGCTCTCCTAGTGGATAGGAAATTGTGCTGCCCTTGACATCATTTTCTGATAAATGCCTGACGAAAAATGGTTCACTAGGTGCTAACTATGTTCCTAGCTCATTAAATCTCACAGGGAAGAACGGTCTCTGCACTTAATGCTTTGTCGACTGCAGCCTGCCTGACAGCAACTGTATTGCATCAAAGTCAAGTGAAAGCCAGCTGTTGGGGTGGCAAACAAGACTGAATCCCTTGTGTTGGGCTGTCTACAGAGATGAAACCCCCTTGATCTTCATGGCCTAGASCTGGAACTGGTGATGGACAAAGTCAAGAGGGAGTGCAGGAAATGGACACGAAGTCTTTGAACCAGCTGTGATACAGCACTGCTGTGTGGCACTAAACCCTCTCATTTAAGAGATGGGACTGCTGCAGCAAAAGCCTCGTGCTGGTGACTGCCCTGATCTGTGCGGACAGACGATCCACCAGGATGTTGGTGTGGCAGGGGGTAAAGGATTAGCTGGCAGCTTCAGCTGTTGACTTGAGCTCTGCAGAGGTCAGGGTTTGGTTCTTTATTTGTGCTGTCTCTCTCCAGCTATTCCAGCTCTCTGGAATGTTACAAGTCCTTGGGTGAATGTGTGGGAGGAAAATAGAAAATCTCAGTGCTCTGGCATCTGCAAAGGCTTTATGCATACATGGCTGTCCCATTACCAGCCTAGCCCAGGCCTTGTGGGGGTTGCATGGGCATAAGTGGAAGCTTTCTATGTAATGATTGCTTGAGTTTAACAGCGAAGTATCCCCTGGAGGCCTCATTTAATCTCCAAAAGCTAAAGTGTACAAAATACCGTATCCCGTGATGGGTAAGAAATAGAGATGACAGCCTGCAGAGCAGGGTGGTCTGTTGGGAAGATCTAGTGCTTAACTTTCATGACTTAAATGGATTGCCAGACCTTTGGGGCAAGAGTTTGCTTAACTCAAGATAAACAAGTCKGCATTCCCAGCCCTGCCAGGGTACACTCAGAAAATGGACTCTCTCCAAAGGCAGTGCCATGTGCTGCTGACCTTCCTGAGGTGGGGCTGTCTGAGGTCTTGCCAAGAACTTTGGTCACTGGGGGGGGAGGAGGAGGAAGGATTGGTTGACAGCAGCGTAAAAGTGAGATTCTTCCATGCTGTTCTCTAATCTGGGATTTGTTTTGTGGAAGCTGCTTGGTCCTGTTAAAAATTCCTATCTGAGTTTGCAGTGGGGAATTGTCTTTCTGCTTGTTCTAATTTCTATGGGTCTTTTAATGGAAAGCTCTGAAAAGGAACTGAGAAAGTAGGGTGGAGGTGCTTCTCACTCCCAAAGAAGAGACTCAGCTCTGTGCTTCCTGGGAGACCACAGAAGGAGATGATGATCCTTTTGCAGGGAGTGCTCCTTAGCTGGCATTTCTGATGACAGCTGGAAAGCACAAATTAACTAGGAGGCCGAGAAGGCCAGAAATCTGGATGCGTGTTTGTCTGGAACTGCAGTACCTTCCTGGTCTAACACAGTTGTGTAGTGAAGAACATGAAAATCTTCACTCGTTACAGTGAAGTGTTCACTTGTAACCCCTTATCAGAGACCTAATTTTCAGCACTTGCCGTTGTTTTTTTGGCACCACTTGCTTTGCAGCTTTATTTTGGCAGCTAGCGTTTTCTAACCAGCTCAAAATATTGAGTCTTCTGAGCAACTGATAGCATTTGTTGATGTTTTTTGAAGACACAAGTCGGGGCTTAATTCAGATGGCTATATAGGAGCAAGGGTCCTGGGAGTCTTTGGGGGAAGTGGGGGGAAGGACTCATTTTTCTGAGCAATTAAGGAGCCTGTCCTAACTGACTGCTCTTCCCTCAAATACAGGGATTTAGTTCTTGTCTTTCTTCCCCTGCAGATGCCCTAGGACATCTGTTCGTGTCCTGGCTAGCTTCCACTGTATAACAGGAGCACAGGATGAAGCCTAGTTGAAAACTGTACCCCAAGGGCCAATTTCTAGAAAAATTTCAGGATACTCTGAAATTTTCAGACATGAAAGCAAGTACTGTGCAGATGTAACTACTCCTTGAAAGGCTGGTCTTTTCACTGAAGATTGATTACTCTGTCTCAGCATGGGTTACTAAACATAAAAAAATAAAGGATGCAAGGGAATAAATTCTAGTATAAAAACTTGAAGATTTATGTTTAGGATTTCTCCACCCAGCTTCTGTATTTGTTTTACTGCTTACTTCAGGGGCTCAATTATGTTTTGGAAGAGGCAGGAGGCAGAGGATGGGAAAGAAACCTGTCAGCTAGATGACAAGGCACAGTGCTTCGGTGAAGTGTACACCTCCTGTTTGCCAATGGGAAGGAAGAAGGACTGGTTTTGGTGGGGACACTTGGATGGTGGGTATGTCAGCAACAGCCGCCTTCATGCACGTGTGGCAGATGATAAAAGCCTAGGTCTGAAAGCTAGTATGGTGGGCTACAAATGTCTTTGCTACTTGGGTGTTTTACTGTTACCAATTTTTTTTTTTTTTTTTCCAGTTCCTAGTGGGGGAAATAGAAGAAAAAGTACGTTTTTTTTTTTTTTTTTTTTTTTTTAAGTTGAACTTTAATGCAATTCAACAGGCAAAAGCAGGAATGATGACAGGTCTAATTTCCTGGTGCAGGTATAGTTCGGAGAGGAGCCAACTACTTAAGATGTGCAATCTCTTTGCAGTTGTCCAGATAGCAATTGTGGTGCAGCTTCCATGGTCTGAAAACATAAATGAGCCAGGTAATACAGGTAGGCTAACTGATAAGAATGGCAAAAAATAGTGCTCAAGCTCAGATTCTTTGTTACTGTTAGTCTTAGTAGTAGCCAGCTTTTGTTCCATATCATTCAGTTTTCCATTTCTTTCATCTGACAGCAATTTTCCTGGGGTTAAAAAGGTGGCTGTTCTTACTCTATTCAAATACACTTCTGTCTTTCAAACTTTAACTTTTTAAAATATGTTTAATGGAAAAAGCATACTGAGAAAATTATTGCAGCTGTTTCTGCCCTGTCACCAGGGAGACACTGAAAGAAGAACAAGAGCCTGGTAGTGCAAGGAGGTAAAAAGCTGGGGCAGAACTGAAATGGGTGATGGAAAAGAACAGTGTGTGTGCACACATACATATATATGTATGTCATGTCTCTGTGTACCTACACTTCCGTATCTGTACACATATATAACAAACCAGCTCAGAGGCGGTTTATTTATTATCGTTATTACTGGCAAGAGCTTTTGTCTTCCTTTGCCTGAATAGTAACAAAAAATCTGTATCGGTTTCACACCTTGTAGTACAAGATGCCAGTATGCAGGTTAATGAAAAAAAATGCATGGATTTGGACAGATGTATAAAGGTCCCTTGGGTGTTCAGACATGAGTCTTTGTAGCTGGAAGGCAGAACAGGCATAAATAAGCCTGATACAAGCAACTGTTTTACATACAAATGATTGCTTGCCTTTTATTTAGTTGACAATGTTGTTATTTTGAATCCAAGAAGAATATTAAATAAATTCTGCCATGCTGTCTCCATTATGAGTGATCCTTGATCTCTGGATTGCGGCTTTGGGCTCTGTGTGGGCTTGCACAAAGAGAGGAGGTGTCAGTATGCATGTGCATTATTCTATATAATGGGGTGAGTGTCACTGGAATATGTTCTATTATTTCATGAAATGCACCTTCCTCATAACATTCCCCTAGGAGGTAGGAATAAAAGAAAGAAATTGGCTTATGATGGACCTGTACATGTTAAGGGCTACGAGCAACGGACTCTTACTAAACCRACAGCAACAGAGATTATTTTTCTCCTTAAATATAAAATAATTATTCCCTTTCATTCCAGCAATATAATGCTGAYGTATGGTGCCAGTTGTCACCACTGGGATTCAAGTCCTCGCTTCTGCTTGTGGACAGGCAAAAGCCTTTTTTCCCTTCCCCCTGTGGGGCTGCTTGGCAGCAGGAGGCGGCGAGCWGCACCCTGCGGCGCCCACCAGGCAAAGGTGCAGGCGGCGGCTGGGGCCACCGGTTCCACGTGCCCTGCCTGGAGGGTTTGTTGCTGCAGYCTGCTGCACGTCGGCTTTGCAGAGGGGTCTTTGCATGGGAAAAGCTCCGTATGCCGTTAATGCCAGTCTGGTTCAGTCCCGAGAGTGAAAGAAACACTTTCTGGGGGGTTTTGCTCAAATACCATCCAGTTCCTTGTACTTGCATTGGGCAGAACTAAMAGCATAAATAAAGCAGCTGTTTATTTCTTCTGGTTGTCCACTGACTGCAAATCTAGAGGCTTTGCTAGTTCCAGCAAATTACCCCACTAAACACCACCACCACCAAAAGGATTAAGTGAACTCCTTGCACAGAAAAACAGTTGCTGGAATTAATGGCAACAAGCCCATGCGGTGGCATCTTTTAAAAGGAAAAGGTACTTACTGCGCTTTACTGTGCAGTAAAACATATCTGGAGTGACCATGAGAAGGGTGAACAAAAAACAAATGAAGATTTTTTTTTAAGCATTATTCCTTTTATGAAGAATAGCAGATTCAAAGAAGGGTGGAAAAGTTTTGATTTATTGGCTTTATACACGTTGTTCTTTAAGCCTTTTGTGTAGCATTGCATAAGCTGTATTAAAACATGACCATAAACACTCTGGGGTTTCTTGATAGCTGATTGACTGTTACAAGTACTTCTAAATTGTAGGGCACAGCATCCCTGCATGTTTTCCCCAGAATTGCAGTTGATCATTGAATTTATTCTTTTGAAAAAAGGTTTCTCTCTAGCAAAATTTGTTGGGTTTTGGAAGCTTAGTAGGGTACATGGCTCTAAGATCTTCTCTGAATGCCTGGGCATGTGATTGCCTCCCTGTTTTTGTCTTCATGCTCACAAAATCCACAGTAGGTAGGAAAGTGTAATTTTCTACACATTACAGAATGTAAATGGGGGTGAAGAAATAAGTAATTTGTTCAGGGTTACACGGACAGTTGGTAGCAAATGAAGCTGGGCCTGTTCCCTCACAGCTGGTGCTTACCTCCCATCCACTGGCTACTTTCCCTATTTAGTAGTTTTTGCAATTTTATTTTTCAATGAAGTTATATGCTATGRTGTATACTATGGTAGCACAGACAATACCTTGATAACAAAAAGCACATCTGCAAGCTTTTTGAGAGTCCTGAGGGAAAATCTAAACCTAGGAATATTGCTGGACGTGTGGATTGCATTGCAAGGTTACTGCTGTGTAGGAAAGGCCACGGTCACCCATTGAAGACACTGCTCTGTTGGCTAAAAAAAAAATAGTCTCAGGTCCCTGAGACTGCTCAAAGCCATTCTTTCCTCCCCATTTTTCTTGCTTTTAGCTGCTGTGGCATGCTGATGTCATTGCTGCAGCCCCAGCTACATTCAACTCTTTGAGTAGATTATCTAAGGTAGATGAGTTAGGCAGGAGACATCCTCCCAGGGCGTTTGCATTTGTTAGTGCAGACATCCTACTTTCCATCCCTCAGGCTTAGGTCTAGGTTTTTCTTGCCTCTTCAGGTGCATAAAGCAAAACCCAGCTTATTTAGTTTTCTACAGTTCCTTGAGGGTCGTTTTTGCTCTTGGCTCACCTAAGTAACAGAAATGTTGCAGTTATTGAAATCTATACAAAGGGAATTGTAATATTAAAACAATGAGAGCCAGCCAGCTGAGAAGATACTACTGTCAAAAAAATCCTAAACTTCCCTCCTTGCTTCTATATTAATCTGGAAAATTAAGATGAAATAGTAATTATGGAGCACTGCAGTGCTCTTACTCTGTCAGAGCTGAGAAGTTGAAGTCCAAAAATGGAGACTGCTCCTAAAACTGCCACTTTTCCTGCTACTTTTGAAATTTAACCTGAGTTCTCACTTCAGAGCTGACCTGGACAGGAGCAAAGCTGGATCCTGGCTGTCCTGTCCCTGCCTGAGCAGTGCTGAGCAGATTAATTTCTTTGGTGCTAGGCTTTCTGCTAGTAAATGATGGGTGTGTTGGGTTTTTTATTTTGTTTTTGTTTCCCTCTCCTGTTTCAYGGCGATGTGGGAGGGATGATGATGCAGGATGGGTCCGCATTGGTGCATGAGTCTTCACGACTTGTGGCCATGTGACAGGTGCCACACGGGCAAGTGTGGGGCACCAGATGGTGCAGCCCATAGAGAGGTTTGCCCTGGGGTGCTCCCCAAGAGTTAACAAACCCTGGGTGCACCACACTGGGGTTGTGGTAGCTAGCCTGGGGGTGCACCCCATGATTGACAAGTCTGGACAAAGAAGTGACCCTGCAGACCCACAGCATAGACATCTTGGGGCTGTGGAGCAGTTCCCCACAGAGAGATCTGTTAATGGGCACCAATGTACAGTGCTTGGGCTGACCAGGAGGTGTTGATGATGAGCACGCTGGGAACGATCAGAGCCTGGTGGCCTTGGTATGACTGTCGGCTGGTGGTGTTTTGGCTGGGTATAAAAGGGAGTAAGCCACATACGCTTGTGGTGGACTTGGACCCACGACTGGCTGGCCTGCAGACTCAAGGAACGTCCCTGTCAGCAGGGACACCTCTGATGTCAGCATGCTGGGGAGGAGAAACAGGGGAAAATCAGGCTGGAGGAGTGGCCCATAAGGGATGAGAGGGGTTGCTGTACCGTGCACTGGTTGCTTGAGAATCCCGGGAAAGCTGTCCCCGAGCGGCGGCCCTCTAGGAAAGGGACGGAGAGGCTGTTGTATCGTGCACCTGCGAYTGAACTGTAGAGCTCTGRTATATATATTTCCAGTTCTGTTGTATTTCTACCTTTGCTATACTGCTAGTGGTTTTATAAATTCTTAGCTCGAGTAAGTTCTCACCCCTGAGAAATGAGTTTCTCGTGTTCAGTACAACTAACSCTGGAATCAGAAAGAATCCCAGACRCCCCTCTGGTGGCACATCACACTTTGTGGGTGACTCCTCTTTGCTCGGATTTTCGTGGCTTAACCGTGTGTTGGTGCAAGGGATTATAGACTGATGTTTAAAGCTGGCAGGAGAAGATGGAAAGAGGAAAAGCCTCATGTCATTTGTAGTTCAGACACGCATGTTTCTTGGAAGCAATAACGTTTGCCCTCTGCCTCTGTCGCCCGATCCTCTTACTGCCTCTGTGCTATCACAAAATGCAGCAAGGTTCATTGCAAAGCCAAAGTTTTCCTTGAATAACTGTATGTAAAAGAAGCCCCTTTGGCATGGGGCTGGTGGATRTACGGCCATACAGGGAGCATCGAGCGCTGCAGCCCTGAACTGCCCCAGGGCAGCAGCGGCTGCTCTACAGCAAGGCACAGACTTGGTAATCGCTGCGGTGTGCAGCWGATGAATGTCTCTGCAAATATTTTTTGGAATGAATTATAATTACAAGTAGCTGCGGGACAGCAGAAGCACACTCTAGAGAGCAAAGACTTTTTTTAGTTAGTGGGGAGGGCAGAGAGTGCATGTGAGCTGGCACCACCCTACGCCGTGCCTCGTGGAAGGGAGAAGGCCTCCTGCGGCGTCGCTGCGTGGGGAGAGCGGAGGAGCCTGTCGCGTGGGCACGCAGCGTGGGAGACGGGGACCTGCCGGGAGCTGGTGGGGCAGCCGGGAAGGTGGCAGTGCCCCAGCCTGCTCAGCTCCTTACCTGGCGGCCAGAAGCAGCTGAGGTCTCCAGTCTCTTGCTGTGGGTTCCCCAACACTCATTTATWAGCTTTTGCACCATCACAGGTAATATTCACCCATACATCACACCCTCTTCCTCCAGTTCTGCTGTACTATGGGTCTTGATACTTTGGGATGTTATTTTTGTAGCTTCTCTGGCTTCTTGTATTTAGAAAACTCCTGTTTCCTGGCTGCTGGTAACCTTGCATAGCAGCTTTGTTCAGCATGTTGTAAAGGACTAGTGCTAATAGCTAACACCCTCTCTGTGTTCCTTGTTTTAATTTGTCAACTATAAATAAGAGAAAAAAGACACTGGACGACACTGGATCTATGGCATGTTTGCTAATGTGGGAGTAATTATTTGAATGACTTTTGTTCACYGTTCCAAGAAATAAAGGGAAAGAGGGGAAAAAGCCCTGGGAGCTTTGCTGAAGTAGCTAACAATTTGTACCAAGGGCTATTAGAAAGCTTTGGCTTGTTTCCTGGGAAATGCTTCTGTGAGCCCCTAATCAGAGCAAGCTTCACRACAATGCATTGCTCGGCTAACTGTGGCTTAACTTATTCCTTTCATTTGCATTTAATGTGCTATGGCTGAACAGAGATGCAAGTCTGTGTAATGAACACAACTACAGTCTGTTTATACAGTAAATAAGACTAATATTTTTTTCCTCTTGTATAGCGCCCTGTAGCTTGGTGAGAGCTTCGTTGAGCAGGGCGCTCAGGGACTTTGTATTCTGGCTACACATCTGCGGATGCTGTTTCTGTGTCTGTCGTGACCCGGGCGTTGTTTCAAGTCCTGAGTTTCTTGCAGACTTCTCACAGTAAATCTCCTTTGATGCCTAAATACCAGCTCCTGGGCATGCTGAGAAATGTCTAAATATTTCTGGTACAGAGCTGCTGGCAATTAAGACRTCAGGGTCTGCGAAAGGCCCGTTGTCACTTGGCGTGCTGGCTGATATGAAGTATTTGTTGGCATTACTGACTTAAGCCTTCTGCATCACCTACTCCTTGCCACATCCTTGCTCATTTTTTGTGGCTTTTAAAACACYAGGTTAGCCCCTTTTCCCTGTGTCCAGCCTTGCCAAGACCAGCCCCTGGGGAGAGGGGAGCTGAGGCCGGTGCGGGAAGCGGGAGGTGGTGGGAGCGTGTTGTGCC
>NW_028186534.1:1494030-1560817 GCF_003343005.1 Rhea americana | reverse complement strand
TTTGCTTTCACCTTTAATCTTCAGCTCAAGCGTTCGAAATGTCTTCCTTTGTGCTGCAGAGGCTCCAGGTTCATTCCCTACCCTGTGCTCGCGGGGCATTGACTTTTAGGTGCCGGTTATTTGCTCCTGGGCCATATGGAGGAGATGTACTTAACATTTCCTCAGAGATGTTAAGAGTCCCTAGAGGACTTCTAACTTAAGAGTTTAATCCTGCTTGTGACCAGTGCRTGAGGGAGAAAACATGTCTCAGATCAGAAGCTTGGGAGGTTTGCTGGAACGATTCTGCGTATAGAAACCTTGTGCTGAAATGTGTGAGGGACTGTTGTACTGACATTTAAATCACTGTTGCGCTGCTTACGGCTGGTTGAAGGCAGTATCCCTCTGGGCAGCAGAAGTAAAAGGTTTACTTTGTATCCAAGAGGTGTGTGGGAGATCTTGCTTTCCTGCTGAGAAAAGGGGAGAACTTATCCATGCRAGCCTCAGAAAGAGCAGTGCTTCCTTCAGTAAAGGTCTTCAGTAAAGGTCCAGAAAACAGCCTTGCTCAGCAGCTGCAGGGAGAGTGGGCTTGTAACAGCGTGTCTCCAGGCTAGATCCTTTGCAGCTCCGAGGAGCAGATAAATTGCAGCCACAAGATGAGGGTTTGGCAGCCCTGGTRCAAGATAGATCTGATGCCCACAAGGGACTTGTCAGCAGGCTGCTGACTGGAGATAACTGGTCCTTGCACCAAAGGCGCTGGTAGTGAGCGGGGGAAGGTTTAGAAGCTGAAGAATGAACTATGAGCCACGATTTAGTTTTTGGAGAGAGGGAGGAAAAATCACTTTTATGGATGGATTTTTATAGATTGTTTTTTTCCCTCTGGTAGCTCACTTTTTAACATTAGAGACAGGCACCCAAGTGAATGCCTGGGTGAAAACCTGCTAGGGGGTGCTCGCCTGCCCCTTCGTAGTCAGCACTGGCCCTTCTCGCGTTTTGGAGGCAAGCAGTGGTCCACGGCGCTGAGGTAGCTGCTTGGGCAGGCTGACTCCAGGCTTTCAGCTGCCCAGATGGACTGTCGTATTTTCAGCCTGTGCTCTTTAGAACTGAGCAAATGAGCTTACGTGTGCATGAGCATGTTAATGTGGCCAGAGCTCTTGATGTCAGCAGCTGCAAAATGAAAATTGAGTGAAGATACTGGGGATGGAGAAAAGCTCTTCCAATATATCTAGTAGGCTAGCATAAATGTTTCCCAAGAAACGTGGAGCTGTTGTTAGTACACTGTTCTGCTTCCTTCAGTGTAGTCCTGTCAAAAAATTGGCTCCACTGTCCTCCCAACAGCATTGTTTTCTTGTTCCTGTTTCTTTATCCTGAGGCTTCCTACTTTGTCTCCCTCTTATTTGCCACCTCCTTCTGTGAATGTCCTTGAGATGGAAAAACAGCCAGTTGCGGACACCCACCTATTGACATTTTCTGTGTTGTTTGCCCAGAACTGGTGAACTCTGAGGCTATGGGCAGAGGGTAAGTTCTCCATTTGATTGGTCAGAAGATCTTTTAAGATGAATTCCTTTTCTTGTTGCTCAGTAGCTCATTTCCAGACAGCACGTCATGGTTTCTCAGGGTGTATTATTTCTTCCTCCATCTCGAGGATTCAGATTCCTCCTGCATACTGTGGTCGAATTGGGCCTCTAAAGGACTCTTCTTTGACTCCTTTTTCTCCATCTGCTCTGAGACCCTTCTATGGCCACAGTGCCACATCCTGGCTGAAAGGAGAAGGCAGCTCCTTGTGTATGCTTAAATRGTAGAAATGCAAAGGTAGAAATGTGAAGCTCATGAAAAATGCATGTCCCTCATGCGGACCRGGAGTGGTACTGGAGGAGCTTGCTCCCCATGTAGACCTGTTCCCAAAGGGTTAGCATCACTGATACGGGCACAGAGGCTGGGTAAGCAGTAGGGGATGTTAAAGTTGTTAATTTATTTTTCGTCTCTAGGTGGAATTGGTCCCCAAGCTGTGTGACACTTAAAGGATCGCTGAAACTGCAAAATAGTGTGGTTTTGTGTGCGAAGACATGAGCTTTCTTTAAATATAATTATGTGAAGAAGAAAGAGCCCCAGCTGGGAGCTTGCTGCCTCTCTTTCTTTCTGTATCTCACATACACTGCCCAGGGAGCACCACACAGCTGTCTATATTATGCCTCAAACACTACTATTTCCAACATGCATCCTTTTTTTATTATTTCTGTTTTTATTTCATGCTTTCCCTGAAAGGCCCCTTTGGAAGAAGGGCACAGAGGCAGGCATGTGTTGCAATGGGTTAYGCTACAGAGGGCTCTAGTTGGCAGCGCTGCTCGGAGCAGGGCGCCCATCGCAGCTGGCTCGCCGCTGGCGGCGTGCTCCACGAGGGCAGCCCTGGCGCTCCCTCCTGTCTTGGATTAGCAGGTCTTGCATGGAGGCCRCTAATAAATTGTTAAATAATTACTCATGTCCAAAGCAATTTGCTGTCCTGTCCCTTTCATTTTCTCTTGAGAGACAATATTAGCCCYGATTTCTGAAGCTACCTGCCTCAGCCCTAGCGCTGTGCACGTGCACATGCTGCCGGGGACTCCTGGGACAAGGTCTGGAAGGATGAGCCTGCAACCAGGAGGCTCCAAAGCCAGCCTAAAAGCAGAGATCTCTTCCTTCATTAAAACTTGTTCACTGCAGCTTCTRTAGTGGTTGAAATGGCTTTGGGTAGATGTGAGTGTGAATTATTTTTTTGTTAGTTTTCAGTAATTGAGGAAAAGGCACCAGACTGTTARCGCTTGGCTTAGGCAGCAGTAGACTGGTAAGAGCAAGAGCTGGGTGCAGAATTCACTGCTGTCCAAWTTGGCTGTCCTTGGGTTCCCGCAGCCCTGGTCAGTGCTCTGATGGACTGGAGACCGCCCAAGAAAAAAAGAGGGATTGTGCAGGTAGTATTCATGATTTGACATTATTTCTTGTGGTCCAAGCTGAAACAATGTAGCCAATAAGTGGATTTTGTTTGGTTTTCATTTGGATTGGGGATTTTTTTGGAAGAAAGCAAAGCTCTTGCTTTAGTGTCCAAGAGATACTATGATGTTTTTTGTTTATTATTGAAAATATGGGAACATGACCCTGGGAGCACCTTTGGCCATCCAGGCACATTTGTTCTGCTCGTGCCTTTCAGACTACATGTGCAAGGAACAGGATCCCATGATGGAAAGCTACAAGGTGGTTCTGCTTCAGAGAAAATGAAGCTACTGAAATAGGCCTTTCCGTGTCTTTCCAGCTTCTAGTGGAGTTCTGTAACCCTTAAAAGGCACTTTTTTTTTTTTTTGTCATGGTAGCCTGCTGTATCCATCTCCTGCTGTGGGTTTCTGGGCCTAATACGGGCTGTRTGAGACACAGCTAAAGTTTTGGGAGCTTTTCCATCTGTGCTCTCCGTCTTGGCCTAGGTATGACTTTCCTGGCTGCCATGGTGGAAGAATACCCAGCATGTCCAATTGGGATTAGTTTTCTTTTCTGAAGAGCCCTGAATTATATTTTTATAGGAGATGTGGATAAAATTCACTTTAGTCGGATCTTTTCTTAAGCTGTGGAGTATTAAGCATGCAATTCTGATAACCTATATTATGGTCTTAATATATTAAAATAATTTAAATTAAATGGAAATGCTTAAGCAACATGTTTGTTGCTGAAGTTTTCTGACACATCAAACCACTAAAGTGATGGATATCACTTGGCCACGCACCTGGAGCAAGTTTTGCTGAAGGACTGCRTAGTTTTTAAAAACAGATGTCTTCTGTGTTTACAGAAAGTGTGTGTGTGTGTATTTTCCAGTTTTGTCTGGTAGTTAAGCTTAACAATTCATTTATTCAAAGTCAGTAAAAAACAGGAAATTGGTTTTCCTTTTGCAATCTCTGAATAAAACTCAGGTACAAAAAGATCAAATCTATTAGCTCTGACATCCGGGAGGATTTTGGCTTCAGTTATCAGAAACAATCGGCTCAGTTTTACTGGCTGCATGTAATTCTTCTTTTGTACAGGAAATCAGATTTCAATGCAAAGTATGCTTTAATAAAAAATATTTTATCTAGCATAGAGGAGGAACCTGTAGCTAATAGAAAGTTGCTTTAAATGCTGATTTGTGCATTTTCATTAGGTTCTAGTTTTCATCCAAGTACAGCATGGCACAAATGAAAACAAAAAAACCTCCTATCATTTAGTAAATAGGAGGGGCATCACTTTGCATTGCTTAACAAGCTAAAAAAGTGGAAAAATTCAGATTCTGAATGTATGTAATTGTATTCACTTAAATGCGAACATGTGCATCAGACACTGCTGGCTAAGAGCGAGCAGCAGTGAATTGAATGTGAAGCCTGTGTTTAACTGCAGTTCATGTTTTACTGATTGCCCACCTGTGCAAATGAACCTTTCTGCTCGAGAGCAGCTCACAAGTACAAACAAATYGAAACCCGCTCGCTGATTGAAATTCTTATTTAAATCATCTCACTCCTCCCGGGAAGGAGTAACAGACCTTTGGGGTCACTGCGGAGCGAGGGCCGCGGGCAGCACCCGCCGCCGCCCGCGGTGCAGCCCTGGCACCCCTGCGTGCGYGGGAGGCAGCGCCTGCCCGGCTTCAGGTGCAACAGAGCCTCCCCCAAACAGCCCCTCTTCTGCCTGTTTAGTTGCCTTCAGATGTGGAAGGCTGCAGGGCTGAAGCTGCCATGTTTTCTGCAGTTCTAGGACACCAAAGAAAGGGTTTTCCAGCCCTTCGGAGGGGAAGAAAGTGAGAAATAGCTGCTAATCAAAGGGGACACAATAGATTGCTATCAACGCAGGCAGATTTTTATTTCTTCAGCAGCAAACATCGCAGCTGCTTCCACAATTACTCCGCAGGGCAGCTTGTTCAAACTTGAGTCATGCAAGAAAAATAACTGCGCCTGGCAGAGCCGGTCCATTCAATAATCCAAAAAAAAAAAAAAAAAAAAGACCGACAGGAGCCAGTGAGGAAGGGTGGAATCTGTCTCTTGCTGTTCTGGTCAAGGACGTCATTCATAAGTGACCCAGATTTGCCACGGCAGTGAAACCCAGCTGGTTTAGGGCCTCTGCCACTCTGAGTGGCATCACTCTTCTTCCTGTTGTGATCTTCTACACATTACATGTGGCCAAAAATTGCTATGGATGTGCCTAAGTGGAAGGAGGCAAGGAACTCAGAGAGCAGTTCTAGTGCGGGAGSTTTTGTTTRTTTGTTTGCTTTTTTGTTCTTTTGCACTATTCTTGTGTTGGGGTTTGGGGAKGCCCTAGCCACATCCTCCTTCTGCTTCTGACTCCCTGCATCAGCTGAGGCCACTCAGCTGGTGTCTCTGTGCCTCAGTTTCTCAGGTCTAAAAGCAGTGCAATAGAGCTGCTGAAAGTCCTCGGAGCGCTGCGGGGCCCAAAGACACTTGGAGGCAGGAGGGATGTGTCAGCTGGCCTATATGAGGCCCCATGGAGATAGGGCTTTACCCCCTTCCATGTGCATCTAGAGGGAGCAGCTGCTCTTAAAGGAGTGAGAAACCTGCCCTCCTGCCTTTCCAAGGCAAAGAAGACTTTTGGAAACCTCTCCTCAGCATCAGGGGAGAAAGGAGTGATATCTGCCTTCTCCACCACCTCTCCTTCCCAAGGAAAATGAGCTGCAGGTCTTTAGACCTCAGCCTCCAAAATGCCAAGAGAAGTGCAAAATTTGTTGTGCTCTCGTCCTTCTCCTTCCATCTCCAGGAATTGCTTCTGGAGGCTCTTCCTCCTGCCCTAGCAGCTCAATCCTATTTAAATTATATCCTGGGAAGTGTAGTTCCCATGAAATGTTATGCTTAATAAAGTGTGTTGCACATCAATAATTTAACTACTTGTGACAACATATAAAATCTGTTAAAAATATTGCAAACTTGGCCCAGTATTCTTGATAATTAAAAATGGATGTAATGGCAAAGTATGGTAAGTGTTAACTATATTTCAGCTTTTCATTGTATTTAAAGCGGGGGTCATCAATTTTAAAATGTTGTAAAAGTGTGGCAAGTTTGCACTACTTTAAATATGTCTGATATATTGTCCCATCTATTTTAATTATTAATATGCAATACAGCCAACAGGAATTTAAATTCTACCCAGCACAAGCTCTAGGCGATCACTGTTAGAGGAACTCAGGAAGCTAAGAATGAATGGAGATAAACCTCAGCAGTTCAGCTATCTCCTTCTCTGGGCTTGAATTTCCTCTGCCTTGCTCCATGTGGAGTCACTTACACCTGCGCTATCTGAGGATAAAAGGTCGGCAATCTGAATTCTTCCCTGCATCGCCCCTGAGGTTGCGTTTTGCATCTGTTTTGCATTTGCTGAGCCAGGTTGCAGCCTTATCTCTGCTGTTGTAGCCCAGGCATTACAGCAGGGAAGTCAGATGAGTTATTGGAGATCAGTGACAGGGTGGCCAAGAGCAGGATCTGGAGAGCTTTTAGCATGGGAGAGAGGAAGAGAAAATGAACAGCATGTGCCTGGTATTAGGGACTCACTTAATGCAGAGCTGGGAGTTGTGCTGGTCCTGTTGGGACAGAAAGGTAGGGAACAGAAGTATAAATAAAATAAAAGCAAGTGGAGACCTGAGCCAGAAACTTARGCTTTCCTATTGACTTTGGATCAGATTCAGCACACATACGCTTGTGGAAATCTGGAGAAACTCTGGGAACTTGCTCTGGATTTGCAGTTATTTGGCWGAGGTCTTGTTTCTCCCAAGGTAACGGATGAAGGGCACTCTGCAAAGGCTGATAAGAAAAAGGGTGAACTTGGTTAATGAAACACAAAGATGGGGACYCAGATTTCCTGGTGTGTGTGTGTGGGGGGGTGTTCAGTAAAAGGCAAAAGATTGAAAAAGCTCCAATATTTCCTGTGTTATCTGGGGCCACCAAAATAAAGCAGTCTGGGGTTTTGTGCTTGCTCCAGGTTGTGTCCCACTGCTGCGTCTCTGTCTTTGTTTTGGGATGAAAGAGGTTAAATGAACGGGTAGCTAAAATTTCTTAATGTTTTTATTTAAGACTGTCTGTGGTTCCAGGAAGGCATCGCTTCTAGCATCTTTTGGGGAGTTCCAACTGAGGGAAAATCTGGGTTTTATTTATTTATTTTTTTAAAGGACTTGGACTTAGTATGTGCTCCAGAGTGAGATGGGAACATGTCATGAAGTCCCAGAATATGGGCAAAACGTCCCTTCCTATGAACTGTACCTTGTTTTGAAGACCCTACAGACTGGGCTGTCAAAAAAGGAGCAAACAAGTTCAATTTAGATCTGCATCCTGGTTTATGCTGTGCTTTTTCTGGAGGCTGTGTGTAAGCACATCACTCGGAGCACCTGGCCAGATGATTAATATTTTCTCACGGGGGGAGTTTGTTCCTAACTTGACACAAGCAAGCGATTGGTTTATGCCTTTGAGCAGGAGGATTTATAGCGCTGAGCCGCTGGGGAAACCGGGGGGCTGCGCTTGCTCAGGGCTGGCCGGATCCTGCCGTCGAGGCCCCGGCGCCGTGGTCCGGGGCAGCGGGTTCCCCTTGCCCCGTCTTTGCTTTCCCCGGCTGCAGCGGGGCAGSCTGCGTCCGCTCCCGCGAGCCGTCGCTGCGCTGCCAGACCCAAACGCTTCGGGATTTCGTGGTTTTTGCCGTCTCTGATGGCATCTCCGATGCCCACCTTGCCTCGCGCAAATAAYCCTCGCTAACCTACCTGCGTAAGTGCTCCTGGCTCCTGTCTTACATCAACATCCTTTATATTCCTCCGAGGGCACGGTCTGTACGTGATATTTTAGAGCAATCAACGTGAAGTGAAAATTGGCAGCTTTGACTCTGCGTGACAATGACAAGTGCCTCGTCACTGGCCCGAAGATGTGCGGGGTTTTTTTTGGGGGGGAGGGAGGTTGGAAAATGTCGATATTCTGCTTTTCTTTTTAGATGGACTCAGGCTATCATGGTGTCACGGAAGCATTCTGTATTTTCTGAGCAGTAGCGTCTTCGTTAGATACCAGAATGATTCTGTCTGTGCTGCAGAGCACAGCGCGGAGAACTGATCGGCCTTTCACGGAGGTAGTATTTTCATGAGTCCCTAATAACGATGAGTGTGATGCTACCTTACAAGTTTATTTTTCCTGGAAAAAAAAGAAAGAAAGAAAAAAGCTAAAAACCAAAAAGAAGGCACAACTTTCAGTTGCACACTGCTGCTCTTTTGACTGAACTCTGAATCCTTCATTTTTCCTCCCAGTTGCCCCTTCTCTGCTTCCAGCTGTTCCTGCCGGGTCCCTCTGAGTTTGTGCCTGTCGGGCCGTGGCGTGGCTGCAGCCTGCTTCTCCTTTGGAGCTCGTTTCTCGAGCCTGCTTCAAACGCTTCTCGGCTCTGGTCCCTCGCGGCACTGCCCCGTTTGATGCTGTCTCCAACTGTTTTGCCTCACTTGGGTCAAATGGTGAAAAGAATGGCTAATCATGGCCAGGACAAATCCTCATGTAATGCCAACTGATATTCCCTCCAGTCTGATGGAAAATCAGTGAAAACTACTTTGAGTATGGCTCTTTCCACCTCAAGCATAACCACCTTACCAGTCTCATGTACCCRTGTTTCTGTGGCTCGCTTAAGACAATATCATGTAAGACTGTATCAAGAGCCTTGCTGAGGTCGTCATATATGACAGCTACTGCTCCTCCCTTTCCATGAGTCCTGCCACTCTGTCATAGAAAAATATTAGATTGACTTGACATGATTTGTTCTTGACAAATCCGTGCTGGCTGTTCCTCACTGCCTTGTTATCTTYTAGGTGCGTAGGAAGTGTTTGATGATTTGTTCCAGTATTTTTTCTGGGAATTGAAGTTGAGCTGACTGGCCTGTAATTCCCCTCTCTCCTTGCTCTTCTCCGTTCTTCTGGGACTTGCCTGRGACTCTGAGTTTTTGACGATAAGCACTAACAGCCAGAGATGGCTTCCGCCACTTCTAGGTACCTGGCAGTGATTTGCAGCAGAYCCAGCTGATTTGAAAGCATGTAATTATTATGAATATCTTCTAGGCTATTGCCCCTGCCTTGTAGCCTGAGTTCTAGCCTTTTTGTCACCATTAACGACTCTAATATCCATACAGGTGAAYCTGTCATCTTTAGCAGTGAAGCATTGGTGTTTGCAGTGCTGGCTGGTAGCTGAGCTCTGCTGAGTAATGCAAGACGACTTTCTTTGGTCATTGTGTTACTACTGATTTGATTTTTTTTTTGTTGCTATTCAGGTTTCTTTAAAACTATATATTTTTATATATATATATATATATATAAATATATATTAATATATATATATTAATGTATAACTTGGCTTTTGTTAATTTTTCATTCCTAAAGATGTGTCCTATTCCTGCACATCACCGTTATAGCCCTTAACCCTCAATCTATATCCTTTTTTCCTCTCTATGGCCCAGGACGTTGTCCTTATCAGGCTCTTTCTCCATTGGGATAGTTTGTATTTGGTGCCTTTAATGGTGCYGCTTAAGATTCAAAGGCAGGAGGGAGGGACTATGCCTGAATGAGGCTGGAGACAGCAGAAAGTCCCTGCTGGACCGTGATGCCCCATGGGGCCCTGGCAAGTCCCCGGCACTGAGGCTGTCGTGCTCARAGTACAGCAACTTTTCAAGTGGAAACAGATCTCTCAAACTGGCTGGAAGAGCTTTGCCTTCGGAACTCTGACACTTCAGATTTACTTTTATCTTTTTCTTATTTTAATATCATTTTGTGACACTTTATGTTAATAATGATTTCACTGATACTGGTAGATACTATGATAATCTTCTAAGCAAATTGCACTAATGTTTTTCTTGCTTGCATTAAGGATGGCTGGGATCTGGCTTGCTGATTGGAAACATCTTATTTTTTCCACTACTTCCTGTCAAATATGCAATGAAATGGTTTGACAGTTTTCAAGCACGCAACACTTTGATCTAAGTGTCAACTTGCTTCATTGGAACAAACAGGAGATGTTTTGTTCTAGAAGTATTACTGTACCTAATAATTTAAAAATAAATAAAAAAACAGTGTTTCAAGTTCTATATTCTGTCATGGTAGAACTTGTCAGTCACAGTAAGGTGTATTATAAGTTATAATGAACACATCATAAAATGAAAAACAAACTTTATTGGACAGAATCACAATTAAAATTTTGCAAATCTAAATTTGAAATCCTGAACKGGAAATTTGACACAAGATGTTGTCATGTCAATTCCAAATTTTCCAAGAGGAACTGACAAAAAGGAGCATTTTTTTTTCTAAACTGCTTTGATTTCAATAAAACAGAATTATTTTTAACTGAAGAGGGTTAAGATAAAGAGAAGTGTGGGGAAGTGTAACCACTGAGAGGCCTACATAGATAGTGAAGATCTGATTGTGTTGGGCAAAGCCTTTTCCTGTGACTCGGTCTTCTGCCTTAGACACTAACTGGAAGAACTCTTTCTGTRTATGATTCTTGCTAGTATATTGAAGGCCATGGCAGAACTCAATAGTTCCTTACCTACGGGAGTGCTTTCCCTGGGGCAAAAGCAAGAGAAGCGAACGGAAAGCTCAAAGCATTGACCCCGCTGTCCTACCCGTGATGGTACTGTCATTTATGTCTCTACAGTTGACAAGGTAGGTTCTTTGCTCCTGCGTTGGGGTAAATAGTGACCACAGCTGCCGCTCGGCGAGGAATCCTAGCCTCTGAAATGCTGCCGGTTGCTGCCTTCTAGGATGTTTTGGTGTGTTTTTCCCTTTTTGGGAGAGGCCTTCGAGGTGGAGAGGAGCAGAGAAAGGCAGCCGGGTTGGGCGCGCTGCTGTTGGGCACAGCCGAGCCTTCCCGCCCGCGCTGTAATCAGTGATGGTCTGGCCTGCCTAGAAGACAGACCTGCAAGGAACACCGGCGGAGCACAACATCTCRGAGCAGAGGGAAACTGCCCCATGCTCTAGTTTTATGCCATAGTAAAGACACTTTAACACTGGGTGACAAAGCATGATGCTGTAGTAATTACTTGGTACAGTATTAGTGTATTACTACAAGACTGACA
Source organism: Rhea americana (assembly GCF_003343005.1). NCBI lineage: Eukaryota > Metazoa > Chordata > Aves > Rheiformes > Rheidae > Rhea > Rhea americana. Next base: position 1,549,777 of record NW_028186534.1, on the reverse strand, counting down.
GAGAATCAAGACGTGGCGCTTCTCTTCTGAAACTCTACTTTTTGCAGTTCTCATCCTTTGCAGAAGTCTACTGTATCTGTACCATCTTTGCTCCAATCTGATTGCTTGTGCCAAATAGCAGGTTTGTAGCAGGTTTGAATTTTTCTTTGCAAAAGATTTACATTAGAAGATCATGTTTTAGCAAAATCATATTTTTCAGTATATGTGCAGCATGCAGAAAGGGTATTGATGTGACAATTTAACTTAGCAGGATAAAAGGTAGTATTCTGGAAAGCCCTACTTTGATTGGATTTGAATGACAGGTTTTGATATTTTTAGTTTGAGATAACCTTTTATTTAAAAAGTACATAAAGAGGGGAGAGACTAAGCAAGAGCCAAAACTGAAGAGAAACATGTCAGTTGATAGGAGATTCTTTTCCTTCCCTTTGGAAATGTATTTTACAACTTAACAAAGAGGAGAAACCCAGATTTTGCATTTCCATTCAAGGGAAGAAAAATCTCTTTTCGTGAGAATGGCCAGCTGTCAGCAGAACTGGCTACCAAAAATAAAAGAGCTGCAGGTATGAAGGGTAATTTAGGTAGTACAAACCCTTCCTTCCTGTTGCTTTCCATATAGCCTGAATCCAATTACAGAGAAGGTTTGTTTTGAGAAGTCACCAAGATAGAGTTAGAGCTGTGGTGATCTAGTGGCTTTTATTGAGATCTCAAACCTTCAAACTTTTGGTCCAAAGGCTGACAGCCCACTGTTCTGCTGCCAGTGCCATGCTGGTAGGATTACAACTAGTGCAAAAGACTCCAGCTTTTAAGGCTTGGCACGTAGTACGGCATTCTGGGGTTTGCATGGGAATAGAGATAAAGTAATGAGCGTGTGCATGAGCAATCACCTCATGAGTAATTATATAAAAGCTAAAGCCAGCATCAAGCTGCTAGACATGCACCCATGTTTAAGTTATGCAGGATTTGAAAGGTTTGGGTCTGAGCAGTACCGCTGGTAGGTGTCCACAGGGCCCATTCTAAGCTTGCAGGTTGACTGGCTCTGTAAACAAAATAATAATGAATATAATTATGAGTAATTTCCAGCTTCTTGTTCTTATTCAGAAGTCAAGCTGAGTAACTGAAGAATCCTAATTTCCTTGGCACAGTGATGTCCTATTCAGGATTGGGCAAATACTACAGAGTTTTTCCATTTTTATTTGACTCAGACTTTTTTTTCAAAACAAACAAACAAACACCCTCCCCCTCTCACATCTGCTTTTGTCTTTGATGGATAGACCAACACCATCAATGCTGATGTTCCTGATGCTAAGAAGCTTCCACTGAGTGGGGTTGCTTAGTGCCAAGTGCGGCACAAGAGCACRTTGCAGTGCCTCTCCCATCTCGGTGGACAGGACACAGCAGATGGCTACCATCCTTGACAGAGCTCATGATAATGCATTTTTTCAGCCCAGGCTCTGCAAGAAAATACAGCGTGGCACAGAACCAGTTTTGCAGAGATGAAAGCACTGGGGCTTTGGGAATAAGCGAGGGGTGGGAGTGGCCTGCTAGATGGGACAGATCTGGGACAATTCCTGAGAACAGAGAGGATAAGTCTGGCGGAGTGAGCTTGTATTGGGTGGCAGCACCCATGAGAGCACACAGCTGGGAATCCTCTCCTATCCAGCTCGGGGGACGGGAACCACAGGGCACCCTGCAGCAGCAGCAGTTCAGGGCTCTTCGGGGTCAGGCTGCACAACTGAAACTGTGGGGAAAAGTCCAGTTCACTCAGCAAATGGTGTTTGGGCATGCTTGAAATGCAGCTGGGGGATTCTGAAATGCTGGGAGAAAGATTTGCCCTTTATTCGCTTTCCCACTCCCTTTGCTGCTACGCCAGTGTGCAGGATGCGGCGAAACAGGCCTGTTTGGTCTTGTGAAAAATGCTGCGGGATCTTTGATGATCACTGGTGATCAGGAGAGTATCCTGCATCCCTAAAGGCTTTTTTTGCTGTAGATCTCCAAAGACTTTTAAAATCCCACTCTTTGAAAGCCAAGCGCAAAATCCCTGAACGGAGAAATATGTATGCGTGGGAGCAGCCTCACTCGCACAGGAGCTCACSTCAGCCTCGAGGGCCTTGCTCGGGTTCGTCCTGCTCCTCCCCAGTGAACTYGCCACGTTAAGACAAAAAACGCGGCGAATGGGGTGGATTTGTTAATGCCGTTTCTGCTGGAAGCTGCCTGCGGTGGGCTCCGCGCCGGGAGCAAGGGGCGAAGCGGAGGCAGGGCTGGCGCCCCGGGGCGCCGGCGGACCCGCGGCTGCCGTGCGGAGTCCCAGCCTCCTTGATTCAAACTCCGAGGCCTTTGGCTTGCTTAAAAAAAAACTCCCGTGATTTATGGTGGTGGGAGAGGGAGGAGATACCCGCAAAGAATGAAACAGCTTCTCCCTTTCTTGCCTACCTGGAAGTATGACCTCATTTTGAGTTAGTTTCACTACTGCCGCTMTTTTTTATTATTTCCAAACTGAAAAGTATAACAAAGGGGAAAGATGAAGTCTGAAATCCATTAGAAGCTTTTTATTCTGTGGACTTTTAAAATATCATCTCACCTTGATGTTATTTGAGTTCTCAGTGGCTAAGCTGAATTTTAATTTTGCTCCAGTAGCTTTGCTAACCAGTCATACCTTTCAGGCTCATATCACATGGAAGATTAAAAAAAAATCGTTCAGATTTCATTTTTAATCTCCCTCTAACTTCAGATAATTTATCCTTTTTAAGATACCTAATTACTCAACCTCTTTTAGATAACCACATGATGTGTGTATGTGTGTGTTACATCTGCGGTCGCAAAATRGAAGATCTGATCCCTATGGAGTGATTCATAAGGGAATGAGAGTAATTAGTCTCTAACAAATACAAATTTGGAAGCATCTGTGCAGATTTAAGCTTAGGGGAACAGGACTGGGGAGCAGGTTTCAGCAACAGGAGAAGAGTGAGAAGGCAGAACTCAAGGTACCAGGCAAATATTTCAATTAAATTAGTCAGCTTGAGGAAATTAAATCAAGGGAAATTGGAGTGTGTCATATTTTTCGATCAAGATTTCTAGCTGTTATGAGATTTTGAAGAGACGTAGTGAAGAAAACAGAAACTAATAAGTTTTTTTTTCTCCCCCCCAGTGACTCAGAGGAGAGCTGGATCAAGCCCTTTCTCATTTTGTGATAATTAATGTGACTCCCATGGCAAAGGGGAGCTGCAATGATTAGTCATAAGTCAGCTGAACTTTCACAGCAGATTTTTGGACAACTTCACATTGTTTCTGTCCGCACAGCTGTGCTGTTTTTCCCCCCTTATGTCAAGCTACTCTTGTATGGGCCCATCCTCTCTACAAGGCCAGGCTTTGCTGAAGAAGCCCAGGTGCAGCACCTGGGGGGCAGCTCTCCTGGCCAGGTGGGGATCATCGTTAGCTAATGCACAGGCTGGAAGCTGTAGAGGCATGGTGCTGGTCCTTTTGGTGGTGGATAATGAGCGTGGTAATCTCTAGCAGGGCAGCAGGATCTTGCGCCGCTGGAGTCATATCTGCTGGCGCTTCTGAGRGCACTATGTTTCAAACTTAAGGGAMAGAAAGAACTTCCATCGCTTTTAGGGGTGGTGGATCAGGCTCTGTAGCCTGTGTTAAGGCATTGTTAACCTGATTGTCCTCGAGCATCTGCACTGGGAAAAGTAGTCAAGCTTGTCCTTAACTTCAAGTGCCCACTTAGGAGCCGGTAGATATGAACAGATGCTCCAGTGCATTCATGAAGAWGAACTTTTCTGAGTTATGAATGTGTAAATTTAGCTGTTCCTTTAAATAATTGTGTAAGATTCTGAGTGCCTTTATGACAGTGCCTATGTAGCAATATATATGTCATGTGGTCAAAAACGTATGATATGGATCTATTATACTTAAAAATGGGCCAAGGAACTGTTCTTAATTTCTGCTTTCAGTTTCTCATTTGACCAAAACTGATGCCAATTTGTAACAGTATTCGTTCAGAGTACAGGTTTGGTATCCTCTTGCAATCCAAGAGGATTACAGGCTTAATCCAGAGCTCCCGGGTTCTTAAATACTTTAGAGAGTGGAGCAACTCCATTAGCAGTACAATTCATTCCCCCAGTGCCCTATTAGAGAAAGTGGCCAGACATCCCCAACAGATTTCAATTCAGCAGCGAGAGCAAAGGAAGACAAAGGCCTTTGCACAAAGCAGTTGAGTTACTGCTTCATTTTTCATTATTACACAGGTAGACAGTGCTGGACTCACTAAACACAGAGAACAGGACATGTYCTTCTCCATAGGGAGAGAGCAGAGGACTAAGGAAGGATGATCTGTTAGAGAGACTGGCAAACTCAGAAAAGTAGCAAATTTTCCGGTAGTGATGCTGTTGCTGCGCATTATGGTTAAAAAAAAGAGAGAAAAGGGAGAATATGTAATTACTACCTGGAAGGTGTAAATTAGCAGTTCCTTTCTGAAAAGTGCTACTGTGAGTTTCTTTGTACAACCTGATTTCTTGTTTTTCCTTGTGGATGATGGGTGAGAGGACAGTCAGTGATGCAGGTGTTACCGCACTGTGCTTCCAAAGGCCCAGGGGAACATGCAGAAATAGCATGTGCTTATTAGTGGCAAAAGCTGTTAAACTCAGAGGATTTGCAGAGCTCTGAATGAGCTTCCTAACAGAGCAAGTACAGAAGCTGTGGAAGGGGGGGAAGAAGGTGGGGTGAAAGGTAGAGGCTTAGTATCCCTCTCCCAAGCACCCTAGAAGCAGCTTCCAAGAGTTACAGAAGAAATCTAGTGGCATCCTGCTAACTGGCATGTCATTAGCAAGAGGGGAAAGCAGTGCATGAAGACACTGGGTGACCTTCTGGTGGGCAGCACAACGAGCTGTCCTCCTACAAATGTGTGGGGTTTATTTATTTAAATCCCTGGTAATGTGGGAAGGAAAGCTCTCAGAACCATATGTCTCAAAACCAAACTTCCTTTAGATGAACTATGTGCTGATATTGAATGGYGTGTCTTTTAATTGCCTCTACTTTATTCAGTTTTCTCCCCAAACTGAGGAAATTGTGGATAAAAAGCAACTGTTGCATATTTTTTTAACTTGGAAGTCTCTTTGCTTTTACGAAGTTTAGGCCAGGAGAAACTTAAATTACCGTTTTCAAGACAATCAATATAATCTTTTAGAATTTTTCATAGAAAAGACTGATCTTCCAGGGATGTGCACAACATCTTTCCAAAACAAGCCACGAGCTCGGCTGGGAACCAGACTTGTCTTACCCCAACAGACCTAGATCATTCCTTTAAAACAAAGTAGGTCTGATGCATAGCTTCTTAATCAACAAAGTTTAAGTACTCCCCTCCAAAAGATGAGGCTTTTATTGGTTCTTGGCTGAGATCACAGGCAGACCAAACAAGACTGGATCCTTTTTTTGTACTGCCAGTAGAGCAGATGACTCAGGACCTGCCTGTTGTTGTTTGTCCAAGCATGAGACACAGCAGTAGAATTTTTTCTTTGTTCCTTGCCTTCATTCTCTGTTCTAGAGGAGAAAAGCATATATTTAATTTTGTCTTTCTCTGTTGTTGGTCTCTGTTGTGACTAACAGGGTGATTCTGGATCTGAAGTAGGCCAGCTCCTCCTTTTGAGAAGTTGAGTATGCAGGCTACCATTCTTTTGTGGTGAGCTAGCATCTGACTAACCTTTGGCTGCAGGCTCCCTCCCTAGCCTTAGTTGGGACCATCTGGCTAATCCAAAAGCTCTGCAGGCCACTACCTCAGTACAACAGATTCACTTCTCCTTGCAGAAGAAGAAAATGAGTGTTAGATGGGCCACTACAGAGGAAAGTAAGTTTATTTTCATGCTGTTCCAATTATTATATTGATACATGCCAGAGTTATTTTTGTTTTACTCTTGGTTTATTGCAGCTCTAGTACTTATTTCAGGCTCCTGACAGGCTTTCAGAGATACCTCTAGTTATTAAAAAAAAAAAAAAAAAAAAAAAAAGATTGCCTGTAGGATCCCTCCCCAGAGTGTGGTACCACTTTCAAATGGAGCAGGCCCCCAGGTAGAGTGTAGCAACTCAGTGATAGATTTCTGCAGTCCTGGGGAGAAAGAAGCATCTCTAGTCTGCAATCCAAGGCAAATGACGTGTCAAACTTAATGCATTTACCTGATAGTGATGCAAACCCTCTAGCTGTACAAAGAGAGGGCTAGGAAGGTAAAGCTGAGGTTCAGGGAAGGGACAAGTTCGTGTTTGGACACAGWTTCATTGGTTTCTCCCTTCAGTTTGAATGCAGAAGTGTATTCCTGTGGTTTTTCAAGCTCTGCCTGTTAATCTTGGCCTTTCTCTCATGGCTGGTGAAGAGTTAACGTGCGGTACATGTTATATGGAGAAGCTGGAGGAAGAGTGAGTTCCTGTGGAGGAACACAAAAACAAAACCAAAGGTATGGATTAGTTGAGCGCTGGAGAAGATTAAATGGGAAAGAGATGGAGTCTTCACCCTGGAGGTCTTTAGAGCAGATGGTCACTTGCGAAGGGTAGTCTTGCATGCGGAGTATCCCTCATTAGGGTACAGGAATAGGCTGTGTTTTGCATGACTGCAGAAAGGTCGCATGCTGAGATCTGTTCTGTCTCTGTACAAAAGCAGAGATTCATGCTCATTGCTGCTGTTACCTTGTTTCTCAGCCTTTAAYAGCTGAGTATGGGAGTGTGGCAGGAGGAACACAGCATACCTTCCATCTCCTCCACTCGCAATGTCATTGCTTTGTGAATGTTTGCAAGCAAAAATAGAAAAATAAATAGACGTTGAAGCAAATCCTAGATATGATCTGTAATTAGATTAAGAAACAGTTATGGAATAATAAATTATCTAACTATGACTGTACAGCTTCACCTGCTTTTAAGATTGATTTTAGCCTAGGGCCCTGGAAAAGTGACTCCAGCAAAACTTAAAGAGATTAAGTCTGATTATTAAGTGAAGATACTTTTTGATGCCCCTTCCAGACACACGAGCATTTTTTAAACAACCCTGTTAAAAAATGATGCTCTGTGTAACTTTGGCAGCTGCTACGGTGCACGGAGCATGGCTTGAATTTGTGAGACTGAGCTGCTGAGGTATGAACTGCAAAGGGATTGAGGATCCCAGGTGCTGAGGGCTCAAAAGGTAAACAAGAGAGACAAGATAACCAAGGGAGAGGTTAGAGCAGTGTGCTACAACCAGCCGAGAGGTACTGAGACATTGCATTGGGTTAGTTTATCCATGGTCAAAAATGATAATGAAAACCTTTCCGAGSTGGAAGATGAATCACAGAATGATTGAGGTTGGAAAGGACCCCCAGAGATCCATGTATTCCACCCCCCACCCCCGCCCCCCGTTAAAGCAGGGTCACCCAGAGCATGCTGCCCAAAGGTAGCCAAAAAAAACCTTTTCTTTTCTTCCTTTTTTTCCACCTATCAGTCATCTGGTAGAGAAAATCCCAGGTTGAGTTCGTCTGGCAAAGGCAAAAGCAAATTGAGAACAGATCTTTGAGAGGGAGCAAAGCCATGCTGGGCCATGCTGACTGGCCCAGGCCGTATATCGGTATGCCTCTGCATCCCACCCCACTCCCTCTCGTGTGCTGGYATGTGCAGCGACAGCAGGCAGATGCTGGGAAAAGTGAGTTCTACCCRTGGCATCTTGTCATGGGAAATGATGCCTGAGCCATCCTATGGGGCACAAGTGTGTATCTACRTGGTGCTTTCTGCTTCTCCCAGAGACGCATGTCTTCCTAGGGCTCAGCTGTGGATCGCCTCTTCTCCCCCTGAGACTTCTGCAAGCTGGACCACAGCCTGAGTAAGAGGGCGACAGCTAACTTTTGAACATTTCCTGTGTTCCCAGGTCACAGTCAGCTTTGTGTGCACACGTTCCTAGACTGGGAGACATCACTTTGTGAGGATTCAGGGTTTTCTTGGTGTATCTTTTCAAATAAGGGTAACTTGAACCAAAGAYCTAGATTTGTTCTTCGGATAGGGTTAATGCACTTTTCCTTATCTACCGTAACTCCAGTCCCTCTAACACTTTTGTCTTCTTTTCCATTCCTAATTATTTTTGTTTTGCTCTGAAAATAAGCAGACAGACTGGTTTATGACATGCTGACCATCCATCCAGCTAAGGTATTGTGCAGGTTACATTACACAGGCAAATAACTCTGAGACAAATTCCACGAGATCTTGTGACAAAGCAGAAGTTAGTAAGTCAAATGCTGACCTGGAAATGTGACAGTGAAATGATTAAAAAAAAAAAAACAAACTTTTAGCCCTTCTAAATTAAAATCTATGCCCCAGTGTTTCAAGTACAAGGGCTTTATTCATTTCTGTCACTGTGTTATGTCTTTAGCTCTGAAGTGATTCACAGCATTGTTCATCTCCAGTCTGCTAATTTTATCAAGCTGGGCCATGCAGGGTCCATTGCTAATGATGAAATTTTATTTCATCTCAGCCATTTGTAGTGTTAATCTCCAACACTTTTGTCTCCAGCTAGCTAGTCGCCTGGTGCTCTCAGCAAGCCACATGGCAGCCACAGTCCTCTCTTTCCCTGGAAGAAGGGACTGGCAGTGCTGGAGGAAGGCTTGTGGCTAAGAAACGGTGCTGATGCAATTGGAGTTCAATCCCTGACAAGTCACTTCATCTCTCCGTGCATCATTTCCCCATCTGGAGAGTGCAGGCTGTGCTTCCTGCCTCCTGGGCGTCTGATGGGTTTGAAGAGGCTGGATGCTATACACAAGATCTATGCCTGGAGTCCCACATCCTCCAGTGGGAGGCGATAGGATTTTAGGCTAAGAGATATGCCCTAGCTTCTAATCACCCCTGGGATGCTGATTTATTTTTACAGTTTTGGGTAAAACATTTAACCTCTCTGTGGCTAAAGTKCTACCAGCCACAAAACATGTACCTGACTCATTGGAGTGTTTAACAGCAGTAATTGGTCAATGTTTGTATATGGCTTTGAGAGCTTGGTGCTATTATTTGTCACCTGCAGTGCAGTTCACAATCCATATATCTTTGTTTTCCTTTGCTTCACAGTCCACTGCAAGCAGTATTTAGAAAGGATTCACTAGCTGCCACGCAGGAGCGTTTGGAAGCTGTTATTAAATTAATCCAGATGGCTTGACAATGCTGTTTGGTAGTGCACTGGCCTCTTAACTCTGGACATGCAAGAACAATCAGTCTCATAAAATTGCACATTACTCGCCATCAGTCTTCACTCTAAAGCTCTTTCAGGTTTTGCCACTATCCAAGGAAAGCCCAGCTTAGAAGAGCAAAGGAAGGCAGTAGCTGATCACATAAYTAGAAATCTCCTAGGTGGAAAGATGTATGGAGAATCTCTCCCAGGTGAGAGATTTTAGCAAATGTCTAACCAGCATGGCTGGAAGACACTGGCTTTGTGGGTCCCATCCTGAGTACCAGGCTGTGACAGTAAGTGCAGAGTACCAGGCAGCTAAATGCATCTTAGTACTGCTCATTTGCTTTCACTGCTTAAAAGAGGGTATCAACATGGACAAAGCTTGGAATAGCTTTTTTTATGGAAAATCAAGCAGCAGATAGGGCTCTAAATATGCAACAAGTATTTACCAGGGACTCTGCAGTTCTCTCAGACAGCTAAGGTGTTTCTTCGATTTTGTGGTCATCATGCTCCCTGCGGGACCTGACTGGCTCTCAGGCTGGGTTGCCTGGAGTGACCCACAGCCYGTGCAGCATCCAGGCGGTGGAGGGGTGGAAGATGTGGTTTTATTGATGAATGGGAGCTTGTTCTTCCAAACCGTAATAGTTAAATCAAAGCCCAGGAGTGAGCATAACTGGCTGAAAATACACCTTTCTGTGTGTATGATTTCATATTGGTGAAAGTAAATTTTATTTTGCTGCACACTTCTGACTCTCTCCAGCTTTTCCTCCCTCTTGGCAGCCTCAGCAGTTCTGTGTCACCTGGAGATTTGGCCTCCCCAGGGTTACGCTTGGCAGAGGGGCACCATGCTGTCAGCCCATGCCACGGTCATCGCTGAGCGGTCCTGCCTACCGCTGCTGTTCGTCCCTCCCTAATCCGTGGCAGGGCTGTGCATCTTGCCTTATGACTACTTAGTTCCCTTAATAGTTTCTTAGAAGACTTTGACAAAGGTTTTAAAAAATCAGGTRCTTTACTCGGCCTCCCTTTAGTCATTATTTTATTGATGTTCTGTAGAGAACTAATTAGAGGCTTGGCTTTTCCTGACAGGTGCTTTGCTTGTTCTTTCCTGTCATATCGTATTCACCACGGTACTTCGTTCCTAACTAGATCTCCATCTAAACCAAAAGTAATTTCTTTCACTGCTTTATGTTCTATGTAAAGCGCAGTCACCTCCTCCAGTTGGTCAGGCTACATGTCATGAGGATTTAATTCAGAACATGGGCTTTGATTCAGCAGGAAGAGAGAGGACAGTGAGAAGCCAGCGCCAGTGATGTGGGGGATGCACCACAGAGGGGTCTTTACTCATGTAGGAAATTAAGTACATCCTGGGGTGGAGCATGCAGGGCATCTGCACGGGACCTGTCTGGGCCTCCACAAAAACTGCTTAGAGCCAGGGGARTGACCTGACAGGAAAATGTCCTATGTCTTGGTTGCCCCGTAAGTCGGGATGCTGCACGTTGCAGCGGTGGTGGGATGCTGGGTACTGGCATCTGTCGTGCAGCCCGGGCCAAGGTGACCGTGTATGAAACATGAGCATGATCCTTTGCTTTCTGTGAGAAAATACAGGCTACCCTGTCCCCTGCTCCCATGGCATGATCCAACTGTTCCTCCTGTCAAGTTTTACAAAATAAACTCCCGGGCTCTCAGGAGCGTCTGTGATACAGTTATACAACAACTTGCAACGCCCTAAATATCTGAAATGGAGAAAAATAAATGAACTTCACTGTGCAAATATTCCTGAGGGTATTTGCATAGGCCAAGATGGGCTGTAGAGGCGTTTTGGCAAGAGAGAGCATCTGAGTCAGAGGYTGTGATACGTAGTTTTGGTTTGGTGCAGTAAAGTGCCTCATAGGGAAGTGAATACATATTGAGCCAGGGGCTGCTGAGGGGAGGGCTTATTTCAAGACCTTGGTCTTGTGCTGGTTGCAATGCCTTTCTGCACAAACCTACAGCGAGCAGCACACTCCAGGCTGCTGAATGCAATTTTTCATTTCTTTTTGAAAAGATCCTGAGGTCAGGGAGGGCTTAGCAAGTCCTCTTTAGAGGTGGTCTGCCTCTTTCAGTGCGTATGCGGCAAGGTCTGTTGCAATATRGTAAAACCAACATGGAAAAACTGGGCCCTGCTGCTGGCTCTATTTTCTTGCTTGCTCAGTGTCTCTGAGGAGCAGCTGCTGCAGTAAGCTGTCACCACGAGCCCCTGCCTCTTTGCTTCTATTGCATATGGAGGGGAGGATGAATTGCTCTTTCCAYGAGTATTAAATATTTTATTTTGTGACCTTCTTCTAATCAGATGCTTTATCTCAACCATATATTAAAAGAATAGTAATAAAAAAAGGATTTTAATAAACTTAACCTCCTTAAATTGTGTAATTGTCACTTTCTAAGGGCATTAGGGAAGCTGTAAGGGGGGGGGAAATATGTACAGAGCAGTTTTTGGTGCATTGATAATTTATTATCTAATAATCTCTTCTCTTCCTCACTATTCCCAGTTTTCTCATTACTTGTACACAGCATAATGCCCTGTTACTAGCAGCAGGTTGCTGTGCTATTGCAGAGCCAGCTCCGTGTCGGCGTCAATGTGCTGGTGGCAGGGAGGAGGAGAGACCGCTGGATCTAGGCACAGCCAAGACCTAAGGCTGTTAAAAACGCTAAGTGAGCTGATTTCTCTCCTAATGCGGGACTGGTTTGGGGAAATACCRTTTCCAGCACAGTGGTGGCCAGCTTTCCTACCCTCACAAACCATTTCGGGCATTTCTCAGAGACACAAACCCAGCAGCAGCAGAAGGCTCAGCCCTGTGGCTGGTGGAAGCCACCCTTGAGRATCCAATGTGCTGCCAGGAGACACTGGTTGGTTGTCCCTGCTCTGGCGTTAGGACTCTGTTGGGGCCGTAGGTGGTGGGATCTGGCCGTCATGTGCTGTGATGTGCTCAGCAGAAGTGTGTGTCAGGGTCTGCCAGGTGCCTGGAAAGGCAAAGCACAGCAGCAGTCATCTGGGCTGGATCCTAGTGTGCTAGGGCTGTGTCCGTGCTGGAAAGAAGTGCTGCTTTCAGCTCTTTCAGAGTAATTGAAGTGGTATAACATACCCAGTGTGGACATGATTATACCTGTATTAACAGACAGCTATGCATGTGACTCRTAATTTGTTCCTTTCCCTGACTCTCCCTGCTGGGCATATGTAGAAGAACATTTCAGAGCAGGTCCAAATGCAGTTTGGTCTCCGATCCTGAACTATTAGCAAGCAGGCACATCCCTGGCTATGATGGGCGCACACRTCCTCAGATATGTACTAAGTGAAGCTGGTTTCCATGAAGTCACTAAGCTAGCTGATGCTAGGTATGAAACAGACCCTGCAGATCCTCTATTTCTCTCAGAGAATGTGTCCCAAATTAGTCAAACTGAAATGGCTCTTCTCATCTGAATGATGGTACTGATGTGAGTTTGTCTCTACTGTGCTGAACGTTGCACAAACTCATTGAGAGCATGAGATACTTGCCTGGCAGAGCTTTCARACACCCTAGTGTCTCCACTCCTGGTGGAGACAAAGCAATGGCCTTTTCTATCCCCATCTGAGATCGGCTCAGTCCTGGCGTCTGGAACTACCCTGGGGAAGCTGGGGTGACAGTGACCTGTGTTAGTTTTCAAAATGTGAAAATGCATGTGATTTTAGAGCGTAGATGTAACTCCAAGCCAGGTGTACAAGGGGAAACAGAGGCACAGGTTGGAGATACAACTTCTCTTCTCACCAGTCACCCTAAAGACTGGAACACTTGAGCCAATAGGCTGGATCCAGCACACTCTGCTTGTCCTGACCTCAGTGCCAGAGCCCATGGCTGGACATCGAYGTTAGCAATCCCAGAATGGGAAGCCCATGATTGCTCTGACCACGAATGTCCTGTGTGCACTGCTTTCCCTCGCTTTCCTGCTCTCTYGTTTACTTTCTTTCCATTATGTTTAAAAGTGGAAAATTCTCTCCTTTTACCTTCATATGACAATTTGTGTGACGGCTTTACTTACACTAGAGTGCTTCTCCAAGAGATAAATTCATACCTCAAGTCCTTTCTGTATAAGAAGGTTATTAATGAAGAGTAAGCATGGGTCAGATAACTGGTGCCTGCTGCAATTTGCAATTATTTACTGTGTTTGAGGACACACATGAAAGTTTTACAATTGTTAAGCTTTGGACTGGGTAGATTGATGGATATGATATGACTGAAATTGTGTAGAGGGTGATTACAATAAGGAGCTAGGAAATTAAATGRAAATGCTACTGGTTAGGAACCAAATGTAAATTTGCTTCTATTCTTTAGAGCTTTATGTATGTTGATTTGCATCTGCATTGCCAAGGAAGGGCGCAGTGCACAGCAACCAGAAGACTGTATGTGGTGAAAGCAGATGATAACTGTACCGTGGCTATGAGTTATCAAACAGAAGCTCAGCCTTGACTGCAGGGCAGATGGATACTCTTCTTCAGAGAGCAGAGCTGCATAGTTTTGCTTAACCAAGAGATGAATAGGGGGGTGCCTGGCCCATGGATAGGGTCAGTAATGGGAAATCAGGTGACCTGAATCCTGCTGTTGAGCTGGTGCTGGTTTGCTGGGTGCCTRCACCCACCGGTGGGTGCTCAGGGCACAGTAAGGGAGCAGCTAAGTCCCAAAGGTGTTAATGACCCACCACTGCTGGCTATAGCCCTCTCAGCTGTGCCAGAACTGCATGGCATCAAACTACTCCGTGACCAGATCTCCCAAAACAATCCAGGCTGGGGAATAAAGGGTTCAAAAAGCCTTTAGGTTGAATTGCATCATTTCAAGACAGACTCCTTAATAACGCTCCCAAAACATAGCGATAACAGCTAAGTGTGTCAACAGCAACTATGACAACTACTCCAGCCTGGGAGGTGGATGGGTGTAGCTTTTGGGAGAGCAGAAATGTGCTAAAAGCTAATTGGGAGGGTTTGTGGCTTGGTGGTGCCAGCAGGTGGGAGGAAGAGATCCTGCAGCATTGAGTGGTGGCAGTGAGCAACCAGAGATGAGCTGAGCAGGGGGAGCCTTTAACCTGTGAAGAACATGTCCAGCTGTGTTTGGTTCTCAGTTTAGGATGATCTACCTGAGGTATGTAAAAGTCTGAGATTGTAAGTGAGGGTAGAGGTGCCCCAATCCAGAGGTGGGTCACTGCCTCCACAAACTGGGAAGGCTGTTGGGTGAGACCTCTCCTGTGGAGGCAGAGGGCTGGGAATGCAAACTGCTGATTTTATGCAGATATTTCTTTAGCTATTGTTATGACTTTAAAATTGGGGAAAATCCTGCAAATGCAGCAAATCAGCATGCAATAGCTAATGAAAGGATTTTAATAGGGATTGGCGCTGTGGTCTGAGGGCCTGACTAGGTACTAGAGGCCATGGTGGAGGGAGAATGAAAGTAGTTATCAGAGGATGACATTTATCAGCTGGAAACTAAGTGGCAAAGCTTAGATCCAGACCTAAGCTCAGTTGCAGGGCAAACTGCCTTATCAATGGACCTATCCTATGTCCTATCTGGCCATGGAAATTGCTGCCTCTGCCCCTTCCCACTGTCCCCTTGATTCTTGTGCTTTTAAAGTAAAATCAATTTTATTATTCATGAAAACCTGGGATATTTCCCCCCACCCAACAAATGGGATTCCGATAAAAGAGTCAATAAGGCTAATGTTGTTTTCAGTTACTAGATTTGACTTAAAGCTAGCCTAGGAGAAAAGGAATTCATCTCTGAATATATTAGTTGATGACTGACAGAAAAATATTGCAAATGATGTATATGGTGTATTTTATTCAGTCACCTGTTAAGAGGCTGCATATTGGAAAAATGTTTTTGCAAATGTATTATAACAATTGGCAGAAAAGAAAGAAATGAATATTATGCAACCAGTTCCCACTCAAATTGCTCCGTTATGTCCCTGCAGAAGCAAGAGCTTCCTACATTGGGAATGGATGCACACTCTAGACCCCTGTCTCAGGCTCAGCAAGGCACGGTGCTGTGCTGAAAAGGCAGCTGGACTGCAAGGCACTCCCACCACCCCCAGCTCCTGCTGTTATTTATAAGCCAAGACCAGTGTGAGCATGTTTCCCAGAAGATGCAGACTTCTTCTCTGTTACTGTTTGGTCCGTGTAAGGCAAAGACCTGCTGATTTGTCCTGAGTTTGAAGGCTTATTTGCTGCAGCAGATAGGACGTTGCTTTCTGAGAGAGAGTTTTAGTTGGAAAGTGATAGATCAGTAATGACTCCCACTCTGGGACTCCTGATTCCTGGCTGTGAACTATTTCCATGCAGAATATAGGTCTTGGTTACGCTGGGATGCTTTTTCATCCTTCATGACTACCCCAGCGCAGCTGTGCCAGTGCCACGTACCTGCTGATCGATATTAAAGTTTGTATTTGCCAGCTGACATAGCCCTGATGATATCATCTGCAGTATTTTTATGCCACGTCTGTGCACAGTACAACAAACGTTCCTCGGGGATGTGCACTGGCTTTGCTGCTGGGCAGACTGTCCGCCTGAGCGAGGCGCTCCACGGGCTGGTCCTTGGCGGCTCGCCTCGCTTTGTGCGAGCAGCAGCTCCGAGTCCGCACAGGTAAATTGGCACCTGACAAAACCAGTTTCTACRTGCTGACTGCAAATCCAGCATAGGGTAAGAAGTCTCCTGGAAAATCAGTCAGAGTGACAGTTAGAAAAGATAATAGATAATATTGGCAGATGAGAGAGCAATAGAGTGGGAAGAGGAGGAATAATCTATGAGGTAGTTCATAACAGAGATGGCAGATTTCAAGAGGATGTTCAGTCTGCCTGGAGCAGTGACCCTGCCCCAACCTGTGTGTGCTGGATGAGCTCTTTGACAAAGAGACCCTCTGCTGAGTTTAAATTGACCATGACTCCCTTTGCCTCRAACAGAGCTCACTGCTGCTGGCCATTGGAGGCTAGTGGACTTGTAAGATTARTGGGCTAGAAAACGTGGGTCATATTTTTGTTTGCTCCTAACAGATACTTTTGATATACTGACTCTGACCCAGGTTTCTTGATGAAGGACATGATGCTTCTCCCCTCCTCTAGCCTGCTTGCTCTGYGTATGTCTCCTCAGGCTACCAAAAGCGTTGAGATTTCTTCAAGAAGCCCCGAAGAAGGTGAGGAGAAACAAGACAGCCTACATGCCCTGTCTCATGGAGAAGGGCACGCACTAAGTTTTATTCCTGCTGGCTGGGTCCGCACCACAAACACTCATTATGGCTGTTGATTTCTCCTCTGAGCTCTGTCCCCTGGGTCTGAGTGAAAGCAGTGTAATTGGATGCACCACTATAGTGGCCAAAGATGAAAAGTATTTTTCTGAAAGYGTTTTTCACCCATTGCTAGAAGATTACATCTGATGTTATAAACCAGCATCGCTCCCAGTTGGTACCACTGCTAAGTAATTTAACCTTCTAGAAAAGCTTCTTGTTATTACAGCATGTTCACTGCAGCCATCCAGGTGAAATTATTTATTTCAAACTAGAAAAAAAAGAAGACAGGATTTTTGTCTTGTATTGTCCAATAATTCAAAATCCTTGAAGAAAAATGAGACATAGATCCAGAGCAAGAGGAGGAGAACAGCTATTACTGGATTTTTTAAAAAAAAAAAAAAAAAGAGAGAGAGAAGCAAGTGGAATCAAGTGTTCAGAGGGTGAGGCAGAGGGATGCAAGCAGCCCAGAAGGATGTTGACCTTACTTGGAAAGGTCAAGCTATACACTCCAAAGTGGGATTTGTATAGGAATTTTCCCTGCCCACAGGTGGATGTTTCAGAGGAAAGACACCAAAACATTATTAATGGTACATCAATGCTTTGGGGAACATAGAGTAGGATAGCTGCAGGACAGTGGAGATATATGACTACAGTTATTTCCCTTAATTTCAGCTTCCTTCGTCCAAAGAGAAACTCTTCTCTTCCCCTACATGCTTGTGTTTACTTTTTCTTGCTCTCTTTCTCCTGGGTATATGGAAGCTGTGAGATGTTTGCAGGAGGTGCCTGGCTATGGCTACTTGAACCATCAGAAATCTTGTGCTCTGCTGGGCCTTGCTTTGGGGACAGCTAGCCAAAAGCAGCCAGGTGTTCAATGGGTGGTGTCCACTGCTAGATATAGACCAAAGCCTTTGCTCCCCCTTGGTTCATGGTGGTTAAGACCTTTAAACCCAAGAGCTGCTCTCCAGGACAGGGGTAGCAGTGGGGAGCACAGGCCATCTGGAAATAAAGTCAAAGTAGTTCATATTTAAAGCATCCAGAAAGTACGCAAACACACCCAGAAGGTGGGGGGGATCTTCAGCTTCCCTTGCTGTGCAAATTGTGCCAGCCTGGTATCAGAACAGGCAGGTGAAGGACGGTATTGGCATCAGATTCAGATGGATGCAAGAATCAGTTTAGGAACCCAAACTGGACAGGCTTATTTTTTTGGTTCAGTTCTACCGAAATCTCAAAGCCCAGTCACTTCCTGTGCTCCCCTCTGACTCAGGGTTTTGTTCTTGTTAGGGGTGATATTGGTGATTTTAGCTCCGAGTTTCTTACGAGAGGAGTCTTCTCCAAGGTCCAGGGCAACACAGATGCAGCCTTACAACTCCAGTCTGCTTTGTAGGCTGGCTTCCTTCCCGAGGTGCTGACCTCTGAGGCTGACTTGGAGAAGGAAGATAGGTTGCTTTTTTGTTTCATTTCATTTCTTTCTTTCTTTCTTTCTTTCTTTTTCTTTTTCTTTTTCTTTTTTTTTTTCTGGAGAGAAAAAGAGCTATGTGAATACTTGAATGCATGTGTGCACTTGCCTGCTAGCCTACTCTTGTTAACTTTTTGAACAACTAGCCAATTTCAAAGTAATCTAACAGAAAAGTAGAGCTTATAAACATATTACATTCCCCCACAGTTCTGTAAAAATAGATGGGCAGCTAAAGAAGAAAATCTTCCATGGGTCGAATGAGGGAAAGCGTGCAGCATGAAGTCACTTCTTATAAGGTGTTAGAAAATCTTCCTTCAGACTTTCCATAAGAAATTAGGATTCAATAATTCTCCTGGCTATGCAGTTACTTAAAGTGCAGGGGATGGCAGAACTTTGTTTTTCATCTTAAAAAAAAAGTGAGGGGTGGATGTTGATGGTGTCTCATGCTTGGAGGCCTAGGGGACCATAGTAGTTACCTAAATACCTAAATTAAAGCTGCCATTGGTAAGAAGCACAGAAGGATTATACCATACTCAGTAGAATAAGAAAGAAATTATGAGAGTAGAAAATTCTAGGAAAAATCAAACTTGAATACCTTGCAATTCCAYAATCCTTTCCATTCAAGAGCTCTAGAGTGCCTTGAAATCACTTTACACTTACACTTTTATAGAAAGTTAGTAGGTAATTCTGTCACTGTTTTACATGTAGAAAAACAGAGGCACAAGGACATGGGAAGGCTGTGGTAAAGGATATGGAAAGTTGTGGCAGAATCAGGCTCTGACCCCCTGGTTCTCACYTCAGAGCCTTAAACACAAGACACTCCATTTTCTTGTAACCAAGGAAATGCAATCAGAAGAAAAGGAAGTGAAGAAGCTGTTGGTGGCTGACATCYGTCATGAAAAACTTCAGCAGTATTTTCTATTTTTATAACAGAAAGTTACAAAAATTATGGTTATAAAAAGTTAGAAAGTCTGCCARACTTGATTTCAAAGCTGTAAAGTTAGAGAATCTTTGACAATCTCTAGGCCAATTTTTACRAAGTTTAATAATTTTTATGAAAAACAAGCCCTTACTTCTTACAGAGTATTTTGAGATGGTGAATGAAGACACAGCTCTGCTGTCCTCCAAGCTCTTTGCTTTGTTCGCCACTGAAGCCAGAATTTCTTCTGGAGCCACTACATGAGGCAGTGCTACCTTTAATATTATGCACATATGTCCAAATATGCAGGTGGCTGATCTTGACACCTAGATAAATGAATCTTCCTTGCTAYCTCTGCCCTTTTAGGAGCTCATGTGAAAGATCTGCAGAGGGGCTGGCTGGAGTGCGCCTTCYTACGGGAGTATTTTGCAAGCTAAAAAAGAAACCATCAGGATGTCTCTCTGTCTGAGGAAGAAAATCTATCAGAGATTGCTCTGAGCCATGTTCCCAATCAACCCGAGGCGATGGGAGAATTGTATGCTCCTGTGATTTAATCAAGAAAAACCCAGCATGGTCCAGCCGTTCCTCAGAAATTAGGATGCTATTTTGTACTAAGAATATGGCAGCAGAAGGCACAGCAAACACATTCCCCCGGAGCCAGCAAACAGAGGCCCGAGTAGATAAACTGTCTGAAAAACGGCTACGCTCTATACCCTGCTTAGGCTCCCCGTACACGAAATGGCCAGCTAATAACAGACAGATCCTCAAATCGCAATTGAAGGTGTTGTGAGAGAGCTGCCGCACTCTGCTAACTTTCAATAATCGGTGGAGCAATGGCAATAGAGTTTGTGCACTGCAGTGGAAGAGATCTATTAAGAGTCCTTTCCAAGCCTATGCTGCTGGGGAGAACRGTTAATTGAAACTATAGTGCTTATTTTAATTGTGTCTGTCCGTAAGCTTTCGCTGGAATTGCTGTGTCGAGCTGGCTTCCCCACTCCGATAGCTCTGCTCCTGAGCAGAGTGATGGTACAGTATTAGTACGGATTTTCCAACAGCAGATTTAGATTTACTTTTGTAAAGTGCAGCAGGACTTCAGAGCTGGACAAAAAGCAATCCTTCATGTGCTTTCCTGCAGAGGGAGATGGGGCTGTCTTCTTCCTTTCCATGTCCAGCACCTATGTCTCAGAGGGTTGTCTCCAGCCTGCAGAGGAGGGCCCACGGAGGATCTCGCATTAGCATCCTGCAAGCTTTGCACCTAGAAGGGGAACGGCATGTTGGCATGAGTCTGGCATAGATGGGAGAGAGGTCTGAATTACCCAGACACAGGACCTCGCTGAGGCTGTTCCCTTTCTGAGCACCAGGATAGGATCTCTGCCTGCTGCAGCGCTGAGACGTGTACRYGCCGAGCCAGTCTGCGTGCCAGACRCRGTTTGCATGGGTGGTCTGCGGTCCATTACTGGCCGTGGTGTACGTATAAACTAGGGACAGCTGTTGAGATGGAGAAGGGAAGTTACGCAGTGGAATACTTAAATACGGTCAGCCCCACTGTCACGTGGGACTGCCGTGCTGTCACCGATAATACTGGGCAGCTTGAGTGGAAGATGTGACCAGGAAAAATGGAATATAAGCGATTAAAGTGATCCCAGCAGCAAGGTGATAAGGACAGGTGATAGAAAAGATCCCCAGGTCAGAAGATGGATTAGCAGCCAAGGCCACGCTGCCAGCCAGGAAACGGGTAGTCCGGTGCATGGGGACATGCCTGGCACGGGGGGAGCCAGGGCTCCCAGCGAGGGGGTTTAGCTGCTGGACGGACAGCACKGATGGCTCTTAGCACAGCATTTTGCCATGACTGTGCTGTTTGCCTGGTTGCCTTAAAACAAGGAAAGTCCAAGTAACAGTTCTTGTCRATTAAATCCATTTCGTGCTGCAGATATCAGAAACCAGTCCGCACTGCAGATCCCTGTTGTGGGTACTATTTTTCCTGGTTTTGATCTACAGAGGAGACACAAATGTTGATTTTTAATAACTACAGAAATAACATTAATCAGTGAATTTTACCAGTGTCTTGTATTAGTCCAAACCTCCATGTCTAACCATTCTTCCCTCCATTTAGAGTAACTSTTTTGCTTGTCAGGAGGGTCTAACTGCTGAGTTGCTGACCAGGACCAGCAGTCCTGGGATTCATTTCTAGCCAGACTACTGCACTGCTGGGTGACCTCCGCAAGCCACTTTTCTTGCCCATTTTCTCCCAGTGCAAAGTAAGGGTGGTGATATGACCAGGGCTTTGAAAATAGCAGATAACATGAAGTTTGTAAGTGATATTGGCTATTACCTTGCTGGGAAGGACTTGATTTAAACCAAGAGTGGTGCTGGCTGGTTGTGGTTAGGCAGTCACCTTAAGGCAGCCTAAGTCATTTCTGTCACTGACTCGGTACCAGCATTTGCAGGATTTAGAGCAGGGAAGAGATGGAGCAGAAAAACTATCCTAACCAAAGAACTGAAGAAAAAGGTTACTTTKTCACACGCTGCCTCCTTTCATGCTCAGGGGGTTTTTGGAGCTGGCACGTGCCCGGCCTGCAGGGTGGTGGTGGTGCAGAGCCACCTCGCTGCCCACCCCATCCCGGTGCGGTTCACCACCAGTTTCCACCCCTGCTCTTGTGTCCTTCCCCGCGGGGAGCCCATGCAGTAACRAGATGAAAATCCAGCACACTTGCTTTCCTACACAGGCTAGCGTTCGTGCTTGCTTATACTRCTCTGGCAATGTGAAGGGGACTTAGGTGTAAATTAAATTGAGGGTAAATTATCCTTATTTCAAAACCACTTCACAATGCCAAGAAAGTCTAAACTGCACGAGAATCAAGCTTGTTGCTTTAAAAATTTGATCACCTTGTGCTTGGGACCCCTGGGAGGCTTTGAAAATCCCTAGCAGAGTCTTGCTTTGTTTGCTTGGATTAAAAATGTAAATATATTTAGGCTATGAGTGCAGAATGAGGAGAAAAGAAAAGATTAAAAATATTATGCATTTCCGATTTTTAGATTTATGCTCTTCCTCATAAAAGTGTGAATGACATTTATTTGGCTGACTGCATAATCCATGTTAACAAGACAATTAGTATGTGCTGAAAGTTATTATTTTCCTCGGCACGTCAAAGTCAGGAGTGCTGCTGGATTTGGAATGAAGCCTTGATTCATTTCTTCTTCGCAGTAAAAGATAATATTGAATTTTTCTCCAAAGATCTCTTGACAGCATGTAATTAATACTTTTTTTTYCACTGCCTTAAATAAAATGGTGCAAAATACAACAACCTAGCTGGGGAAAATTTTAGAGAAAAATGAACATTTCTTTCTTAATTATGTATTGAGTGAATTCTATGTTTACTAAAGGTAACAGATTGACAGCCATGGATGACTGCAACTCTCTGCTCGCTCGGTGAGCAAGTACAGTGCTAGCAAAGGCAGGAAGTCKTTTCCACGCACCGCGATGCGTCACTGCCGGAGAGTTTTGCTGGAGTTGCTCACCTCTGCTGGCCCTGGTTCAAAGCCGTTTGGGTGGCAGCATCTGGAGTCAGACAAAGCTCCCAGATGCTGCCACRCTAAGGTGCTGCCTTCTCCCCCTGCTCTGCCCTGCAGAGCTGTTCACCTTTTTTTGCCAGCTGAGCAGGGAGCGCTAACACCGCGGCTCCGGCAGCGCAGAGTTTGCTGCAGGATGCACTTGGCCTCAGCAAGCTTTGCAGCCGTGGCTCGGGCTACGGTGTCGGGAAGCCCCAAAAGAGCTAATCTGGAGCTCCGGCGGGTAGCTGTGTGTGTGCTCCTTTGCAGAGCGCCTCCGGGCAGGCAGCCCCGTGCTCTCCCCAGGAGCAGTGGTGGGTGGCAGGAGGGCAGGAGGCTTCCTGCGAGCTGGCTGAGCCCCCACCCTGGGCAAGGCTGGGCTGGAGGCCACGTACTGGAGAAGTGCTCTGAGCAGAAAGGGTAGAGTTGCTGGAGAGCATGTGGATAGCCTTGCTTTCTAGATTTCATGTTCTTTAACAGTAGGACTTTGGTAGGTGGTAGTAAGTGGACATGAAGCCTGTCCTGGCTGAGGATTGGTGGCGGCTGAGTGTGGGAGACCCTGAAACAAGGTGAGTAGATTTCCAAWGTTTGTCTCCTTCCAGCCCAGAGCTCTACGCATCTTGTTCCATCTTYGCTTATCCATGTCACCTTACGGTGATAGTCACTGATCCTGTGCTGTTCCTTCCCAAGGACCTTTCCAGAGCAAGAGTGGTGGTGCTGGGGCTGTGAATCCAGACAGAGCAGCAGATGAGCTGCCCTATGAACAGTTCCTGCTGCAAGGTGGAAAGGATGTAGAACGGCAGGTTGCACCATACCTGAGAATTTCCCTCCCTCCCTGTTAATATCCCAGCATTGCTAAATGATGCTGGGTGCATCCCTGGAGGATGTTCAGTAATTTTGTGCTCCTCCTTCGCACTGAGCTCCTGGGGGAATATTGGGTGCCTGCAGAGCAGGTCAGTCAGCAGGAGGTGGGGGTRCTCTGCTGTTGGAGCAGTGTGGTGGAGGAAGGGGAGCTCATCGGAGGCTGCAGCTCTGTTTCTGGCTCCACAACTGATTTCCTCTGGGCAATGCAAGTGTCTCTGGATCTCGGCTTCACCACCTGTAACAAGGGAAACAACACTTCTCTGCTTCTCCAGAGAAGATACAGAGAGCAACTGATTAGCATTTTTGAAGCAGAATGATAAACACCCCCCAAAAAGACCGCGGATAATCAAGTGCAGGGTTTGGAGGGGTGCAGTAAACAAGGCAGAGCTCCCTCATTGAGTAAGAATGAACCTAAACACTGAATAACTCTCCTGCTCCCTCAGCGCTGTCTATCCTGTGTGCTGACYGAGGCAGGGGTCCTACGGATAAGAGTGTGATTGAATTCCGAGACATCATTCATCCGTGCGAGGGGACTGGAAAGCTGTGCAAGCGTARTCGTAATTAGTCGTAATTAGTGAGAAGAGCCACCCCRGCAGGGCRAGGGGAGAGGGCAAGTCCGCACATACARCGCCGAGCACGCTCACCTCCAAGGGGACGCTGCTGGCTTCGGGAGCGTGACGATAGGAGGAGATCAGGCCAACTGTCTTTGACAAATAGCAAATGTGGCAGGGAAATTGATGAAAAACTTCAGAGAGGTGAAAAGATTTAGGGTTAAGCATGAAAAATGTAAGTGTTCCTGGCAGCACGACAATCTTCCGAGTCATATTTCAATTCCTAGGGGAGAGTGCTTTAGTTAGGAAGGTCACCAGTCTCCTAGCCAGCTACCGCTGTAACTTGCACAAATAAATATACAGATTCACCCCTCTCCTTAAGCACAGTGACACAACCAGAATCACAGCATTCGCTTGCTTTGGATTCAAAACCAGTTCTTTTAGCAGGCTTCTTCCATCTCCCTGTAAATCATTTGTAGATGAGGGTCCTGAATTGCTCCAGAGCTGGGTCTCTGGGTACAGCTTAATTCCTTTTATCCGGCATCCTGCTGCCTCCAAGCTCGCTCCACTGCAGGCCCASTTCGGCTACGAGGAACCCGTCTGGGCTGTTAACTGCAGCGGGCGCGAGCTCAAGCCTCCGAGAAACGCTGTTAGGGGACGTGCGCAGGTCAGCCCCGAGTGAAGGCTAATTTCGCTCATCAGAAGATGAGATTAAACCACTTTAGCCGGTAGCCGTTGTTCTGGGCTGTATCTGCTGCGAGCATTGACACGGACTGTTTCAGGAGCAGTAGTTTCTGTGTTTTCTCTTGCTGTTGAAACACTAGAATAAATTAGGCCCCAACAACCCTAAACGTAAACAATTCCTACAGGGTTTTTTGTCGTGTCTCGGCCAATCTCTGTTATTATTTTCATAATTACGCCATTCTCCATCTGCTTGATGGAGCTAATGTCTCGCTTCGTCAATCACTGGCCCATCTTCCTCCAGTGCCTCGGCAAGAGGCAGCCAGAGCATGCAGAAATTAGGCTATTTTCCAGGCATTTAAATGACAGCTTTTAGTGCATGTGTATTCATCTTTATGCATATTCATTGACTGGTTCCTCCTCAATTTTGCCTCATCGGGAAAAGCAGCGTTGCTCCAATTGCTACAAAGGAGGGATGAAATTCCTTGGRTGGTTAAATGCATGCAGGGGGATCAGTGCTGGCGGGTGGGCAGAGCTGTGGGGCGGACGTGGCCCCCAGTCCCGCTGTGTCCCGCGAGCRGACCTGGAGGCAGGAGGGGCTGAAAGGTGCCTGCGCCTCCCCACACCGGTATTGCGTGGAGCACGTGGGTACAACTGCGGTGTTGTCAAAACAGCGGTGAGGGGCTCATCTCCCTGCTTCCCCCGCACCCCCAAAACCTGACCAAGCCCCCCAAAAGACAAAAATTAAAAAAAGGTAGTGTTCATGGGCAAGGCCGGAGGGGGACATCATGTATGTGATGACAGCGATAGGCCTCAKCAAAAGAGCAGCGTGGGGGCACAGCTCTTTCAGGATGCCACTGAGAAAAGCCGTTTTTTGCTGCTCTTTCTTTTCAGCCCCTTTCTGCTTTYCTGCTCTTCTGTTTTAGATGCTCCAGCCGCACTATAAGGGAGCGAGACGGAAAGAAAGGCCTCCCGGAGGCAGGGCAGAGCCCCGCAGGCACCGCAGCCGGCCTCGGTGTGCCCGAGCGGGATTTTAAACCGGGCAGCTCCCGTGTTGCCAGTCACTGAGCTGGAACAGCTCCGCATTGGTTGTAAACCAGTGCTGGGCAGGCCCGGTTTCCCACGGATCTGAGCAAAGGYGAGCGAAGCAAACACCGCGTGCAGGTGCCATCCGTAAAAAGCAAGGCTGTGCGGCGTCCTCGGCRGAGCGGGACAGGCTCGCGGGCGCCTGCAGCCCTAAGGGCTCGGATAACGCGGCTGCAGCAGGGCTAACGCAGCTCGCGGCTCCCCGGGCGCGCTACCCCGGCCGAAGCGCAGAACGGGTGCCGGGTCCAGGCTGCCTCGGTTAAAACCGGCTGGAGTATCCCTGCACGGATGTGCCCTAAGCAGAAAGCACCGAGTATTTGTTTTGCACCGCRGTGTGGATACTTGCAAATGGACACGCGCTCTGCTCAATGCATCCACGGGTAATGAGCTAAGGCTGTTGGGTGCTTAATATTTCAAACATTCCYGAGCTAGACTGAGATGCCATAAATGAAAAATGTCAGATGACAACGGACATTAGGTAAGAAGCAGCTGGAAGTGATCTGTCTGTATTTGGGATCTGGCGCTGCCAGGAAACTGCTTATATTTGCAGCAACTTGGAAAAAATGTAAGGGATTTTCAGAGTGGTGTCCTGTCTCCTGGGTGGGAAGGGGGACTCGTCTTTTTGCCCCTCGGGGTTAGTTGCTCTCCCCAGGACCCACTGTCATTCTTCTCCAGCAAAAAATGTAGCTACACCACCTGCAGCCAGGWGACAAATTTACCTATTTCTCTTTAGTTATTACCCGTCTTAGTACGCAGTTTGCAGTCCATTTTTTGACACGTTATTTGTAGCATGTAGATTTGGTTCCAGGTCTTTGGCTGCTAATAGATTATTCAGTTTAATATTGCATTTTGTATTGTGTGTATGATATCTGCCTTGAATATTTGTCAGATTCATATTATTTATTTCAGAGGAGATACTGTGTCCCCTTCAGCCTCAGTGGTTAACAAAAATTTGAAATCTGGCTGATTTGTTTCTGTTAGGAGGAGAAAGCAGTGATATGTATCAGCTACCTTGTTTGTGTAGTCTTTTTTTTTTTCATCATTTACAGAAAAAAAAAAGCACATCAGTCATGTTTCCTCAGAATAATAGAGATAATTCAAGCAGATTCAAAAGCCAGAAATCAACACATCTGCCACTCCAGTGAGTTCTCTCACTGTGGAACCAAATCTTTTCTGTGTCCCAAATGCATGACTTCCCTTGACTTTCTGCTGCAGGACCACGAGGCTGGGAGCAGGAGAGCAGCTCTGCCCTCTCCTACCCACYGCCCACCCCTCCCACCCCACCCCACCGGCAGCGCTTTCTGCTCGTGGAAGGACCCAGCTGGCAGAAGTTTCCCCGGCAGGCTGAGCTGGCAGTCCAGACTGCTGCTGCAACCCGAGTCTGACGCATCTCGAAGAAAGTCTTCAGGAAACTCATTTTGGCCCTGACTTGAGAAAAGGCATCCGGAAGAAGTCATTATCCCATRTGTTGCCGCCTAGGACAGCGGATTTCTTCTCCCGCGGCGTGGCCAGCCCTGGCTCTGCAATGTGCCATTTTAGCACCAMGATTGGAGACTGGGGGCTGCACCTCAGTTTTCTTCCAACGAAATCTCTTCGATATGCTCCTGACACTCCTGGGCTTCAGCGGTCTGTGACTTTCCCTGAATCCAAACCACTGCAGCTGTTCACCACCCAGAGCACAAGTCAACTTGGGAAACACAGCAACTCTTCAGCCCTTTACAAGGATGGCATCAAGACCAGGCAGTTTATTTTCACTTTGGATGACAAACTCTTACAGAAGGGAAACCTCTGTGATAGTAAAACTCATTCCCCCCCCAAAAAAAAAAAAAAAAAAAAGAAAGAAAGAAAAAGAAAAAGAGAGAGAGAGAGAAATATTCCTTTTATGAAAAGTAAGCTCCCTGCTGTGGAAAACTATTGAGGCAAGAAGATGAGTAAGATGATAAAACGGATTAGGCATGGATTATCTCAGATTAAGACAATGAACTCTTCTGAATAAAATTCACAAGAGGTTTTCATCTTGTGTATTTGGGGTCCTAGATAAATTACCTGGTGTTAGGGGAAAAACAATAAAAACCTCTCCTGGATTCCTGGATTGTGAGGACCTATGGACTTTTTTCCCCCCATTTCCTCCTTAAAAAAACCCAAACAAACAAACAACAAACAACCAAATGAACAAGGGCTGAGTGAAATAACCTCATAATACCAACTGGCAATAAAGTAACAGATGAAATTTAAAGTGGCTGAATATAAAGTATGCATGTGGGGCAAAAATGTGTTATCTGTATATAAATTGTGATGGACTCTGACCTTACTATTGCCCTGAGGAATGAGATACTGGATTTACAWCAGAGAGCCCCTATGGAAATGTCAGCTTAGTGCTCAGGAGCAATCAAAACCGTGAATCAAATGTGCAAAGGGGATGGAGCAGTTTCTCCACCAGGAACAATGATGAGGGTCCAAGGAGTCTTCCCCTTGGAAAAGGAAAGGTGGAGGGGAGATTATGACAGAGCTAGGGAAAATCAGGAATGGCTTGAATCGGGAAGAGAGGTTCACTGTCYCTCCCAAACCTACACAGGATCAAACTAAAACAGCAGGTTCAGAAAACCTCAAATATGGTTTTGCTTCTAGCAGTGGCTTGATGAGGCACRGATCTCCTGCATATAGGACACTGCAATGTTAAGCCTGGCAGAGACTTGAGAGGTGACTAGCAAAAATGTGCAGAGAAAAAACAATCACGATGACTTTCAAACCTTGGGGGATACTGCTCAGCAAGCCCTCAAGCCATAGACAGCAGGAAGCTGAGCCAGTCCCGGGGACACGTCACCTTGTGCTTGTCCCCCGCTCACACAGGGCCCCGCGGGTCCTCACTGGTGGCTGCAGGAGAGGGAAGAGGCAGATGAAGGCTCTCTGCCTCTGCCTGGAGCACTCTGCAAAGCTGTTGGCTGGGAAGCAGAAGCCGTCTGAGACCCTTGCCACGCCAGGCACTGCTCCTGCACCCCCTCAGGCTCCCTGCAGCCCCTTGACACTCTACGCCTCCCAGCTGCCCCTTTCCTGACAGCAGCAACCCAAGCCAGAAATGTTCTGGCATATGTATGCACCTCTATGATACCTGTTCAGGAAAGGACGCAGGGCAGATACCTGGCCGCAGTCCAGCTAACAAGGGTAACATTCAGTCTGTACCATGCTGGAAAGGAAAATGCTTAAATTATTTCCCAAGCCCTCCAGTACTGCCTTGCTAGGGTAAAGCACTGTTATCTGTTTATGTTATTATGTAGCATTAATCCACAGCATCATCTTTCACAACTGTTCTTCTTAACAAGGTGAGTGTGGAATAGCAACAGTGCAAGTTATCAGCTCCATTCCTGTGTCTAATAGAGGAGATATTGCTTGGTTGTAGACAGAGAAAAATAATTTTCAGATGTTGCTGCTACTCTCAGCAGGATGTAATAGAAACTCATTATCGTTCGCAAGTCTAACTTAATTACATTTTTTTTTGGAAAGATGTTATGCTGGCTCAGCGTGATGTGGGGCTCATCTGCATACATTCAGGGGTTGCCTTCTCAAAATTTACTAATATCTACACTAAAGACCTAGGAAAGGTCTGGGAAACAGCTTTAGAACCTTCCTTTCTTCAAAGCAAGCTGCAACACAGCTCTGCTAGGGCTCAGAGGAAGCATTACTTGTGCCCAGGATCTAGATGAATAGGGAATAAGATGTTACCTTGCTCCTTTCAAAGCTTGTTAGATCAGATGGTAGCGGAGATTGAAAATTAGTATTGTCTCCACTGGTCAAATCTTGAGGCTTAACTTGATTTATGCTTAATTTTCCTTCACAGAAGATTTATGGCATTASYGTGGATTCGAAAGAGCAAAAGAGARGACATTGGAACTCAATCCAGGGGTGATAAAAACATTCTTTGGTTACACTCTGGATGACTTCTAAGTACAATTTGATGCTGGACATACTGCCTGTATGAAGTAGGATCATGATCTCTAGTGACTAAGACAGAGGGATGCCTTGGTGCAGGTCACTCGGCAGTTAAGCGCAGGGAGTCCTTCTCCGAGGTCAGTCCCGACAAGGCTACTTTCTCCATTGGTGCCATTGTACAAGAGCCTGGCGTGCTGTGATGTGGAAGCTGARTCAGGGAGCTGAAAATACCCCAACTCGAAATGCCTTTGGGTATTTAATTCATGGGCTACCTATGGTGAGGGTCAGCACAGCTTCATGGGCCTGCTTTCTAGGTCAGCCTGGGAGGACTCCAGAGTCTGACCCTGGCCCAGCAAAACAATCCCTGAAGCTTGGAATGGGTTTGGGTGGGTGGACATAGTGAGCACAGCAACGAGCCAGAGAAGATAAATTTTGGAGGCGGGCTCCAATACAAGGGGAAAACAGAGGGGAAGGGAGGAGAACTCAGCCGTATGATGAACTGTGTAATTAAACTCTCTGTTGGGTAAGGGACACTGGACCAGTTCTACCTCCGGTGAAGCACAGCAACACCTCCAGCACCTCGATGACTTCAAGATAAATAAAACCCATGCCTAGGAGCGTTTCTCCAATGGGGGAAATTGAGTACAGAAGCTGTTCTTGTTGCGGATTTAACAAATGTCTCTGAGGCCACACTAGAAGGATTTAACCATAAGATATGAGATGGAGGTTGCCTCGTAATGCACGTGGCCCCAGCAAGAGAAAGAGGAAGTCTGAAACAAAGCAAAAGTAATTAAACAGCAGCAGAGCAGGCAGCACCTCTTGCTGATAATCTATGCAAACTACAAGGGTTCTTGTTCGCACAATCAATAAGCCAGCCCATTTCGGTTTATTTGTGTGTGCTTGCATGTACTGGCTATATTGTGATGGAAACATTGAGAAGAATTGATTCACAGATAGAAATATATCTGGGTTGCTTGTGGTTTATTAAGAAGATCAAGATAACAAGTGCTGCATTATTGATCAAACCCAGAGGGACACTTCCTTTTTTTTCTTCTTGTCAATGAAATCCTGTTGTAATTATTTTTCCCCTTTTCTCATTCTCCCCTTCGTCTCAGCCCTCCCTAAGAGGAACTCTCTGGAGATGTAGTAATGAAGTAAGCACAAAAAATGTCCATCAGGGCTGGCAGTGGGCAAGAAGAGGGGAGACAAGCCAGGAAAGAAAGCGTTTGTCAGGTTGTATTGAAGTGCATGCTCTGCTAATGCTCTTCATTGAAGCTTAGCAGGGGCTGAAGTTGAACAGGAGCCAAAGTGGCCCTTTTTTGCACTTTAAAAATCTTTTTATGTATTTTTAAATCTTTATTTACAACACAGCCAGGCCTTCCTATTGAGCCTTGTGTAGGGCTGGGTTTATAAAGCATGGAGATTGCTSTGGGGAAAGGTGGGGAGACCTGGTGCCCCATTAGGAGTTTTAGCAGAAGAAAAGGTGGATGCTTTCCTAAGGCACTGCAGAGAATTGCTGGTGTGCACCTGTACGTGTACCAGTGTCCACAGTACCGCGGCTTTTGTGACAAGCACTGTTTGTTTAAATGCTCCAGCTCTTGGAGTCGCATGAAAATCTTCACTTTCAACTAAGGAAAAAAATATATGTATTTCTTGCCTCGTAGCTGCGGAGCAGAGCAAGAGSAGAGTTTGCTTGGGAAGGGCTCAATGAGCTCAGCTGCCTCTGAGCCACCACCTGAAGCCTTAACCTTCCAGGTGCCTTATTACCTTCTCTGAGAGAGCATTTCTTCTTCCATCAGTATTCAGTTTCTGCAGAATAGCACAGTTTTGAAGCACATCTTGTCCCTTTTTCCTTCTCCTCAAGATTTCCTTCCTCCCCTGAGTCTGAGCTCTTGCCAGCAGTTCAGAGTGGGTAGACCCTACTATTTTTCCTCTTCCATCTCCAGTTCTCACACAGAGCCRCAGGAAGCTCAGCAGACCTTTTCTATTGACCAGTATTCCTTAAATTCACTCTGTACCTCAATGATCCAACTAGAAAATTTCAGTCCTACAGGTTTGCTGTGAAGAAAAACCTTTAGACTTTGGGATAGGCAAATTGTACTGCCCTTTGAAGCAGGGGGGCAGGCCCCAAGTGTACCATGTGCACTCTTTGGAGTAACAAGTCACCTCCCACCACCRCCGCAGCTCCCAGGGCTGGCCATGCAGGCGGAGCCACGTCGAGCTGGCAGTGGACATTTACATCTGCTTAAACCGTGGGGCACTGCACAGATTTGAGGAAACCTCTGCTGATGCCTGGGCTGTTTGTTCACCCAGGTTTTCATGTTGGTTATTAACATAGCAGACTGAAATTTCATGCTGGAGAGATGAGTTGTCCTACAAAAGCTACTGCAACGCTGTGCTTCTTCSCGTGGTTATTAGCTGCCTCCACTGGACAAGTTACTGGCGGCTGATCTTTAGCTAGAGAATAGCCGTCGGTGCCCCTGTGTCGGCCCACGCTGTGCACGTCGCTGCCCCGCTGCGTAGGGGACGCTGCAGCTTGCTGAAAGCCCCCTCCCCGTGGCCAGGGGCCATTAAAAGTGATACCTTCTGTGCTCAGCATACTGTTTCCTTCCAAAATCCGGTGCTTGCCTAGGCTGCTGCGTGGAGCTCGGCCGGAGCCCAGCTCTCTCGCATGCCGCWCTGGGAAGCGCGGAGCGTACTTAGCAGCTGCAGCTTGCCAGGCGGTAACTTTTCCTTCATCCGCCTGTATTTGTTTTTCAGTCTGTACAGACTAAGATCTCCCACCACTTACATCCCACAGCCCCATAAAATTTAAAAGACTTGCCTGGGCATAGTTGGTCTATGTTTCGTTTGTGTAAGCTCACAAACAACACGTTCTGAATACTGGGAGTGCACAGTTAAGCACAACAGAGTTAGAGAGAGGCCAGAATTAAACTGTTTGCGTGATTGCCTTGTGCACATACGTGTTATGACCAGCGTTAATTGTATGGTCATGTTTAAAAGCTCCCTGCTAGCACTTCAAGTCCCTGCCAGGAAACACGAGGTGCTCTGACACTCCCAGTGGAAGTGTCACCAGCTGCTCTTTTTTAACACAGGAATGACTTTTTTTCTTTCTTTCTTTTTCTTTTTTTTTCTTTTTTCTGAAACACCTGAGTCATTTTGGCTGAGCAAACCTGCTCAGCCTTAGTCAGGCACTGGGGATTGAAAAGTTTTGCMTAGTACAGAATTTGGCAGAGTTGTACTCCAGTGAAAACAGGTCTAACAGGGTTCACTTTTACCAGATAGCACTTTTGGTCCTGATGGAGCTGCGTGTGGCTGACAAGCACAATTTATGTACTGACAGAAGGAAAACACATGCAGATGCTGGGGATCTAGAGTTCATCTCTTATTTGAGAAATGATAGCGAAATGCTAGAGTAAACCAAGGGTCAGAGGCTCATAAACTGACAGAGATGGTACTGCCTATTAGCCCTTTTGTCAGGTTTAGATTTAGCACTAAAAACTTAACTTYACAAGCCCAAACAGGCTTGTGAGACATGTTAATACACAGCAATCACTAGCTTTGTCCCACTGCCAGTGAAGAGAAACATATGCCCAGCAAGCAGTTCTGGCTTTCTCCCCCTAGCACAACTACACTCCCAGTGTCAATAGGTGTGACAGGTAGGTAGACCTTTGCCTAAATGAAATCACTACAATACTTTCCAGGAGCATGAACATTGCTAGCCCAGGTGGGAGAGGGCATGAATCACARAAGATAAATTTTATGTTCAAAGGTAGTCTGGCAAGTTTTTATGGCACTTAATAGCTGGCATACTCCCACTGCAAGGAAGCAGAAAGCAAGTTCAATCATTTCTGTTACAAAAATCCCTCTGCTCTTTATTAYGTGCACAGATGGTGTCTCGGGAGCTTTGCTGCCAGTGCTCTGCATGCCTAATGCCAGGCAGGGAGCATTCCTCTTCCAGCCCGGGTGACAGTGGGGAAAACTCCCCTCTTTCATTTCCTAGAACTGTGTGGATTTCCAGCCTCTCCCATTTATACATTTCATTCAAATCAACTTTCCAGCCAAAAGTCAAAATATTACTACAGACCGTATTTAGGGGAGACGAAACCAGAGATGAGTACAGGTGATGTACCACAGAGACGAAGAGCTCTTGCAAACAGGGAAATTAATAGAAAGGTTCTACAGRACATCAAATAAGATGGCGAATGGAGTTGGTTTGTCTTAAATCCTTCAGCATTTACAGAATCCTGTAAGGCTGAACTGTATGATCAGCTAGATCTCTGGAAATATTTTAATTCCAGGAATGGAGTAATCTGATCAAGCGTTTTCTGTTTTTGTTAAGGCTTCTTAATGCAGCACTGCCTTCCATAGCAGTGTTCCAGCAGCCTGCATTTCTGCAGCTGCTTAGAAATAGCCTAATTTGGCCTTTTATATAAAGCGCCTCTTTCCTGAGCTGATCACTATTTGCTGTAGCAGGTACCATGAGCTTGCACTCCTTCATTGCTAGCTGGGCTTGGGATACTCCTCTGAGTAGAAGTTACAGGACAGCAGGAAGGTCAGATAYGCAGGTCTGCCCAGCCTGCTTTTGCCAGTACTACACTGATCCTGCTATTTACTTTAAACAGTAAAACACTGTAGGTTTACACTTTCCTCTTCCAGCCTGAAGCTTTCCTAACACTTAACAATTATTACATTATGCTATACAGCACCACTAGGATACTGAAAAGCACCTTCCCAGATTCACAGGTAGGAGAAAGGACACAGAGGTTCCTGGCTGACTTTTGAGAACCAGACCTTACCTCAAATGCTTTGGGCAGGTAGAATTGAATACTTAGGTCCTTCAGCTGACAGAACTTGGCATAGATCCATCTAATTTCATGCTGATAGAATAATTAGAGTCAGATGAGAAGTCAAACTTTTTTCTTTTCTTTTCTTTTCTTTGTTTTGTTTTTGTAATTCTCCCTCCATTTTCCCCTTTTCAGAGGAGATAAATACCACTGCATAGTTAGCTGTTGTTGGGAGTTTGCTCTTGACTTTAATTCTGTAGATTGTGTGCTGTTTTGTGGAAATATACTCCAAAGAGGAAGCTGAAAATGGTGAGAAATCCCTGGGTATGTGAAATAAAGATAGTTCAATTTTTATGTGTATGCTTGGACTACCTGTATATTAAATATGTTGGAGGTAATGGATTTAACATGTGTGACATTTATCGGACCATTGGCCAGCTGAGATACTGACTGCAAATGATTTTAGGTAGAACAGCTTAAGTTGCAGATGATTTGGCCCTAGTCATTTGAAAACCAAAGGATGTAGAACGATGCCTTAGAGTGACCTTCATCTTCTACAGCTAGGCCAAAGGTAAAAGTGAGCTCAATGGGAACTGTAGATATATCTTTGAAAAACAGATCTCACACACAGGAAGTTCCGCATGCACGTGAGGAAAAGCTTCTTTACTGTAAGAGTGACAGAACACTCTCACAGTGTCTAATTTTCCTGACTTTTAAATAAAGGACCTTTACTACAAAACCTTCTAGATCTAATCTGCCCTCTTAGGCAATTGCAGAGCATGCTATGGCTCTGCAGCCTATCTGTAGTAAGTTCATGTTTCTGTTTAGTATTTTTTTGCTTTTGGTGTTCTTTGCCTCTTTATCATTGTTTGTGACTAACGGGCCAAGTAGAAAGGTAGTATTTGTTAGCCGTGCTTGGATTGCCCTGATGCACTAGAGAATTGAAACAGATGCTCAGGGAGCTGAGGGGTGGTCATTTGTCTTAGCATAATTCTGCTGACTGTTGAGAGAAGCTTAATGTTTCTAGCCTTTTACCTTCAATGATACTAGCAGAGCTGACCTGAGATGCTAGCTGGCCTAAAGGAGGATAGGAAAGCTAGCACCATGAAGTTAGGGGAGTCGATAGTAATGAATATTTAAGTGGGAGAATTTTCCACTGCCACCATTGAACTTTTGTTCTACTAATTACTGCTATTAATAAAATCCTGCCAACACCTGACTAATGAGGACTCAGCACCAACTTTACTTAATCTATGGCCTTTTGTTTTCTTGGTTGTGCAATGCATGTGACAGTTGCCAGGTTGCAGAGCCAGCTTAAGGAGAGTTTCTGAGCATGGAGCGTTTAGATTGATAGCATACGGAAACAGCCTTGCAAGAAGCCCATGCTGATGAAAATAAAAATTCTTGAAGATGATGCCTTCTGGAGTTCAAATAAATGCTAGTTCTTGTCTCCTCTTAGATGTTCAGAATATTGTCTTCTGCTTTCTAGGATGACTCTTYGTGTCTGAAGGGGGAGTATGGAAGTGTGAATTTGCTCACAGGTCTCATCTTCTCCCAGCAGATACCCATGAACATCAGCTCCAAAAAGGAAAGAGGTGAGGACACAAGATGCTTTATGCATACAATATAAGTGGCTTTCTACTGTGTGATAGCACACGATGAGAGATGGAGCTCTGTTTTCTGCTGAGGTAAACTAGATTGGAGTTTTTGAATTTTCTTATTGTAGCTTGACTTCTTGTATACAGTAGTCTATGAAATGTGGTGCTCATATGAGGAAAAACTCCATTTGCTTCATTCAGAATTCTTGGTTCAAACTCCTATTTCATCTCCACCTGGCCTTTTAGACTGTTTAAACGGAGATGAAATTCCCATAGTGTGTGCAACAGCTTCTCCTGCTTTTAAAACAGACAGAGCACAAAGGTTTGTTCATTGTTTCAAAGTTAGCCTTCCTGCAGCTTATTTGTAAATAATTTTTACTGAACAGATGGTATTTAGCTGTAGAATCATGATGCTTTCTCATGCTGTTGGCTTGTGTGTAACACATTACACACAGTCAAATACCTCAGTACTTGACCCTCCTGGGTCCTGGGTCCTGGGTATTGTTATGTTTTGAGCGCTGGAGTTCCTCCAATTTGACTTTACTAGGGCTTCAGAGGAGTCTGTGCACAACTAACTGAGAGGGGGAAGTCAAAGCCTTCACTCAGAAGCAGACCTGAATCGTCTGTAAGTGTGGAATAGCTGTCACTTGTGAAAAGATGGGGGTGTAATTGCAGAACCAAAAACTCAGCCTGATTCTGAGAGACAGGGGACTCGGGGCTGTGAATTACAGTCAACATCAAGCGCTGGCTTCAATCATTTTAAAGTTGTTTCATGTTTAAACAGTGTAATTGCTGTTAAATGCAAGTTCTCTGAGCTTTAATAAAAATAGCACCACATTAACCTAATGAGTTCTACAGACGAGATTGATAACATTTATTAAAGGGCTTATATAATGTGTTTGCCTGCAATAAAAGATGATAGGACTTGATGACCTGAGAGGTCTTTGTGGTACCCGTGTTTCTGTTGCAAGTAGACCAGCCATAAAAAAGCAAAAAAAGCCCTCATATGCCACTGCTGGGGTTATATAAAGAGTGTAATTAAAAGTCAGTAAATACGTGGCCAGTCTGGCTGCTCTGGCAAACAAAACAAAACAAAAAAAAACAACAACAACAACAAAAAAAGCCACTGCTCACTGGCAGCTTAGCAGCACCACTTCATGGAGGGATTCTTACGGAGAAAATGGCTAGAATATGCCATCTGGAAAGAAGGAGGAAAGAGGCATCAGATTCTACTTCCTCACTGCTATAAATGCCACCAGGAGATTTAGAGAAGCACGTTCCCTGCTGCCATKCTGGTTTCTTTCCTGGGGGTGACCAGAGGGGAGGTAACTTCCAAGCAGCAATAAATTCTTCTTTGCAGTCTATGGGGAAGGTTGGTTTTTTGTGCTTCTGTCCCATTACTGAATCACTGTGAGAGGTGATGGTGCCTGGAGTGATTCATGGCCCTTCCTGCCCATTTCAAAGCCTGTGGCAGRTGACACAACTTGTGAGTCATGGCCCTTAAAAAGCGGGAGAACTAATAACGAGTGTATAGCCATGAAACATTTGAGATAAGTTTCAGTCCTGGTTTCCCTTAAAGGAAAAAAGAAAAATCCCAACCCCAAACCAGAAGGCARTTGTAATGGAAATAAACTTGATTATGGTGAGCAATCAGCGCTAAGACTGTGCAGTGTGATTATGGCCAGACCCAGTAGTATTGCCTACCCACTGTAGCTCCTGGGTAATGAAGTGGGGGGAAAAACATGCTGCAAAGATCAGCCTGAATTTGAACTTCTCAGATCCTGGGAGCAGAGGGAAGACGCTGCCTTGGTTGCTAACTGCAGTGATGCTCTGGAAAGGTGTGCAGGGAGAGGAAGAAGCCCCTGATCCCCTTGTCTTTCATTGATGTGAGACACCCAGAAGCAATGTTATTGTGCATCTTTTTGAAATTGATTTTCATTTCTTTCTCTGTCTTCAGTCCCAATCTATGTATATTTTTTTCTTTCTCTTTTGACCTCCCCATTGTCCTGGTTATACACCTTCTTATTAAGATCTGTTCACAGAACTCAGAGAGCATCTCCTGAATCTCGTCAGCAGTTAATGTACAAAGACTCCCTGCCACCATAACCAGCTAACAACTCCGCATGTATTGCTAGTTAGGGAAGTGGTGCAAAGCAGGTCAGAGGGCTCTGTAACAGCCTTAAAATACTTTCTTGACAGAAGTGAATTAGATACTTGGCTTTGAAAGAAACCACATGGATAGATGGGGGATGTTTAAACTCAGTATGTGACTGGCTGTGTGACTGCCTGACCTCCATACTACTAGAAATGGATGGTTCCTGCAGCTTGCTTTGCCTGTGTTGTGGTGGCCCTGGAAAGCCTTTCTGCTGGCCCATGTTCTGACCTTACYGGGCACAAACACAAAGCAAGATGAGGTAAACAAAAGTAAGAGCACAAAGAAGTTGCTGATTTTTGAGAAAAGCCTAGTAGTTTTTGCATTAATCACGAGCAACCCAAAACAATACTTAAGCTGAGTTCAGCCGCGGGGTGAATGGCTGCAGTTCCCCATTGATTAGGAATGTCTTGGAAAATGCTGGTGCAAATTTGCCACAGATCTGCCTGCTATGGGTTTCTTAGTGGGAATAAATTCCTTATTATTGCTTATTTCTGAGGGATATGTTCAGTTGTTGAAGTGTATTTTGTTACTCATTCTTTTTTTCTTAATTAAGCCTGAAGTTCCCTCAAAAAAAAAAAAAAATGGTAGAGTGGATGATAGAAAGGATGATGCTGAATGGAAGATTTGATGAAGGAGGKTCTGGTTAAAAAATGGAGGAGGAAGGCAGTTAGAAGACTAGAGAAAATGAGGACAAGAAGAGAGTGAAGGAAGGGAAAGGAAGGGACTGTYGGAAGGATGAGAGATCTGACTCAGAAAAGGGAGAAAGAATAGATGGAGAAGAGGTGGGGACAGTTCATGAATTACCTGGCAGACATTATCCTAAGCAATCAAATCATGAGAAAATGTATCTGTAGATATTTAATTTTGTAGGGTCTTAGGGTCCTGAGGGGAAATTTCATCCAGCCTCTTGTTTGGGGCCGTATTCGACCAGCTTTTCAATGTGGCCTGAGTGCAGACAGCGTGCTGTCAATCAGCTATCCAAGGGCAGCAGGGAAAGGACGTGATAAGGATTATAACTGGTAAAGCTAAAGATGAAAAAATACTACTTCCATGGGCAGGGAAATAAAAGCTTTGTGTGGCATTTTTTATTTCATTGTGCTGTGCCTTTGTTTTTAAAGAGAGAGAATAACAAGGTTATTTGTTGGGGGTGTTAACTTAAGCAACAGAAAAATCTCCAACTTGAAGATGCTCTAGTTGCTTCTCTCTTTTTTTTTGTTTTTTTTTTGTTTTTGTTTTTTTTGACCCTAGACATATTACTTTCCAGTATCTTCATAGACTGAGGAATAAAACATGACATAACTAAGATGTACAATGTGCTTTTTGGCTAAGTCACAAGACTGGCAAAACATTTCCATCATTTTTCTGGCTTTTATTTGAAATCATAAAGAGTTAAGTGCATCCATTTGCTGTGGTTTATTTTTTCTTCCTTTTTTGTGAATAAAAGATGAAGGTGGAGTATGGCAGTTAATTTAATAGTTTGCTGAGAAAATACACTGATCAATGACATCATTAATTGATATGAAGGGCAGAGACCGTTCAGAGCTGAAAAAAATAATATAAAGGAATGCTTGGCAAAAGAGATGAAATAACAAATGAGATCTCAGGGCTCAGACTTACTCCTGATATAGTTTCTGGATTCTGTTCCATGACGAATCTTAAGRGGCAGAGAGTAGAATGGCAGAGTGGGCTTTGATAGTGATTCTGCTTTCATAAGTGTGGTTTTGGGGAGGGGGGTGTTGCTCAGAATATCACTAATTGACGAATGTCTGTCAGCAAACCTTTGAACCCTCAAGCATCAAGTAGATATCTTTTCCTCTCTCTGTTTTAAGGATTAGAGAGTGCTTGAGGAGCCAGTTTCCAAATGTAAACATTTATTAAGGTAGGCACTAAATCCATATGTAGATACTCAATATTTATTTTTGGTGCTTTACCTTCAAATAATGATGGCAAAGAAATAATCATAGGTATCTCCAGGTGCCTGTAACAGTTATTTAAGCACATTTCTGGAAGTGTCTTGAGGAACCTAGATGTAAGATAGACTGACCGTGATGCACTCGTTTATAATAAATCACMTCCAACTAATAGTACTGTAAGCCCGGAGCACTGCTTTTAAAGATGGTGTATTGATCTCTTCTTGACAACTTTTGGTTATTTTTAAAGGTTCTTTGGGGCTGAATAAAAAGAGCTGTGATTTCATAGTATTTAAAGCCCTGTAACTACTGCTGTTCTGTGAAATATTAGTGGAAGAAGCTAGTATTTGCCATTAAGATTTGATGTCATTCTTATGACATCTCTAAATTCAGAAAAAAGTGGAAGGCATGTTCCTGTGGTGTGAAGTTATGAAGTTGAAACATCTCCTTGTGGTCCAGCAGCCCTGGAGCACCGATATAAACTTGAGTATTGCTGCCTGCAAGCTAAACGTAGTGACCAGTGAAGCTCATTGGAGCATTAATGAAGAACCAAATCACTGCGACTGTGTTCCTGATTCCCCTGACTTTGATGGTTTTATAGCCCCATCCCTACCATTGCTGAAGATGCTAGAAGACTCAGTGCTTGAGCAACCTTTGCTGGAAAAATTGATTTGGAAATGGTGACAGAGATAAAAAGAAATCTATAGTGGGATAAGGATGTCAGGAATGCTGCAATGACAAGATCAATTTGTTTCGATCAGYGTAGTACGTTGTACTTCAGCAACACGTTTTGTCTCAAGGCTCGTGTGTCTGGGGAATCGCACTGGCAATGGCCATCGTGTGTCATCCGTGATCTGGGTAGATAGGGTTAAATACTCCACAAGTGTAGATGGAGACAGATATCTAGGAAACATAATTGTACACCTGTGCATCTTTTTCAGAAGATACTCTGTTCTGAAATTTAAAACTTTAGGGGTGGGATGTTAGCACAGAAATTAATTTCTAGACATCAGTGCTATCTGGTTAGAGTAATTGCTTATTATCTGCTTCCCTTGGGTTTTYGRCTCTTGGAAACGACTATTTGCATCTCAGTTCGTGCTTAAAGGAAGGAGAAAATCACACTCCATCTATCCAAGGCTCTGTTCTGCCTCTCTGATATGCCAGGAGGAAAAAAAGAATTCAAGAAGTTTTTCTCCTGACCCATCTATTCTAAGAAGTACCAGAGTTTGACTGATTTGTTTGACTGGTGATTATGGTAGCTAGTGGACTATGAGATTTGCCATTATACTTAGCCTACCTTGGCTAAGCCCTGCTGACAGCCCCAAATGATCCCCATGAGCCCTTCTAATGTGCTAAAAGGTTTTTTATAAAAGACAGATCACTCATCATGTAGGTACTGTGGAAACTCTTCTCATCAAAAACTCAAGACAGGCAGAGAAATCTAAATTAGGAACAAACATTAAGCCTCTGGATAGGAAGGTGACGGTTCTCTTTGTATCATCAGTAACTCACATTTGCAGTGAATTGTTGGAGGAGACTATTAGATTCTGTTTGTGTACGTCTCAGAGCTGTTGTCAGCTAAACTTTGAAAACTGCCCTGTTCCCAGAGGACCGATGTGCTTAGGTGGTCACCAGGGAACTGGCTGACAAAAATAGGATAGTTCAAACAGTTACCACTAGGTTCTCTCAGTGGAAGAAGGTGGAGGGAAAAATTGTTAGCTTGGAGTGTGTTATTAAAGCTGATTGCGACTAGAATGGGGGCTCAGGACCTGAAGCACTGTGTGTCCTACAACTGGCTCCCAACGAGACCATCCATCCCAGGCAAGACAGATGAAAATGTCACCATGACTGGGGAACCTGGGCACAGGGAGGGAGAAACTGGCCCTAGGTCGCATATGGCATCTGGGATGCAGAACAGGGTCTGAATCAGGATCTGTTAGCCACCCAGGTGCAACCAGTGCACCTCTCTCACCAAGTTTACTGCAGTGTGTACATCTTGGGATCCGAGGCTGCAAATGGAGTGGGATAGAAACCCAATGCACCCCTGCTCCCCATGTACCTCAGTTTGTAGATTAGGATCTGGTCTCATTTCTGGCCTCAATGTTAATGAGATTTAAGTTGTAAGTAGTCACAGTGCTGGTCAGTGGTTTAGAAGTCACGATGTGGAGAATAGTGAAGATTTTCTCTTTCTCTTTGTCTTTTTTATTTATTTATTTGTTTCTAAGTCTAGAGTAAACACTGCTATAAACTATGCTGATATAAAACAACTGCAAATTGAGGCATTATTTCATGTTATTTGTACCACAATTTTATTGCATTCACAGTTATTTACAGTATGTAAATAAGCTCCGCACTGTGAAAAAATGTTCTGCTATAACTCAGTTGTTTGAGCATTAAAGGAGGGGGAAGAATCAACCCAAACCCTTGGATGCATGCAGCAAGAAAAGATTATGGATAATATTATGGATTTTTTTTGTTATAGGATTAGCTCTGTTTGAAAATAGGACCCATTTCCCAAAATGCTGAAATTTGTGTACTTCAGCTACCTGCATTGTGTTATAAATCTGTAATGACTATTTTCCATCAAATATTGTGTTACAATTGGAATTATTAAATGGTAAATGGCTGTGTATAGATTGTAAAGCAATGAGAATTTCCTRCCAGTTGAAAGAGACCTAGCGCGGGTAAGAATACAGCCTTTGATGAGCGTTCCCGCGTCTGTAGACACAAGCAATTATATGCAGATGGAGCGCAGGCAGTACAAAGACAAATGTAAAGCTCTTTTAAATCCTGCTTGCTGTATTCCCTACGTGAATATGGACTGCAGTGAGACTTTCTGGCTCTTAAGGCTCCATTTTCATCCCACTGAATGTAATGGCAAAACACCTATTAATTTCAGTGGCAGCAGGGCAGGGTGTTTTGGCTGTAGATTAAAGCAGCCTGCAAATTTCGGAGGGAGGGGTAGGGA
This sequence comes from Rhea americana, assembly GCF_003343005.1. NCBI lineage: Eukaryota > Metazoa > Chordata > Aves > Rheiformes > Rheidae > Rhea > Rhea americana. Next base: position 1,506,885 of record NW_028186534.1, on the reverse strand, counting down.
ACAACTTTGGCAGAAAAATATTGCTTGGGTGCGTGCAGTTTGAAGAGACTGTTCAAACACGGAGGAAGCTTCTGTGCTGGCTCTTACGCTTTGTATTAGCAAGTTGGGCTGATTTCCAGAGCCCTGATCTAGGCCAGCATRGTTTGTTCTGGCAAAATCATCATGTTTACCAAACACAGCATGAAAGACAGCCATAATAATAAAATGCAGCAGAAATAAGAGAGCCTTTCTAGTAGACTCAGCTAAAGAAGGAAAAGATTTTTGAAAACAAAATGATGTTTCTGTTTGCTGAGGGATCCGGTGTGYGTTGCTGCCGCTAAAGAGACCTGGTATCTCCTGGTGGTACTATGGTGGTAGCTCCTGGTGGTGATAAATGGGGTTTTGTGGGGTGATAAATGCTCAAAGGGGCCAGTGGCACGCTTGTTCCTAGGTTGAGGGAGGGTGAGATGCCTCTTGCATTGGATTCATATGCAGTCAAAGAGTATGTTTAAGAAAAGCAAAATGGCTTGTCAAGCTGTCATGAGTGCTGCTAGATCCTTGTAGTGTGTAACCCAACCACCTCCTGTCTCGTGGGTGCTGTGGAGTAACAGAGAGGACATGACTGCTGTTGAACAAGAGCACGATGCTCTCTGTCCTGCATGGAAATCATCTGTTGTTTCACACAAATGCAATYTTTTGACTTCCCAGTAAAATATTTAGGAAACCAGACAAATCTCYTTTTCCAATTTTAATAAACATTTTGTGTAGACGCCTCTTTTCATCACCTTTCCCCTCTCATTAGGAGAGGCAGTGCCTTCCTTGCAGCCCTCAGAGCTAACCCGTCTGCAGAGAGGCTTTGCAGGCTGTGCTGTCTTGGAGGGACCTTGTTTCARGGCTGCGGAAACTCCTTTCTGGGCAGCAAGGTTTGCCCATGGGCTCGCTGAATGCACACAACCGCAGCGAGCTGTCACGCTGCTCGTTCTAGGAGAGATTTTGGCACCTGAAGGTCATTCCCGTGGAAACGGAAAACCTCGAGGGCCTAAAAGGTAGCRAGAGCAAAATGTGGTCAAAATAAACAGCAGCGTTTGGTGGCGATGGCTCCAGGGTCACGCTGGGGCTGTGACAGTCTGCCCTCCCATGCTGTCCTCCCTCCGCCTGTCCTTCTGCGTTAGCCTCTGCTCTGCACCCGTTGCAATGTGGGTGACCAGACCTCCACGCGCGCGCGCGCGGCTGCACCATGCCCCGGGGCAGCGCGGTGCGYTGCTGCGCAGTGACCGTTACTGAAGTAGTCCTCTAATGCACGTGGGTAGGTGATCTGCGATTGTACTCGCGCTGGTGCTTTGAAAGCAAACCAAGCTTTGTTCTTTACAAAGGTCTTTTGAATAAAAACTGTGGAAGCTAAGAGCTGAGCCTGGAAAGCAGATTACAAGCTCTTTGTAAGACTCGATGGCATTGCAGCAATACAGGGAGAATCTGAAGTGGTTTAGAGGCAGCCTTTGAACAAGAAAAGGATGCAAAGATACTGGGTTTTTTTTGTTGTTTTTTTGGTTTTTTTTAAAGCAGCACCTACATGGTTTCTCAGCTACAGCCCTTCTTGAGATCATTATTGTCGGACACAGGCTATGTTTCCTTCCCCCCCCCCCCAGGCTGCTTTTCCTAAATGCTTTTGTCTTGACTTTTTCCCCTGTTCCTAAGAGTCAGAGAAAACATCTATTTTCCAAACTCGGAGCACTGGACCCTTAATTGGTAACAGGAAAAACAAACAAATAAACAAATAAATAGTGGTGTGAGCTCTATTCAGAGCTTTTCTCTTTCTTTTCACTGGCTGTCGTGATCAGACCCCCAGTAATGTGCTGTAATGAATCAGTACCTTGCAGATGTGGAATAAACTATTCTTAYAGAAAGAACTTTGCCATAGAAGCAACATAAACTTTGCTGTATTACCYTAAGGTGCCTGGTAATTGCTGTTGATTGGTGGGGGGGAAAAAGCCATCCAGAGGAGAAATGCAATTTGTTGCTGTGGCTACTAGCTTCCAGATTTATTATCTCTTCTCTTTTTCCCCAAKTGTTGTAAAATACCCCACAAATTCAGCAGCTCCAATGAATTCTTTTTCTTTTATGGTTTTTTTTTCTTTTCTTATTTTAGAGTAAATTCTGCCTGCAGGTTTACAAGGCTGGCAAGCGCACCATCGCTGTGGACTTGTAGCGTAATCACTTGGTGGTGCCCTGCCCTAGTCGTGTGGCATCTGCTCTCAGCCCAGATCTGGGGGGTGCCATTTGAAAATGCGTTTGGTATAACGCCTTTCCCCTGAGGTGTCTCATACCAGGCGTCAGCAGAGGTGGAGCACAGTAACTCTGCAGCGAAGCTACGCGTTGTGTTAGGGGGGAAAAGGAAAAAGCATCTGATATGTCTAACTGGTTCAGCTGCCGGGACTCGGGATATACGCACCACACTGCATAATCCCCCTGGGCCCGTGCGGCAACACACCTTGGCCTGAAAGAATTATCATGGGATATGTAAAGGGACTTTGGTCTTTGCCTCCTCCGAGRGCTGCTGGCTCCTGCCCAGGCAGCGCTGGCACAGCCGCCTGGGTATGAGGACGTGTGCCACGGTGCAGCAGGGTCTGTGCGAGGCTGCCCTTGGGGCACCACCACRGACCCTCCTCGGCTTGGTGCTCTTCCCTCCCTTGCCTCTGCTGCGGGCAATGTGCAGTGGCTGCTTTTGCCTTGGCACCTAGTAACTCAAGCTCCAAGCTACTTGTGGCCAAACACTGCATTGCTTTGGGCCAGGAGCTGTTGAAGAGCATCCTGGAACCACTCCCTCTACGCTTGTGCGTGCACGCACACACACATAGCCCCCAAGGTTTGCACACACCCTAGGTAAGTCATCTGCTATCAAATTGCTGCAAATTCCCAGGATGGGAGAGCCAGAGTCGGATCCCTATTCCTCACTAGGATTCCTGAGTGAGCCTAGGCAAGTCCTTTCAGTCTCTGTAAAATGAATGTTGTAGCCTTGATGTTTCTCTCAGTGCTGTAAAGCGGTCAGGTTTCACATCGAGGAGTTTAGAGAGGAGCCTCAGAATACTGGGGGTGATATTGCTTATTCTAATAAAATTCTTTATTTGGTATCAGAAGATGGCAGTGSACTGAGTCTTTCTCCTCTGCTTTTTTTCTTTCTTTCTTTCTTCTTCTTCTTCTTTTTTTAATCCATATTTTAAAGATACAGCCCACAGAACTTCCCAGTCCCACCTGTAGGCTGCAGGGTGCAACAAAAATGCTCCTTGTGGCYGTTGTGCAACTTGGTGGGAGATGTGGGAGACAGGACCGCTCTTCCCTCTATTGCATGATCTGAGTACTGGGTTCTCATCTGAGCATCCTTCATCTGTCCACTGCTAAAATTCACCCGCTCACCAGCTTCTCTCATACTGTTTGTTCATTGTTTCCTTATGGATTTCTTCTTATTTTCCACCTTGTGCATTTAAGTATATGTTTGCAGGCAAATCACGTTTCTTGTATCGTATCAGCCACTACATGACCTTTACCTTCTAGCCTAATGCTTTCATTCTGAGTCTTGCTGCTTTTTGCAGCTCCTTGTAGGGTCAAGATACACCATTTCAAGCTCTATAGACAGGGAAACTTTTGTCTTTTGCAGGGCACTCAGTACGGTGGAGCACGTGYCTGTTCTAGACAGCTGGGTTTTGTTATTTGTCTAAATACAGGGCTGGATTTTTCAAAATGATTCAGATTTCGGACTGTTCAGGCAGAGAAGAGAAATGCCAGGTTCTTAAATTTGCCTCGCCTGTTTGCCTCACCTATTACCTCCCCATGACAGACTTTTTAGCTAGGTTTTTAAACGCTGGGAGCACAGTGGGAGTTTAAATGTGTAGAGTTTTTTATAAAATATGATGAGCTGCTGTGCTATCTTAATGGCAGCCTCATCTTTTCTGCAAGCATGAATTGCGGCTGCTGAGTGCTGAATGCTTTCAGAAATGCTAGCTTTGATGTGAGGCAGGGAATGACTCTGCAACCTAGCGCCAACATGGCACAGAAGCTCACGCATGCAACGTTCGCGTGAGCCAGCAAACTGGTCAACACCACAGTTCCCCAATTACCTCCATTATTTTGGCAGCTTCCTGATCCAGTACCAGCTTTTAAGCTTGTTCCCTGATTCCTGTTTAATGACGGAGTGCTCCTGTAGTTAATTTTTATATATATGGCCCCTGCCATCATATTCCTTGGGTCTGTTAAATTTTATGCTCTGTGAAACTGTTTATGATTCATGGTGACCCTTGCGCTACTCTAGCTGCAGYGCACAACCGTAAATCTTGTGCTCGCTCTTTGGCAGTTAGCTGGTGTGTGTCCCCCTCCATCCGTCGTGCCTTTTGCAGCCTGGGCACGAGCGATGAGCAGRGGGCCCAAACCTCCCCTCGCTTTCTGTTTAGATACCAGAGGACAGTGCTAAGTGCGCACCTAACAAAATGTGTGTAAGAAAACATCCCACAAGAAAATGGATGATATCTCAGCAACAGAAGGTAGAAAAATGTTTACTAACCTAAAAAGTGCTGCATGGAAGAACAGCAGAAATGTTGCTTTGATTTTTCTATTTGTAAATAATGGTAGTTTTTGGAGGTCATGTCACACTGATTAATCGCAAAATAGCAAAGAAAGTTTTAAGCTTCATCCTGATGTTGCTCGTTCATAAACACAGAAAAATCCCAATTCCCACACAAAGTAGTTTTAGGCAGAGGTAACACTGCCAGTTTACCCTCTCTCCACTTTGTATTTCAACCCTGCTAATGGACCACTATTCTGCTGGGGAGCATCTGTCATCAAGAGTTTTTAATCCATGCCTAGCAGATTCACGAGTCCRTGTGTCTGTGGGAAGTCCATCAGGGAAGCTATATTTTGGAGTGTCYAATCAATTCTGGCTTGTGAACATTTGCAGGCTGCCCCTTGTGTTGWATTTTTCCTTCTAATCACTAAGTCAAATTGTCGGGATTTAGTCTCTGGCATTACTTGTTTAACTTGTGTTGGCCTGGCTCAGAAGGCACACATCAAAAAGTGCTGGTGCTATCTTAAAAACAATCTATGTTGGTYTTGATTTTGATCCCACCAACACCAGTTTCATGTTTTCAAATTCAAGTAGTGTCAGCACGGCTGCTTGCAGTTTACCTCRATACAGGCAAAAAGCATAGCTAGGTCATTTCATTTTATTGCACCTGACATTTTGCTCTGCACATTTCACTTCCTTCTATTTCTTTCCACTTTTCCTTYTTGCTTTGCTGCCAGGTTCTCCTTCTGAAGCACTGCAGTCTGGTTCCACTTGGCCTTGTGCTCATGCTAGCTGTCCTCTGGCTTATTTTTCTCACAGTTCGATGTTTCCTTATAAATCCACAGCAGCTAGTCTGTACCTGCCTTATGACTCCAGGCACTCTGCCAGCACAATTTTTGGAAATTTTGTTGATGTTTCCATCTAGTTAACCAGATCATCTGAGAACTCAGTACATGCATTTTCTGTGTCTTTTCTTAGCTGGTCACATCTCTCTTCTCTAAGTGTGGAGGGAAAACAAATGGTGCTGCATGCCACGAGTTATAGTCTTCAGTTTTTCATCTGCTATCACCTAATCTACTGGTAGACCTTAACTATTCCAATACTAAATGTTATTGTTATTTGTCTAAATGGTCCTTTTCAAAGACGGCCAGTATTTTGACAGGCTGGGCAGCCTGGCCTGCCATCTGCACTGTCGACCTCCAGCACAAGCAGAGCAAAGCAAAGGGAGGGGAAGAGAGAACTGATGCAACCAGACAGCTCTTGGGGGGAACAGACAAGGGTCAGGGTGACTTGGACTCTTAATGCCAATGCTTCCTTAGCCCTTCCTGGTTCCAGTCTCCCAGGAGAGCATGCTGGAAGAGCTTAGTTTGTCTRAAGAAGGCCACTGGGTAGACTTTCCTTCACTGCTGGAGGATTTAATCAAGACTAACTCAGAGAAACAAATGGCGTGTGTATTGGGGAGTTTCACAACCAGATTTAAGAGAAGGCCCTGAGCTCATGTATTTTTAGAGGATGATGCTCCTTGCGATAGCACTGAATCCAAGTGGCTGCGGAAGTTCAGTTGTTTGATTTGTGAGCAAAGAGAGTGGATAGTTCGCATCTGCCACGCAAGCCTCTGGGGGCAGGCAGTGGATATTGCCCCTTCTCTGCGAGGACACATCTCATAGCCCTATGCATGCCACGGCTGACTGCAAACTCCAGGAGCCAACCTGTATTTTCTTCAAGGGCAAAGGAAGTTGAAGCTGGAGTTTAGTTTGATAACAAAAGCTAATCTCTTCTCCAGCTCTGCTGAGACCAGCTTAATTCCTACAAGACACCAGGCTGAGCCAGGACTGGCTTTTGGGTGCTCAAGTGAGAGGCCCTGGCCCTTGTCTAAACATCATCCTTTCAAAGAGGCTTTGCTTGCTGCTCCAAAGCTACAGCATTGCCATGCTCAGGAAATATTTTAAAAAAACAACACCTACCTGCATCAGATTAGGATAATCCTTTCTGATGGGAGTTGAGATGTGTTAACTGCTTGTCTTGACTGGTTTCCTTCCTTTTTTCTCCATTTCACCCTACCTTTTACTCCYGTACAGGAGTGACAAAATGTGTACAGAGAAAATGATGGAAAAACTAAATATAACTACTTCACGCATATTATGTTTTCTGATTATTTTTCAATAAAAATTTATCTCAGTTGCAAAGACCTTATACATAAAAATGTAATTGCATCATCAACCACTTTCTAATTGCTAGAAAAAAACATTAGCCCAAACAGAGCTTTCTGTAACTTAGCATTATAATTAGATTTAGAATCTTTCAATATATCTTTAAAAATATTCTCTCACACATTCAGAGCACTTAAAATAATTTAAAATCATTCTCATTTCTTTATACAGTTTCTATCAACTACATAGTGATATAAATTATTCAGTAATTACAATAAATATAAGTTTAATATACATATAGATAATTGTAATTAACTGTCCAAATAACCAAAAGTAATTTATTTTTGTTTTAATTCTCTTTTGCTTTCATGGCTCTAAGAGTTGTTCTTTGCCTGAGACCTTACATCTCTCCTATAGTTTATCCCTACTAGTAGATGATGCCTGATTTATGTGCGAGGAATTATTGYCAGGGGGAATTTCTCCTCTGGCTGTAAAAGCAGCTTGGATGGCTGTTTTAGATGTCTAGTTAGCCGGTTTTCCTTGAATTGCGTAGCTGTCTTTCGTACTGCCACCCTTAAGTCCAGATGTCTTCATCCACACTCTAGCCTCTAGGTGACTGAACCACTCTTCCAGTGCTGGCAACATGGAAGTTGAGCCAGGGAGCCAGCTTCTCCTGGCAGGAGGTGACTCCCAGGGAGGAGCTGCTGGTTGTAGTAGGTGAGCGAGCAGAGCCCTGGCCAGGGGGCACCAGGGTGAAGCCAGCAAAGCCAGAGAGTCCAGCTCAGTGCTAGATGCTGGGCTCCAGCTGAGAGCCTCTGGGCTCTTGAGTGTTGCTGAAAGGATAGGGTGAGAGAAGAAAGYGGTTCCATTTTGGCCAGGGCTGAGCAGTATTGTTGGGCCCAAGCTGCCCAGGAACCAGTGTACATCATACCCTGGCTGTGAAACAAGAAAGTCTGATGCCCTCATATGCCCGCATACTTGTGTGGGATGGTGGGTGTGTTTACACCCTACTATGAACAAGAGTAGTTGGAGAGATGGTAGTGAAGAACAAAGAACTAGAGGTCTCTGCAGAGCAACCTGAACAGAGGGGATGAGAGACACGCTAGGAAATGGGCATTCCTAGTGCTTTATCTTTCTTGTCTGTAGCCTCCAGATCCTTCACTTCTGTCTGAAATAGTCCATATCAGTATCAACCTTTGTTTAAAAGAAAAAAAGTGAGAAGAAAAAAATATAGAAGAAACATTTAGACATACAAGTGTTCTTTTATTCCCTGTGCTCTATCAGCTAGTCTTGTCTTCTGTTTTTCAGTTATGGAAGAAAAAGGCATTTGTAGAGCTTAGATATTCTTATTTACCCTGCAATAGACATATTCCTTCCTCCCCCTTCCGACATTTCTCAGTGTCTATATTCAGGAACTGGGATGCTAGTAAACTCTTTGGTTTTTGATTAGTCTTTAATCTTCCCTTTTAACTGGAAGGAAGAGTACTTGGATGGATGGCAGTAAGACCAGCTGACCACCCTACASTCTCTATCTTCAGAAAACACTTCCTAAACCTTGCTGCCAGCATACTTAAACTGTCCTCTGCTTGGGCAAAACATGTCCTGGTGTGTTGGGTATGTTTAAACCCGAAGTGTGTAGTAGGCGGCCAATTGTGGTCTGGAGATGGACCACAAAGTGGTCTCTGGCTGTCTGTGAGACTGTAGATAGTGTCTTGCTCAGGATGCTTGGCGGTCAAAGCAGCATTTCATCCGCCTCTGGAGGTCAAAGCAGCATCTCATCCGCCTCTGGGGGGTTGTCCAGCTAGGGTGCTAGCAGGTAGGAGAGCAGAGGAGGTGACACTGGTGGGTCAGCCCAAGTTTGGGGAGTAAATCAAGGGTGTGAAATAGTCTCAGAAAAACAAACCTGTTGTTAAGCCCATCCGAGGCTACTGAGGATTTTGTTTTTAAAAGGATAGACAGAAGGACAGAGGATCCTGATACCTTTATTCAACTGACTAAAGAGCTCATGTTAACATTCGCTTTTTAAAATACAGTGTCGGCCTGCTTGTAAAATGAGCTTTGAAGTGCAGAGCTGACAAACCCCAGGGGAAAGTATGTCTTTTATTAACAACTGCTGGTACACTTCAGGAACCTTATTTTAATGTTTAGTGAAAACGTTTTCTGTGAGAGTAAAAATGGTTGAGAAATCCATTGGACGTGGCAGGAGACTTTGGTGCTCTTCATGCTGCTTGCTTTCCTGCCTGAAGAGTTGCTTCCTCTCTGGGCAGCTCTGAGCCCGCAGGCAAGGTGGGAGAAGGATAGGCTAGTGCTGCCTGCGATGACAGTCATTGCAGAGTCTCACTGAATAAGCTGTGGTGTGTTGTAACTACTTGTGTTACAGGCTAGCAATACCATACCTGTTTGGGGATTTTTTTTTTTCTTTTTTCTTTTTTCTTTTTTTTTGCTGAGGTGACTTATAGCCCAAGGCTTCCCCTTGAATTTCAGTGATGTGTTGAGTTCTAGTTTTTCAAAAGACGCTTAGGCACTTTTGGCAAGGTTTTTCCCTTTAGAAAATGGTTTATCAAAGCAGTGTCATTACTGTGCTATACACATATACCTCGAATCAGGGTTAAATAAAGGCCAGATGCAAAGCAGATTTATTTTAAATATATTTCTATAATATAGAGAGTGGACCAATTCTTTCCTATCTTTAAACAGCCTTGGAGGAGTGCAGATTTATTTGGCAAATCTGCACAGGACTGGAGCTTTCTTCTTCATCTCACATCAGAAATGCTTCTTGTCCTACTTGCTCTCACACATTCCTTGCATGACAGGCCCAGACCAACAACAGTCACAGAGTCATAGAATCAGTAAGGTTGGAAGGGACCTCTGGAGATCATCTAGTCCAACCTTCCTGCTCAGCAGGGTCACCTAGAGCATGTTAGACAGTGGCACCATGCTGTCCATGCAGGTGGAAGAGTGTCCCTATCCCCTGCAGATGATTATTCCTGTGAGTAGAGCTGGATGTGTAAACTGCTAGAAATGGGTAAAAGACCCTTAGGTTTCAGGTCAGCAGTTCAAGCCTTGCTGAGGATGAGTGATGTGACAATGACTGCATGTCGCGGCCATTCTCAGTATGGTGCRTATGGTCTGCTGCTGGTCTCTGGAAGGTCCAGTAAGTGTTGGTGTCATACTTTCTTCAGTGATGTTTTTGGAAATTTTGATAGTAATTGTTAATAGAAAAAACATTGATTGAAGAGGTTTTGGCAATCTGACTTCCATGAAAAGAGAAGATACAAGGCACATTGTAAGGCTAGCTCTAGGGAAGCTGAACTGCTACCAACAATGCTCTGAGTAAGTGGAGAAGCCTTCTCCTCCACRCCAGTACTGCCCCTTGCCCATAGCTCTCAGTAGATACTTTCGCAGGAAGACTCATTCCATCTGCTGCTGTAGTGGGATCTGACCACAGYTGCTGGAACTTGAACAAATTTCTGTAAACTTTTCCCTACCAATAAACTCCTAAAATGTAACAAACTGGCCTGTAAATTGGAACTGTTCCCTGCCAGCCCATGGTTATGATGGCAAGGAAGAATCTGGCTATTGTGATTCCTTGATTAAAGACAGTGGTGGACTACAAAGGCATAGCTGAGCTTGCTGTTGAAGCAGAGACCAGAAGTGCTGCTAGTTTGTCAGAGCATTAGCCTGTGTCATGATGTCTATAGCTAAAACAGTTAAGGGACAAATGTGGTTGCACAGAGTCAGGAAGCAGGGCAAACGGTGTGGCTATTTACCTGCAAACCTTTAGTTACAGAGTCCATAGAAAATCCACTAAGCAAATGTCCATAGCAAGCAGAAGGAGATGTGATACTTTCTTGCCTTACTGAGATGATGTCCTGAAGAAATCATCAGTAACTTCATCTCTCAGGATTCCTTGAATCAAACACTGAGGTTTCCATCCACGGCCCTAGATCCCACACTAAGTAACTGCTCTCCTCACAAGAGCATCTTAGCTTCATAAAGCTATGCACAACTTCATAGAGGTTTTTCAGAGAGATCCTTGTCTTAAGACTGTGGGAGGTTAAATAACTCRTCTACGGCTAAAGAAAGAGGTCAGTATCAATGCTGTGATGAGATCTTTGCAGTTCTTGGTTWGAGATTTGGGGATCTGAGAATGACTGATACAGAATGAAATATGAGCATCCTGAATTTTTTATGTTGCAGTTCAAGTATATTTGGGMTAGATTCATCAAAAGAATAACCGGGAGAGATATTTTTCATTTGTAGAATCTTAATGAATACATGACATTGCTATTCATTATTTATCTACTTTCACATTTTAATTAATGGTTCTACTGGCCATTTATGATTTCTCTATATTTATAGAAAGCTAGCACTTCAAAAATATTGAATTATGCTGYTGTTTGTACTTTTTTGTAAAATTTCCTTAATATTAGGGAGAACTGAATATTGTTGTAAGTGCATAAATGAAAGAGAAGAATGTCATATTTTTCKATTCCTTCGAGTCCTGTCAAAAGTTTGTGTTTTGTTTCTCCCACATGCTTTWTACAATGCAGCTGATATAAATCAGCCAAGGAGGCTGGTGTTTCTTGTGTGGGTAGGAACCACTAGAGGACACTACCCATACACCTCATGAAGTAAACAAGCATAACCGTAAATAAAGAGACTGGAAGAAAGGAGTGGCAATGAGGAAATGATGCTTCCTAATATTCCCTGGGTGGGGGATGGAGCTAATCCAGCAGCTCCTTATAGTTAGGCAGTAGACATAGGCTGGTAATGCCCAAGTCCTTGCAACACCTCAGACATCCTTATGTCCTACAATGTCAGGCCAGATCTGCCTAGCAAAACTTCTTGCTGCCTGGAGGTGGAGGAGGCCTCCAGGCTTTGCTAGGCTGGAACGGCTCAGGAGGTGCAGTTGTTGGAGATCTACCTGGGCTTTCTCTGATGGACCCAGAAGTATTTGTAGACTTAAATATGAGCTAATTTGGAGGTTGCTAAGAACTGAAGACTCAAAGAAGTATTAATTTAATACAYGTCTTCAAAAAAGAATCAGGGTGACATCTGACTTAACTGCGGGGTGTACAAGCACCAGCTCTGCTGGGCTGTTGCAAAAAAAAGGCCAACAGCCTGTTGGAACATATAACTGGGGCAGACCATGCAAGATGTGTTAATGAACCTCCAGGTCAGCTGTGCCCACGAGTGGTGGCACTGTGCCCCTGGAATAAGAATGCCTTTGGGAGAGAGCCCAGAGCAGAGCAATAGTAAATCATGGCTTCTAGGTAAAGATCCTGAGAACGAGCGTTGTTTGAGCTTAAAGAACAGAAYGCGGAGGCTGGATGTGATGAGTCTGTGCGTATTCTGAGCAGTACAAAGGAGGTGTTTGTTCTCTATTACGGGGGCTAGCGCAAAAACTGAACTAAAATTGCAGTGAGGAAATTTAGATTAAATTTAAAAGAAATCTCTCCAACAGCAAGCTCTGAAGAGGTAGGACAGATCTCCTGCAGGTGTGCAGGCTACCACAGAGCTAGAGAAAGTCCTGGCAGGAGTGGCCACGTGGTAGCAGAAATGATTAAGTGACTTTTCTCAACATGCGAGTGCCGTGCCATCCCTTCAGCATGAGCATGACATCCTTTATCCTGGGAATGGCCATTCACACTTCACTGAACCCAAATTGCAATTTATGCAAGACAGGCTTTCTGGTATAGCTGAGGCAGCACTAGGAACATGTTGCACCACCCAACTATCCCTTCGGAGAGCACTCCAGGGTAGGCTGGAGGACAAAGCTCTTAATCTTCTGAAGCTAATGGGAAAGATGATGGAATTTTAAGGCAGATCCGTCTCTCTTGAAGCTTCTCCTTAAAAGGAGCAGTTTCAGGAGCCATGAAAGATTTATAATTTTTCAAATAACAGATTTAAAGACAAGATAATGATGTCAACAAAGCAATTAGATTGAAGAGAGAACACAAATGTGAGCATTTCCTCTACTGAAAACTGGTAGCCAAGCTAGGTACTAGGTCCTCTTCCATTTGAGGAAGGGAAAAAAAAAAGAGCTTCTAGACAGGGAAAARTATTTTAAACATTTTATTTTTAAGTATATCAAGGAAAATTATCAGTGACAGTGTAAGAACAGAGAAAGGCATCTATGGAAATACCAGTTCATGAAGTCACGTTCTTGAA
>NW_028186534.1:1235358-1493965 GCF_003343005.1 Rhea americana | reverse complement strand
AAAAAAAAAAAAAAAAAAAAAAAAAAAAAAAAAAAAAAAAATCCCAAATAAAGCTCAGCTGGAGAAAGTTTGCTTCTTTCCTGTATAGCTTTTACCTTTTCTGTGCTGTGTTGTGAATGTCAGAGGACCAGTGGGCACTGGTGCTTTCTTAAAGGTGTTTTAATCCGCCAAAATCACATAAGTCGTATGAAATCTCAGCTCCACTGGAGACCATGGCAAAAACTGTGTTGATTGCTTCAGTTGTGRCAGGTTCTTGTGTTTCTCTTTTAACTAACCTGCTTACGGTCTCTATTGCAACTACTAACCCCCCAGATGCAAAGGATTTCAGGAAATGGAAAAGCATCTAGGAAAATATTCCACTTATTCTCTAAAAAGTGTTTTTAAATGGCTTTGAGTTTGCTCCTGCAAAGTAAAAGCACACAAGCACATGCCTACGAGGGGTGTTTTCAAAATGAGGTTTACCCATGAGCCTCTASTATTGCCTCTCTTTTTTTGTAACAAACAATAACCAAAATGGTTACTTCTATTGCTAAATTTCTACCATATTTTTAGACCTGAGGCTGAATGCACAACACAAGATGTTAAAATCAAAAACACTTAAGCTTTCCAATGTGAAGCTTCCCCCTGCCCCCCCCCTTTTTTTAATTAGTGCTCTAAAAAGCTGCAGATTTGAAACTTTTTCTTCTTGCTTTGGAATTAAAAGAGTTCAGAGTAAATTTAAGGCAGGTTCTTCCCCGTGGCCTGAGTGTGAGCGAGCGCTGTGGGTTTCGAGCGGGTGGCTCTGCTSTGTCCTTCTGCGTGGCAGTCACCAGAGGGGGACAAAGCCCCACGCACAGGCGCTGCGGCTCGACGCACCTTCCCCAGCACCGAGCTCCTGCCACGGAGCCCTTTCGGGGGCCGCCGGGCTGGGAGCTGCCCTGGGACCACCTGCCCTTCAGGTTATCCTGTATTTGCTCAGGGTAAGGGAGGAGAGGACCGAACTCATTTTGCAGGTGTAGCGTCAGGGCTTTCAAAACTGGTCAGCCTTTCCTCTTTTTGACAAAAACACTGTTTTAAAGATTAGTATTCATAGGTATGAGGACACCCCTCACTCCTGTTTTGACCTAACCCGTGRAAAAATGGAGTATACCGAATGCCCAGGTGTTTCAGTTAGCAGAAGTTAGTCTGTGAGGAAAACTTGCAACCCGTGGCACTAGAAATGAGACAAAAAGCAGATTTGATGAGTATTTGGCTTTTTCAATAACAAGCTATGCCTGATTGAAACCTGTAGGGAAAACAAACACAATTATTTGGGAGAGATTGAATTTCATTTCCAACAGAAAATATGAAATCTGTCACCTGCACGTTCACTGTTAGCTGGTTAAAAGCTTGTCGCCAATTGGAGGATACGGCAGCAACGGTGCCAGCGGCTACCAAGAGCAGCAGCATCCAGCTCCGAGTCAGGCTGTGTGCATGGGGGACCTGTGTCCTGGGGTCCTTCTGCCCCCAAAAATGAACGTGCCCCATGCAGCAGGACTCAGCCCCCTTCCAGAAAGCGCGAGTGGAGACAGCTGAAGCATATCCTCTGCACTCAGGACCTGGTGTCGTGTTCCCCATGGTATGCACTATAGGCTGCAAACCTTAGTTTGGCTGGGCCAGCCTGTTGTAATGAAGTCTGTGAAACCTTAAGACTGAAATAATATTTGGCTTGAGTCCATTTGCTCAGCGCTGGACAGCTTGCTGCTGAATGGAGTTTTTTATCCAGGTCCTCAGAGTCAGACCCTAGCCCAGATCCAGCTGTCTCTCGTAATTAAATTTTAATGCCTCAAGCTGGGAGTTTGTATTGGTGTTTGAAGTGAAGCATGTTACATGGTCATCCTTGCTGCCGTTGCAGGCTTTGAAGCTCCCCCTGCGCCAACGGGGATGGCTGAGGAAGTCGCACCTCCACGGGCACCGCCGCCGCCGTGCTCAGCCCCAGCTGAATCGATGAGACGGTTGTCCATTGATGTAGGGAATGAAGGATCTTTCTCTTGTGCAGAAGGGAGAAAGACTAGAAAGCTAATTAGAGTTTGTTTCGGTAAAAGCATCCTCTGAAGAATGCTTTATATTATCTTGAGATGGACACTAAGCGGTGAAGGTCCACCCACAGTGTTTGAGGCTGTTTGAGAGGAAGCAGAAAAATGTGCCCTGTCTTCTCATGTCATTACGCAGCCTCCAAAAGGAGCTCTTGGATGGAGACAGCTCATGCAGGCAGTTCAGTGCATGCACCAAGCAAATGCGAGCTAACAATAGTAGTTCTGCCACTTTGAGTCAAACGGCTCTTCCTCATATTGTGTTTTGGCAAAAGGTTTAATTAGAATTGAAAAAACGTGACTGCAGCTCGGGTTTTTGCTTGAAGCGTGTTTCAGGATCCTACTGCTTCTCGTGCTCCCCGGTGGCTCTGCCCATGGTGGCTGTCCCGRGCAGCCGACAGCAGCTTTGCTGCCTGCCTCGCGGCGCCTTCCACCCAGAATAGTGACCACGGGTGCTGGGGCCTGCACTGCCGGGTCTGAGCACCGCCCTGCTCTGACAGACGGAGGCATGGAGCCCACGGCCTCACAGACGGAGGCATGGAGCCCACGGCCTCACAGGCGCGCTCCAAGGAGGCAGCGGGAGGTGTGCCACCAGCCAGAGGGGCGCCTGCGCTCCGGGGGGAGCGGGGGAAGAAAGAGGTGACTAGAATAGCCAGCTTTGCTGATGGGCAACGTGCTCATCCCTCCTTCTTGTGATTACCTTTTCACTGTAATTACTGTGCAAACAGATAGCCCAGGTGATTATTATGGGGTTTTGTGGGTATAAGTTTAACAAGTCTTTCCTGTGTGGTTACTCTGTGAGGAAAACCATTTTCCTTTTTCTCAGTTTCTCTATGAGTTAAGTATAGTGGGTTAATAGTGACTAGATTAGGAACTAGCTCCATATGCAGACTGGCATCAGGAACTGAGTCCTGCCGTGATACAAACCCCATTTGCAGGAGGATCTGGGGAGCAGCAGCAAATGCTTCTGCAGAAATGCACTRCGATCCATCGCGAAGTACAGCATAGGGAGGTAAAATGAAGACAATATGTCTTGCAAGGCTTCTGAGAGCCTTCTGGTCCCCACCCAAACCATCGGGGTTAGGGAGAACAAAAGGGGTGCTGGAACAAATGAATTCTGGGTTTAGATGCTGGGGGTTTATACAAGCGTCCTTAGGGAGGGTGTATTGSAATTCAGTCCTGCAGGACTCTGCTGGCCAAAGGTCATTGAGCTAAAGCACCTCGCTCTCACAAATTCATAGCGAACGTATTTAGGGACATCATTTTGTATTTTTATTTCTGACTTTATTAGGCTGCACTGAAGGTCATGAATCTCAGCTCATATTCATTTATGTATTTTAAGTGAAGTTTTCGTGGAATCAGAGCAGTTTCCCTTTTAGGCTAGTCATAAAAACCTGAGTTTTGTCACTACATTGCCTGCCTAGTATTAATTCCCAAAATAAATCAGTGCGGATGTGGCTCACTGAAACAAAGATCCAGCAGTTCAAGATGAAAGGGGTGGTTGCAAACAACTTTGAATATATGTGCGGTTTTGTGTCTGTGTGTAATACAGCTGATCTAACCTCCACTGCTGTTTGAGCTTCAGAACAGATGAGTTGGAAAAGACTCTCAAGTAAGTTATAAATTGTTTCCCATCATCCATGCTGCCTTCTTGTTCAGTTATTCCAATCCTTCCTATTGCATTTGTTTCCTTCCTCTCTCCTTTATCTTATATTAAAGCATAGCTGAAAATGCTTGTGCTGAAGGTGCCTGTACTTAGGCACCGCTCATAGTATTTTTATTAGATTCCCCCTGGTATCGACTGCCTGGCTCTCACAAATGAACTAGCCAGCAAAGCCCATTGCTGAGCAGCTGATTTTCTGCTGGTTGGATAAAGATGCTGTCTGAAGCAGTTTCATCTTTTCAGTTTATCTTTTATTTCCCACACGTACACTCTATGGCATAACATGTCCTGCTGAGTATTAAACCTGTCAGTGCTTTTGGATGTACCTCTACTGCAAGAGCTGATGTTTTGTTCCAAGTTCCTTGTCATCAAAAATATATTGGGCTTGTCCTTCCTATGCACAACCCCGGTGAGGTCTGTGCAGGAAGCTAGAGGTGTATAGTTGTGACCATAAAGTTTCAGGTGCCACCAGAGTATCTAAGGGGCTTTGATTTTTTTTTTTTTTTTTTAATGTGCATAAAGGTAATGCCTTCTGCATTTTAAAGGACTCACAGTGGACGTGATTAAGTCAAGTGGGTTGTAGTCTGGGGGGAATGAAGGAGAGAAGGGCTATTCTGTTCTTTCTGTTGTTTTCCTACTCGAATTCCACTTAATCCATGTTGTCCTTGGGCCATGGAGGAGATGAGTGGAAAATTAACGCATGATGTAGAAACAGAGCCCCAGGCCTTCATATTTCCAACAGAGAAAGCTTTCTAAAGCAGCCCCATGAGGACTTAGGGATGCTCCTTGTGCCTTGCTTCTAGAATACTTTAACCAGCAGTGTGATCACTGCAAGGGTCCTTTTAAAATCCAATTTTGTGGCTAAACCCCGTAGCAACAAAGCTCAGGTGTTTTTTGACTTCATGTACCTATCTCAGCRTAAAAATGCATCTTGTTTACAGCTAAGACAAGTACAGGGGAAAGCATGGATCAGGAGGGTGGGAGTCTCCGCTGGGCTGTTTTGGAGCCCCTGATTGCATTTAGTCAGTCTTATTTAAGACAAACCCAGACCAAACATCCACCCTGCAAGCCACCAGGAGCAACAACCGTTGCCTGCCTGGGTTCTGGGAGCGTTACTGAACACACTTCTGGGGCTGAGCAGGTAYCTTTGTGTTCATAGCACCTTATGCTCTCCAGGCTTGGCCACCAGCATCGCAGGCTCTAGAGGTCTACACTGCTGCAGGAAGAGTAGCCCAAGAGTCAGCTGGGCCCAGAGCATTTCCACCACGAGCTGTGCACAGCCGCTCCGCTGGAGTGAGGGAAAGGGGGGAGCGCCTGGTGTGCATCCGCACTCCTGGCAAGCTATCTTGCTGGACCAGGATTTCCCGGCACCGCACAGGCAAAGGTTGACGTTTGCAGGACTCACTTTGTGTGCACGTGCAGTTGGCACTCAGCTAATGGTGGTCTGCATTTTAGTGACCTGCGTCTACCAGATATTCACGGGACAGGGGAGAAAAAAAAAAAAGTCAAAACCAAGCCTAACTGGGGGGAAGAGGAAGGACACACAGCTTACAGGAAAATGGCTCTCAATATGAGATTATGAAAAAAAGAATCAGAAATCTGACCAGGACATCTCATTTGAAAAAGTAGAGTGAGAAACAATTTTCTTCTCCCAGGAAAAAATGTGAGATTTCAAATCAGAATCAGAAGTTAGAATCTGGACACTTTGCTAACYAGCCAATTAATTTTGTTTACTCAAAAGGAATTAAGTTTTTTCCTGAAAAATAGAAGTTCATCTAACTTTGAGCATTTTTGATTTAAGGTTTAAAAATATTTTTCTGACCTTCTTTGACCTTCTTTCTTAAATCAAGAAACATATGAAAGTGACTTCTTCTTCTGATCAGCATCCATTTAATAGATGTATGTTTTTCAAAGGGAAGATGTTACATCAAACTTTTCTAATGAGCTCCATTGATTGAACATGGCCAAGAAAACTATCTGGCTTAAGTCCTGCTTGTGTTGGTTTCTTCCATCTGTGGAATAAATAATGCAATAGTTCTGTAAAAGAAAGGAGGAGATGGTGAAGAGAACCAGTGGAAAATAAAGTCCCTTTTACCTGAAAGYTTTGGACAGAGATACAGCGAAAGCTCTCAATCTTACACGACCAAATTAAGTCCCAGCAGTGCAATCACTCATGGATCTTCATCTGCCCTATCTCAAAAATTAATGGTAATATTTAGATACTGACTGTACTTCCAACAATTTAGGATTTCAGGCTGATTTGCATTTGAGCTTCCCCAAAGTCCAGAAGTTGTTCGGATTCTGCTCTGGGCTTGCCTCTGTGGGAGGGAAGTGGGAATGCTGCATGTTCTTACTATGTGATTAAAGAAAGGTTTCAGCCCTCTCTTGCTCAGTTGACTGGAAAATAACTGATGACAAAAGAGACTTGAGGTCTGGGTAAGGTAAGAATGAAACTGAATATTGTCCAGAACCAGTAATGCACTTGTTGGTTTTAGGAGGTTTGAAAAGTTTTGCTTGTTTTTAAAATAGTTTCTCTGCTTTTTTCAGCTCCTTAAATTCTCTGTGTTGATATTATACTCAAGCACTGAAACAATCAACAATCTAAACACCACGGGGTGACAGGATCCATTACAGTAAATGTCTCATTAAAATTCTATAATGGAAAAGCTTCCCGTCCCTCTTTTGTAATGGCAAAGTACCCCAGGAGGTACAAATATCACATGTAGCACAAAGCCTTTGGAGATATTTTTATAATTTGCAGAAAAGGGGATGACTCCACAGGGCTGTTAATTTCAGAGATGGACCCAAGCCTCACAGCTGAAATTTCCATATTGTCCTAGTTCTTAAAAGCACTTAAGTGTGTGYTCAGCTTTAAGCACATGCTTCCATTTACCAGCTTGAGTGAGGCACTTAAAGTCAGCGTAGTGAGCCGTGTGCAGGTGCCCCCCGAACAGGAATTGCCCATTCCAGGCACAGATCTGTATCTCTGAGCCTTCTTCGTTTGGTAAATCACAGTTCTTGCCTCTTGGATGGAGGTCTAGGGCTGTCCTTCTTGGATGTGATTCCCCTAACTCCTGTATAACTAAGTTAGCTCTGACTAGACCTACCTACAACAGACAGAGAATAAATTGTTTTGAACCTCCCCAGATCCTGCTGAGGATGATCCCTGAGGTTCTTCAGTGTGGGAGCTGGTGCCCAGCAGACACCACATTGCCATCAAACAGCCTTTTTAAAACAAAGTATCATGCAGCGTTAACACTAGGACCAGAGCAGCTTAAAAGAAGAGGATACGTTCGTMAGGATGCTACGAGTAGATACCGAAGTGACAGGTGCTTCACTGCCTCTTAGTGTTTATTTAGAAGGAACAACAAAGAAGTGTCTGTTTTGTGACAAACTTGTCAATAAATTCGCTCGATAGGCACCAACAGTAAGCAGCCTGGGGACATGGCCAAAGTATGATAGGCATAAATGATTATAAACAACTCAAAATCTGTTACCATTTGATCAATATTAGAGAAGAGTTTAAGCAAGCTTCTGAATCAGGGCCTAAAATCTAGGTTATTAGTTGCAACATGTTACCCAGTAATATCAGCTACAAGAAAATGCATCATGCTTAGGTTGTGCTTCTATTTAGTACACCGTGTGAGAATTGAACAATTAGAACATTTATGGCAAATAAAACATTATATTTTCAATCAAGCAACTGTCCTTATTTAATGCCCTGATTTGTAGTTAGAGTAGCTGCGCAGACGCATCCTATATGTGCTCAGTAGAGCCAGATGAATTATATGTTTAGAATAATTCATCAGATAAGTTCATGCCCATGCATAATTTGCATTCAGATCATGACCTTTACCAATCTGTGCTTTTTCCGGAACTCAGAGCTATCAGCTGATGCTGCCAGGAGGCAGGAAGAGCATAGAAAAGCTTTCTTCCTCCCTCCTCAGTTGAGTAGCATTCCTCTTTTTTGGAGTGGGGGGATGGCCTCAGACCAGGGGGTACTTCCAAATCGGGASAAGGATTCTCTGAGCATGTTGAAGCTGCTTTGGCCAGAGAACCAGGACAGGAGTTGAGGCAGCAGTGTTTCAAGTACTGACATGTGGTTGGGAACACCGTGGCCCTCCCATGGGTCAGCTGAGCTGCAGGAGCTGACTCTGGCCAGCAGCAAATGCAAGCAGAATACATGGAAAATGCAAGGAAAAGGTATTTCCCTGGCCAGCACAGACCAGGCTGAGTCGCACTTACTTTCACTGGCCACTAAGAGTTGAAATTCGGTCACCAGCTGACGTGTGGCATCTTGCTAAACCACAGTCACCGAATTGTATGGTTGAGCCCTGGAAAGGGCTAGTAGGGTGAAACGGTCGAGGCAGTGGTAACTGCCGAGTTGTGCAACCTGCTGTCTCACAGCTGCTGGACTTTGGGAAATGAGGCAGGGCAGTYGATGTGGGCGATGTGGGTCCACAGATGTTTATCCACCAGAACAGCTGGCAGCTTACACCAGCACCAACCCAATGAGGAAAAACACTATCAAAGCAACTCGCTGCTGATGGTGGATATCAGTGCAAGCTGAACTCATTTTGTACCTTTTAGTGCACTGGAGAGAATAGGACAAAATTAAAATAACTTCAGCCACCATAGGCAGAAGCTTAGAAGAGCACAGATAAGAATTAAAAGCAGTTGTAACCCCTGGTGGGTTTTACTCATCATGCCAAAAAATAATAGGAYGTAAAATAGCTGAAAGCAGCAGGACTGTGAAGTGTCAGGAGCCAGAACTGAGCCAGCTTCCGTGTAGCAAATATTGGTGAATAAGCTTGACCACAGCAGAAAAAAAGGTGCCTCAACTTGCTTATATYGTTTAAGGTAACTCTATGTTAATAATGAAGTAACAGAAGTCAGATGGCATTTGTCTAGCCCTCAGTCATGGAGAGGTTCCTATCTCACCTGCGTGGTATTTGGACCTTAGCTTCTTAGTATTAGGTAAATTTGGTATTTTTAGTGATTTTAAAAGCAAACATTAATGATTTTAGTATAAAACACCTACATTCTCTCWCATTTATTTTCAATAGATTCAGAGATTTTTGTACTGCTCTCACATAGTAACGTCTTATCAATACTGCGACGTCCTTTATTTGCTTCGTGTGTTTAAGACTGTAACATTTTCTATGATCTGTTTCTGTGGGAGTGGAGTTTCTCTGTAGCATCTTCCTCAAACTCCTTTGGATCCTGGCACRTTTGGGTGAGGGAAACTTTTAAAGGATCCAGGTCCTGGAGTTGCTGAACTGTTTGACAAGGGCCACAGTTTAACTCGGGRCAGCTTGATGCTTTGATGCAGCAGGTCCCTGGAGGAGCTGTTTCTCCGTCAAAAWGAGCAGGAAACCTGAGTCTCGGGGCTAGACTAAAGGTAGGGCCTCTCACTTTGTAGATGTAGTCCTCACTTTGCAGTTCCTCAGCAGCCTCTCAGTTTACCCATTGGAAGATGTGGAACTTGTAATGATCTCTCATTGTAAGGGTTGGCAAAGTAGACAAAAAATGCAAAATAATAAGAGTTCTGTAGGAAATGTGTGAAGGAATACTGACAAGAAGGAGAAGAAGTACTGTATTTTGAAAGTTTGTGTGTATACAGTGAGGTTTATTTGMTCTTTCTGCTCATTTGTTTTTTCATCAGGCCAATGAACAATAGCCAAAAAACAGGGAAGACCACATATTTTTTAAAGAATATTAATGTCCCTGTATCTTTGAAGTCAATTAAGTAGCAGCAGGTTTGCAATGCAGAATAGAACAGCTTTGAATTCTTCCTGTTGGGGTTTTTGACTGCAAAAGCGTGATTGAATGGGGCTTTCATTATTTCATTTTTTTGAATTTATTTCAGATGTTTAAAAAATTAACATGAATAATTTTCCCATTTCACCATCTGYTTTGGACTCCATCTCAAAGGGTTCCCAATGAGTGTGGCATGTAAAACCCTTTAAAAATGATCCTCTCCATATTTCCTGCACTCAGCAGTCTGCTAATGTGGCCAATAGATCTAGGTGATGGGGCCGCATGATTTAGGGAGGATCATTAGGGTTATGATGAGCTGTGCAACTGTCTTGTTTATTCACAGTTAGCAATTTCACGGCARTGCCCCTTGTCTCACAAAGATTTTTGCATTTAACCTTTTATAGACGGAGTCATGCCAGAAACGTTCAGCCAGCAGCAGCTCCACCTCGGTCTCCGGAGCACAAGCTGCTCCGCTGCTTTCCATCACGTTTCCCTAGCAGTTGGGCTTGCCACATGCAGCAGCTCTGGAGAGCATTTCCCAGCTGATGTGCTGCGAGATGCCTGTCTCCCACCAGCACTCAGAGGGTTGCYTATAAGGAGCTGACACGTCTTGACTGCCAAGCCACATTCTCCATGTATTTCCTATTCSTACTGTCTCTTGGGTCCGAGATCCACTTTTTCTTTGTCTCCCAGCGTCTAGTGCCACTGAAGCCTCTATTAAATATTCTTACTGTAATGCCGCTCTGTACAGTGCACAAATGCCCACCTTTCCTGAGAGGAGGAGAAKTAGAAACCTAAAGTATTTAACCTGCCTGTCAAACAAAATTATTTACAGCAGGTGAGTGGCTAAGCAGCATTTTCCTTCTGTGAATAATATACAGGATGGKCAGTCTTGACACTGTCCTGTTATGCCACCTGTAGAATTTTTCACTTGCAGAAAGAAATAGGGGTGCAAATCTTAATTTCCTTCGTTGTCTCTAAGGGATAGGAGGTAAGTGACCTTCTGAGAGTAGAACTTTAATGGAAGAAGCGCCGTAGCCCCAATTTACCTCTCCCCATTGGGGATATTGTCTTCTTCAGAGTAGAGGAACTTGCATCAGGCCTAGAAGTAGCTGCGGCTTTGGGCAGGATGGAGGAGCGAAGACACGTGCTTGGCTCTGGCCCTGCTCCGACCTGGAAGGGTCRGAGTGAGTCACTGTCCGTCCCCTCAGCTATTCGGGCACATTGCCATGTGACCATATCCACAATAACATGTGCAAATAGATTTATTAGTACGGGTACAGCTTCATCGTAATGAGGTTACACAGCTCTGGGATTGCACCTAACTTATCTCCTGATATCTTGGAACCAGGGGCAGGTAAATGTGCCACTATCCTCATCTCTGCCCTGTAGATTTTGTTTGTAGTTCAGAAGACAGATAGACGGCCATGTACACAAATAYACTCAGACTTCTCCCCTAAGAATGGTATCATTGTAGTTTTTTATATTCAGGGCAAAATATTATAATGGTGCCATTTCCATCCTTCAAGCAAGAAAAAAGTTGATCAGATCTTCTATTCCCACAAAAAGCCTATGAGTCTATTACTTTGCTGGGAATTGGATTTTTTTTTCTTGAAAAGGGCTGCTTTCCTTGTGTAAAAAAATGTTATTTTGGCTGAAATATACTTTCTACWGTGTTTTGTAATAGAAAACATAAATGACTCTGAACATTTTCACTTCTGATTCTGTATAGTAAAAGGTAGCTTTATATTTCATATTAATGACATTACAAAAATATCCAGGTTTTTGTTTTTATAAACTTTTATTTTTGCTTGTCCCTTTCTCAGCGTGCATGTATTGGCTTCTTACTTATCCTGGCAATGCACAGAGTAATAAAAGTAAATATAAGTGTGCTTGAAAAACACAGTCTGGCACTCCCTCTCACCATGGTTTGAAAACCACATTTTGATTACTTGTTCATTAATCCTAACATAAACCAGCTACAAAAGTCTCGATGCAGACCCTGCAAATCTGAGAGAGTCCTTCCATGACTTCTGGACTTTGGCAGAGGTCTTTAATTTTCAGAAACAAGACAGACAGACATATGGCTGATCCAAAGAGATCAGCTTTAGAATAGATAGCGATAAAAGGTGGCCGAAGGCTGTGGGTGCCCAGTAGGTAAATCGAGTGGGTGGGTGGATATGGTTGCAAGGTAGGGCCATGAGGGCAATGGAGTGAGACCTTTAATTTCACATTAGCATTCTTCTCGTATTTGTTAGATAGAACAATATTAACCTTTTGAATTTATTTAGAAACTCATTAGTGCTTTTTCTATAGTCCATTCTTTTCCTGATTAGCTCTCCTCATTACAATTCAAATTTCTTTCTGCTACATTTACCGCATTGTCCTGCTTTCTCTCATCTCTATTGTTGCTCAGCTTAATTTATGAAAGCAATGAAAACGGTGGGGGGGATCGGTTGACACAGCAGACTTCCTAGCCCCTGGTGCTCTGGGAGAAGTATCCAGGGGAGGGGATGCATGGWGAGAAGACTGCAGGCGTGGGGAGCAAGAGTGGTGGTAGCAGGTTGCTGTATGTGCACGTGTGGCGTCAGGGAGCCTGGGCAAACACCATGGTTCATCACGGCAGCATTGAGTAAAAGACACTTGGGGTCTCCTCTGATTTGTGCCCAGAGCTGCAGCAAATGGACTGAGCCACGGGCTGCAGGCAGCTGCCACCCTGCCTGTGCCTTCAGCGTCCTTTTCTCTCTCTCCATGTTACTTTGACTTGGGGAAGATTAGCTTTTTGATTAGCTTTTTCATTTTAGGCTTTTTCATTTTAGTTGTTCTTTAATCTAAGAATTTTGAAATTGAATTCATGCTGAAAGTTCAGTGTACTCATCATGTCTGGGAAACACATGCAGCTAATCCCCCGGACACCTTTGGCATCTGTTTTTTGAGGTTATTTATTTTAAGAGCTAGCTGTATACATCTAGTAGCATTTCGTTTGTGTACTTTTTTTTATATCAAGATGGAAGTCTGGAAGCTGCTGTAATTGCTCTTGACTCTGCCTCCAGTGGAATATGAATTAACATTATAGGCCAGTATTTTTATAAGAGACCTGAGGAGGCCCTTGTTTTAGAGGGAAGGGAATAAGGAGATGCTAAACTTTCACACTTGCATTTAGATACTTGCTGCTCTACCTTACAAAATACTTTCCATTGGGCACATGGAATTTTTGCTGTTCTTTTCCATTTAAAATGGAATGAAAGACAGTTTATTTGTCCTGCTTGTGTCTCAAGAGCGATGCTGTAGTTTCCTCTGTGTTTGTGATTAAAGACGCATGTGCTTTTGACAAGAGATGGTTACATATAGCCAGATGAGTGCGACGGTCCCAGTCGTTGTGGTTCTCTGATTATTGGTATATGTGAATACCTCACAAATGTGAATGAATGTGTTTTCACTGCAGCTATCATGAAACAGGGAAGGGTCACAATATTTTTTTTTTTTTTTTTGAAGCAAGGAGGGATTAAGTGACTCAAGAAAGGCTATAGAAGGAGTTTTTAGCAGAGCCACAAAAGGAATCTAGATTTCTGAATTTCTAGTCCAATGCCTTAATCATAAAATCGCCTCTTCTCTGAATTCTTTTCTCTCTGCAGTAATTACAGTTTTTGCTGGCTTTATGTCCTTTATAAAAACCTGTCTTTCACACACTTGTGAAACTAAAAAAAAATAAGAAGATAAAACAATCATAATTTTCCAAGTGTATAATTTTGAACTCCAGCAGGGGCCTGAAACAAGTAAGGCAATTATTCCACTCAGCTCAGCACTGTTAGCAGAATTAGGCTATTTTTTGAATTGTAGTTTTAAAATAAAACACATGAACTGGAAAAAGTTCAGTGATCAACATGTTAAATAAATACTTGCAAATATCAGGTTTAGCAGAAAGGGAACTGACTATAAGCCTGCTTGATATTGATAGAACAGTATAGAAAAAAGAAGATTRAATTGCTCCCTTTAGATAAAGGGGGAAATGCCGGGCAGACCTTCAGGACTAAATTCATTCCACTTCTGGTGAAAGTTTAAGGATTTTCCCTRAGGATGAATTTGGCTCCTGGGCAATCACAGAGGGTCAGTCGGGGAAGCTGCCAGGAGGAGGTGGGGCCAGCATTCGTTGAGTGGTTAACCTCTAGACTAGACTTGCATTTGTTAGTGATGGTTAATTAACTTGTTCCTTGGCAATCAGCCATCAGGGCAGGAGGTGGACTTGATTTAAAAGTCATGATTGCCAAGAAAGTCACTGATAATTGCCYGAGAACCTGTGGCTTTCTGCTTTTCACCTTGGTCTCTTGTTCCACTGCAAACTGTTTTTCCCCCTCCTCACAGATTCTTGCCCTCCTATAAGACCATTTTTATAGTTGTCCTTACTGATGTGACTGAACCTCTGCCACAGCCTGATTTTGTGTGCCAGTGCCCGTGGTAACTGGAGACTATCAGCCATTTGTATAGGTAATAAGAGCAAAACTGCAAATGGTTGAAGAGGGGATTCGGGCCCACTCTCTGTGGCTGAGGACGGCACAGTACCCCACAGCAYCACTATCTCCCTTTTCTAGGTTGTCTTTCACTTTGTTTCTTGTTCCAGTTCTTATTCTGGAATATCCGAACACCCTCTGTTGTACACGAAGAAAACGTCACTGCTGTGCTGCCGGTTCCCTGGGCATGATGCAGGGAATAACTGTCAAACGGTCCAGTGTTGGTGGAAGGACCCGTCAATTCTCCTGTCTCCAGAAGGGCGTCAAGGTGCAGATCAGGCTGAGCAGGGAAAAGGGAGAACACARAATTACAGTCACCACTTAGAAAGAGCCAGCCAGCCAATGAAGTTATTTTCTGTTTAGCTAGAGGTCTGCATGGGGTGCTCGCACCGAAGGAAGTGGATTGCCTGGGCAATGCACGTGTAATGCAAAGCCAGAATCGGAAGGAGAAAAGGCAGTTTGCATTTATTCTTTTGTGTGTGTTCCCAGAGGCAGGAAAATGGTGGCAATTGCCACCCAGCAAGTTTCCGCTTGGCCAGGTTTGGACCATTGTTTACTTTATAATGAAGCAAATCAGGAAGACGGGAGAATGTAATCGTCTTAATTGATTTTTACTACTTCCTGTGTTCTTGAATGAGAGTGAAAGAGAAGGCTGAGAAAGCTTGAATGCCTGATTGGATCCTGCTAGCACCAGCCTTTACTGCTGGTACCGAAGAAATGATGGGAGGACGGTCTCAGACTCTGGTCCAGGCTGTAGCACAGTTTTGCTGCTTACAAGACATGCGGAAGTCCTGCCTGGGGGACTCAGCTTGTATTCTTGCAGGAGGAAAGGTTACTGGATCCACTATGAGGTTGTTYGGGGGATTTTGGGGGAAGATGTTGCGTTTTATCCCATCAAAAGACAGAGTGGTAACAAATCCATGAGATGGGGAGCAGTCGCAGATGTGGTAAGAGACTTGGGGGAGTTACAGAACTAGAGGGGAAGAAAAGGAAGAGAATGACATTAGCATGTAATTTTTGGCAGTTGTTGCAGAGCATAATAACTTCAATTTAAAAGCTTCTCATTTTCCTCACTTTGTGCCATATTATGGGCTCCAACGTATATTTAATGATGGGAATATCACTTTTTCCTTCTCTAATATTGTACTTGCAATTGATCCATGGCAACCTGCTAGATCTGCGTTCGCATTTCTGAAGTGTGTGAGGGCTCTTGCTATTTTTGTCCCGAGAGATGCAAAAGTATAACTTGACCTCTCTTTTTGGCGCRTGTATTCTTTTGCTTCTTTGCTTCCTTGTGGTAAGATCAGAGTAACAGAAGAGTGAACAACATTGGTTTCRTTATATCTCAAATATGTTTTTGACGTATCTCAAATATTTGTGCCATGTTTCCAGCCTGCCTGCCAGGTTCCTCTCGAACCCACTTCAATTTCTTCCATTTTGCATGGGGAACTCCATGTTCAGGTGCCCACCTTGCTCTGTGGACTGTCTTAGCCAGGAACCCGGACTTCTCGTACCTGGGCAGCACAGCCAAGCAAACAGCCTTAAGATGGAGCCCTCAGGGTTTCTGAAACCCCTGGTTTGAAAAAACAGCTCTAGGTCTAGCTACAGTTTGGCTCCAACTTTTTTGGTGAGACAAAGGAGAACTAGGACAGAAGTGCTGGGGTCACAGCATCCTGTGTAACCCTAACAGGCCATCTTCCAGCTCATTCAAAGTTCATTTCTTCTGTTGCAGAATATTGCCAAGGGCTTCCTCAAAACTCCATCAAAAYGAATATGATGGCCATCACCAGCGGTGTCTTTGCCAGGAGAGCTCATATTAAGCGACCCTTAGCAAATCTTTCCTGCTGGTTAGCATATTTTATGCTCACAGGTTATGTTAAGACAATACAACTCCATTTACATATATAATCACATTGAGGCGTTCTGATCCTGGTGAGCTAAGTATCTGTAACTTTCATGTTGAAAAAAAAAATAAAAATAAACAAAAAGATAGGTATATATTTTATTGACACAAACTGTCTTCATAAAAATTGAGCTTGGGGAGGAGTGTCTCCTTTAGCAAATTGTCTGAATCCATAAGCTACTTCTGTTTCACCTAGTCTGGCCATTTCTAYCTTTGCTGCAGTGTTTAGTGCCAAATTCTTCTTTCATTTTCCTTTTGTAGCTGTGCTGAAGATCTTATCCAAAATATTTTTTTCCTGTGTGACTCATCCAGCTTCCTAACAGAAACTGCAGCTTATTCAAACTATTCTAAATCTATTTATCCAGGCAAATATTTGGACATCTAAAACAGTGGTAAGGTGCTGTGATGTCTATCAGGGCAGGAGAGTACACAAAATCTTTGAAATCATAGGTGTCTCTCTAGTGTATTTATCTGAAAATATTAATTGGCAAAGAACAGTGTATCAAATTTCGTTCATACACATACAAACACATTAAGTTCCATTTTCCCAGCACTAATTTTTAGTTTGCASAGGCTTACTGCTTTATCAGATACCTCACCATGAGGGGAGAAAGGGGCTTTGAGGTCAGGTAACTGCATGTAGATACCTGTCCTCCATGTTACTGTTTCAGTCTTAAAAAGCCATGAGCTGTCAAGAGCTGGTGGCTGTATAATAGATTCTTCAAAATCAGCTGATACTCACAGACAAATTCTTCAGATTCTTGCATTTTATCCAGAATATATTGGATGTCTAAAAGTTAGCCTTGAAGAGAATTTCTTCTGTGGCTGCTGATCAGTCTTGCTTCTCAGTGTGGCTGAAATGCTCTTGGAGCATGTATTGCTGTTGTGGTTGAGCTTGTCTTGCAGCAAGAAGGGCATAGTACCTGGAAGAGAAATGTAGGGGTAAAAGTGGCGAGGATTTTTGAACTGGTCAAAGTTCTTGTTTAAATTTTAGTCCAGTTCAGTGGGTTTTGACAACTACTCGTTGTCATACCGCTGCCATGCAAGTCATATATGCCAGAAGAATTTAATGAATATCTGCAAAGGGAATCATAGTCATAGTAGGTGGTGTTGGATGAGACCTCAGGAGAGGATCTTTCCTGTTCCTGTCCCTCAAGAGAGGCTAATTCTTCCTTCAAGAGACACGTTCTCAGACCTGCTGATGTATGGTCCCACACTGGGTCACTAGATCACCCAGGGACAATGGAATGTGTAAATTGCCATATAGATGGCTAGGAATTTGGCAAGATTTCACTCGTCATAATTGGCCTGAGAATATTTTCCATGGACAGTATTTTCCTGGAGGTTGCCAAAGATGCAGGTGTGAAAGTTTTGTCTTTGGTCTCCTTTTTTTGGCTTTAAATTTCTGAGTGCCTGAGTTCCTTTGTTTCTTCTTGATTCTGTAATAAAGACAGAGGCCTGAATTCATATGTTTGTTTTTATTTGCATTTTTTACTACATTTAGTCTCATTTCTACATTGCTGAAGGCCATTAACAAGGAGCTGGATGACTTGTCTAGGTTTTTGCTTTTTGTAATTTTCCAAAGCTTTATACATAATAAATCAGGCACGAGTTTTTGCTTTGCAATTAACTAATCCACAATGCAAAGAAGCAGTAGAAGTGATTGAATATATCAAGTTTTAAGCCTTGAGAAAAAACACAACAAAATGAAGAAACATATTTGTGACGATGCTTTTCAAAATTGTTGTCCTCACTCTCACCCAGCTCTAGCTGTGAATTTAGGATAAGTAAAAGATTTTTGCTCCTATGCCCTCCTCCAGCCCACCCTAACCTGTGCTTGATACAGACTTTTWAAATATATGAAATATAAACCACTGCAGCCCAAGTATTGCTTCACCTTTCAGTTCATCTCACCTACACACAGCAGCTCTCCTCTCTCCCCCTAAAGGAGGTAGGCCAACAGCAAGACTAGCAGCACCTGCTTCTTGTGTGAATATCTTGATCTGGTGGTTATAGCTCTGAAGATTCCTTAATCTCATTGTTTTAACTTCCTTTGCTAAAGAAGGAAGATTGAAGTAGAAGATGTTYGGAGCAACTTTCTCAGAAGCACGTGTTGCTAATCGGTACTGAGCTGTAACATTTATTCAAATCCACATTAAGCTGCATTCAACGAGGAAGCTGTCTGAGTTCAGCCTGACCGCTTTTCTAACGTAAGCAAAGAGCAGCATCTCTCACGTAACGGGCTGTGTCATCACAGCCTGGTGAAAGCAAAGTTGCCTATCAGGCGTCCTCTATTCTGACAAAACATTCCTGCGTCAGAAACTGCTTCTGCTAATCTTGCRCTGCTTACTTTAAATTATTTTATCATTTATACAGTTAAAAGTGTCCTTGCTTGTGATATTTCACCCCATGAACTTCACCTTGTTTTGTACAGAAAGGCCTAGGTCATCTCCTGRTAGCTCGCGCTCTGCGGTACTGCTGCCGCTCTCTGGCGTGCTCAAACTTGTGCCGTCCAGACTCGGTGAACTTTTGCACAGAGACCTTCTGTTCTCCCCCTCGGTTGTGTACAACAGCTCGAAATCACCCTGTACAGTTGGGTGAAACCTGCAAGGAAAGAGTGAGGTTTATGTGTTTTCTTTTGCAGGAGCACTTCAGTGGAAATTGCCTGTTACAGAAAGCTGTTTGGACATGTTAACTTCTCAGAGAGAGACACTCTCTCGAATTAGCTGCTGGAGGCAGGTCCTTTAATGTTCCTGCRTGCTGGCTACAGTGAACTAGCAGAACGTAAGATTTTGTATTTCTTTAAAAAGTGACAATTTAATGACGTTAACACGGACAAAATGCACAATAAAATTTAACTGCTAATTGTAGTTATTTATTTTGTGCAACATCCTTTTTTTCTAAAGAAGAAAACTTACTGCTGACTGAGTGCTGGATTCCTGCTTCCTCCAAAGAGAGGAAGAGCTTTCAAAGCTCCAGCTCTTTGTAATTATTTCCTGACTTCCATGTGCATCTTCAAAACAGGAGAACATCAGAAACCATTAAAATAGTATTTTCTGCTAAGTAGAGAATGCACTAAGGATTTTATATCTATTTGTGAATGTARGAAATATAACAGAATAAAAATACTAATTGCAAGCAAATGAACAAATTTAGCTGGTAATGTTGGAAGCAGAGGGCATTAAGAATACTTAATTTAAGACATATATATGAGGAGGAAAAAGTATGTAATCTGAAGTAGTCTTCATTTTAATTCGGATTCATTGTTTGAGTTGCAAATATTGTATGGGTACTGCATTTTCCGCTCATTAAGCAATTGTCCTRTTTGCTGCTTGCTTGTTAGTCTCATAACTTACTATTTAGGCCAGTTTAAATTAAGAGTAGTTTCCACTGAAGGTGTACATAGGAGCTTAGAGGGCTGTGTTTCACAGCTGTGAACTGGAAGATCATGCAGGATGATACATGTCAGTGTGGTATCGTAAGGACAATACGTGTCCTTATATCATGTGTTCAAATGCATGTAGGAAGCAACCCCTTGGATGGTTTTTGTCTGGTTACAACTGAGAATCAACCCATGACTWCAGCGTTTGTTTTCTAAAAAGATTAGGAAAAGAGTCGCACTAAATTTTTTCTCAGGACTGCTCCTTGGGTCACCCTTTTTGTGCACTGACATGGGTCATCAACATGCTCGAAGTCTTGATAAACTGCGCTTGCACTATTGGCTCTGCAGATGTAATACACACAGGACAGCTACCCTGTGTAATTTCTGATGAGGAAAGCTCCCATATTTACTGGTAAGAGCAACCTCTCTCTTAAACTGTCACAGCCTGGGTCAGGAAAGTATAAGACTRTTTCCTTTGGAGCTGATCTGCCTTCTCTTCTGGGAATTAGCTAGGCATTAGTCATAGTTTTACTGGGCCCTCTCTTTGCCCTTTCCAAATAAATTGGTTTGGAAGAGGAGGGCAGGGCTGTGAGACTCAGAAGGGTTGAGGCACTGTCCAGGCAGCTTCTTCTTGGGACAACTGATTTACGGAGCTGGAAGGAAGCTCTTGGAAAGCTAACTTTCGTTTCTATGTGGAGGTCGGTTTACATAATTTCACCTCGAGAGTGCCTGGCGATGGGTCGTGGACGAGACATGGACCTTGGATGCTAAAGCAGCTCATAGAGTCTATGTCAGAAAGCAATGAAGGTGTGCTCTCTGCAGGGTATACCGAGATAATTCCCTGCAT
Source organism: Rhea americana (assembly GCF_003343005.1). Lineage (NCBI taxonomy): Eukaryota > Metazoa > Chordata > Aves > Rheiformes > Rheidae > Rhea > Rhea americana. Next base: position 1,473,851 of record NW_028186534.1, on the reverse strand, counting down.
CTCATTTCATCAGTGTGATAGGAATGTTCCTGAGACAAGGTTTTGGGTTTGGAGGGTTTTTTTGTGATCGCCTCCTCATTCCAAAATAARTGCTAGAGATCCTGCTTAAGCAGCAGATGAAAAGAAGAGGCCCTTATCTTATCTCAGACAGTAGAGAAGGCCAAAAGGGCATGATCTCTTCCYTGTCAGAGTCGTGTGAGTGGCAGGATATGAGACCTTCCTTGAGAGCRGAAAGAATGGTGAAGGGTGTGAATGTAATCCTCCTGCTATAATGTCCTGGATCCACTCGGATGATTCACTAGTGACAGGATAACTTATGTGATCCTGTGGAAATCTGTGTGAGCCTTCTGTCGTTGACTTAGAAAGGCCAGAATTTCACCCTACGGTGCTTCAGTTCTTTTTCTGGTCTTCAGTGTCTTTTCTACCTGTTTTCACCTTCTGTCTTCTCTGCAAACTACTTTCACTTTTCATCAGATAGAAAATATTTGCTGCTCTCAGGCCCAGACAAGCCAGTGTTTCCTTGAAGATGCTCTGTCCTTCAAAGAGGTTTATTTTGGAGAGGGAAACTGCTGAGATGCCCTTGAGATTACCTATTGTTCAAGTATTTGTTTCCCCTGCCCTTTCCTCAACAGGTTTACAACTCAGGTATTGGCTTTCTGAGTTAGTCACATGGATGATGGCTTTTATTTGTGTGCACTCACTTTTGAAAACTACATTGGATCAGTCACTACAAGAGCAATGGTATGATTCATTCTTGGAGAAACAGGCAGCTCCAGACCCAAAGTTTGGATCCAGAGCTGGGCTAACCTCTGCTCAGAGAATGGGGGTCTAGGGAACCCCCACTCTAGGAACCCCCACTCTAGGAACAAGACATTCATCTGCAGTTTGGACCTACATCTCTTGAAAATGGCAGGAAGGCATGCTGAAAAGAAGGAACACAATATTTTCTCAGTGAACTGCTATTGACCTCCATGTCTTTTGTACTTTAAAGCAATGTTACACATGAAAAAAGATCAGCAAATACTTTTCCAAAGGCAGTCAAACACTGTTGTTCTTTATTGGCTCAAGTTGTTGTTGCCTGAGGTTATCTGAATCATTTTGCTTGCTAAATGTGGGGATGATTTTCTTTCTTTTAGTGTGAAAAGTTTGCACTTCTAAGGCTCATGCATGAAGGACCAAAAAGCATTTAGTTTGTCTGCACAGTAAAATAGTGGTTTGGTGAGTTCATTGCTTCATTACTTTGAACTGCTTATTGCAATCCAGCTCCATCACAGCTGTTGCTGCTGTTAAAATCTGTGCCCAGGTCTCTGCACACTGACACAAATTGCAAAATGCACAGTTTACACCAGTTGTTGCTGTGCGCTGGTARCAGCTGGTATGTAAAAAAGCCTTCTCTCTTCCCCAATTCATGTTACTAAATCTGTACTGTGTGGGTGTTTGTCTGGATTTTGCTTATTTCAGTGACTCCAAAAACATCTTCTGATGGGGCAACAGGAAGTAACAAGGATGCAGTAAGGAAGGACAAGGTATCTAGAAAGCATGGTTGGGGTGCAGCAAAATAAATCCGAAGTGGAGTGGAACTGAGCGATGGATCCCACGTGGGTCTGCCCTCCTARCCAGAGGGCAGAAATCTTTGTCTTTTCTGTGCGTAGCCCAGCTGAGATCCTTTCTTCTGCAAGCCTGGTTTGATGTGTTACGGGCCTCTCAGAATGAGTAGCTAGGGGGATTGAAGCATTATGGTAAAGCAAGGATTGTAGGGTAAGGTGAGGTAAACCTTTTAATAGATTAAGAGCTGTAGGTGGAAGAAAATGCATATTGGGGAGTACAAACCTATCCCTGTTACTTGCAGGATGATGTCCTTCAGGAAAATGTTTCTCCAAGAGCTTCATGTGGAGACTCCGGGAGATTGACAGGTAACAAGCAATCAGGTCGGTAAAAGTTTCTGTAGATGTACTATCAATGGAATCTAACTTTCTTTTCCTGAGAATGTTTTCCTCAGCTCTTTTTTTTGCTTCAATCTTAAAAATAGTTGGAAAATAGATTTTATTGATGGAAAAATTGTACATAAGTCTTTGTTTACACCTGCACTTTCAATGGAAATAAGTCTGCTGCAACCAGACTTCTTTTTCTAGTGGTGCTAATCCTTTCTGGGGTTGATTACTCCATGCAACTAGAAAAATAATAGCAATTTCATGGAAACTGGAGGCTGTCCTTGAACATTTCCTTTTGCAGAAAATCCTTCTGTCCTTTGGGAGGGAAAATATTCTACTGGAAAACTTTCAGCCGGTCTCRATTTTGTTCTTGCCTTTTTTACATTGTAGCTCTGGCTCCACATCAAATCATTCACTTTGTCTGTGCCCGCTTCTTTCCCATCTGCCACACTGTAATGGGAAATAAATTTCCGAGCTCTTTGCTATTCCTTAGCATCCTGAAAGTCTTCTGTTCTCACTGACTGACTGACTGAGATCATACATCTCCTCTTATAAAACACTAAAAGTAGCGTTTATTTTTTTTCCCAGAATCCCTTTTGACTGGTGTCAGATATAGAAATACTAACAAAATAAACCTCAAGGATAAAAAAAAAATGCATCTCTGGTTCTATTCGCACTAAAGATAAGATCCTTTTTTTCAGTGGAGAGGGATGTTTACTGAGATGCCCTGGCTTCTCTCTCCCTGCCAGCCACTTTCCCATCTCCTGCTGAAGTCAGTGCAATTTTGCCCCATGCACTATGGGACAGAAGCTGGTTCCTGGTGCRCAGCGGTCATACAGCATCTCATGCCATATTTCCCCATGTTCCTGTTTTCCAGTCCAAACATTTCCCTAGGCAAGCAGGTCTGAGCAACTCCCAGGTTCCTTGCTCCAGGATATGCCTCAGCCTATGGCTTTCTTGGAGCATGACAAGGCCTTGCCCTATGTCCTGAGAGCTGTTGGTCCTTGGTAAGGGTAGAGTGAGGTTTTAGTTTTACAGCAATTTCCTAATCACATCTGCCTGTTTTTGTTTCAGCCTATCTGATACGTTCTGCTGGAGATCTGCAAGTCAGGCTAGGCTCTCTCCAGAAATCGGGAGGGTTGTTACCATCATGAACTCTGTGGCACCCAGACATCCCACTGCCTAATCAGAGTGGCACAATTTGCTTTAGTCATTTGATTTATATGCTCAGAATCACCCTTTTGAGGTGTCTGCTGCATCTCGGGAGAGCTTAGGTTCCTAATTGCTGAGTTACTGAAGATAACTGCATGTACCTGAGCTAAATGTCTAATGTGGGTTAARGCTCAAACTGTAAAGTCCTTCTCTTCCCAGTAAGCTGCTCTCCTCTTGGCACACTTGGCTGAAGCGACGCCAGCTTGCGCACAACTCCTGCAGGGCGGGCATGGGCAACAGCTCCGCGTGCGCGTGTGGGCACGCAGTCAGCAGAGTAATCAGATGCAGTTACGAGCACACCCAAGGAGTAGGAAGGTGTCGCTTTTACATTAGCCCCTTTTCAGTGCAGAATCACACTTGAAGCTGTCTTTCTCATCAGATGCTCAAAGAAAAGCATCTCTGATGTGTATTTGCCATCTTTGGAAGGGAGAGCATCCAACTTCAGCCGATGGCTGCGTCATGTACCAACATGCCTCCCACCGCTCCTGAAAGCACCTTGGCTATGCACCTCAGATATAGCTCTAAAGGACAACACRGCTGTGGGGTGGGTAAGGCACTGTCAGAGGCCAAAGGCTAATGAGCAATCTTTCCTTTAAGGAAATACATTGTCACCTTCAGGGCTACCATTTGGCTGCACCAACTCTCCCAGCTTTCCGACGGCTCAGGTTCATTTTTATCTGCTCTGAGCTTATCCATCTGCTCTCCGAGGCAGCGAACTGTTCTGCTAGCATGGAGAATGAAATGTGAAAGGAAAGGGAAAAAAAGCATTTGATTCCTGTCAGGTAGATGAAAACTCAGTTTCCCTCCTTCCCTTTGCTGCCTCCTGGAGAACATACCGTGTGTAGAAGGTGACCTTTTGTCTCCTTCCTCCCCACCCGAGCTGAAAGAGATTCGGCTGACACATCTGATGACAGATAGATACCAGCATGAGCAAATTGTGCTTGAACTTGCTCCAGAGAAAATTGTTACAAGGTGCACACACAGGCTCGGCTGCATTAGGGAGAGCACAGATCACAGTCAAATGTTTGTGTCATTTGCAAACGCCACGGAGAGGGGACGTGGAGAGATGAACAGATGAGCATTTTAGACTCTAAAGGTTACTGKGGAGAGCATGAAATAAGGCTCTATGTTTGACTTTTGAAGAATGTTCTCCATTTGGGGAAAGTTCAGATGAAAACAGATTAATCGCTACCACATGGAATTTTGTCTTTTTAGTCTTCTGCATTTTTTTAAATTTTATTTTAAAGGTGATTTCTTTTTTTTTTTCCGTAAGAAGTTTCTGAAATCTTGATGCTCACTAAGCTTCAGTTGATGTATATGCTGAGTACTGCTGGTATGAGCAGAAGTTAGGGTAACTAGATATGAAAACATTTTAAAGCTGTAGAAACTGCTCATGAGAATTAAATTCTGATTGAAAATCCCRGACACAAAGAGGGAATCTAAATGCAAGCACTTTTAAAGTGTATCCTTGCCTGTCCAAATAGCATTTCATGGCTGATCTGCAGTAAAGGCGACAGTAACTCATAAATTCATCAAGATTTAATGAAGAGTTGTCCATTCTGGCCATCTCTGTTGTTCTGCCACTTGTGTCTGAATAAACTTGCTCTTTTACTGCACATGCACACACTGAACCCTGCCAAGCTCTGCTCAGATGGGAGCACTGAGTTCTTTCCAGGCTGCTAATTTTAGGATGTGTAAGTTATTTTGGGATTAAATATATAGCATGAGAATGAACCTTTTTTCCTCTCTTTATCTGTTGTGGTGAAATCATGCCTCTCCATCCTTTGACTTGAGCAAGATAATCATTTTTCGCACTGCCTAATGCTTGGTCATTCTTCAGGATGCTCAGAGAAGCAGCTCCACTCCTTGCACGAGGCAGCTCCTGTTGAAGYTGTTCAGGCCATGCCTATTTAAAAACTAGGCTCTGCAGCCAGGAGGACAGCAAGAAATGGATGGTGCTGGCATGCAGCCACTTCAGAGGACAGAGACAGGATCAGCCTGCAGTGGACAGGGACAGACAAATGAAACCTGCAGGACTGGCATGCAATTATCTTGCTTGCCAAACTCATTACAGAGAAGGCACGTACTTCCAGTATGTTGCCCCTTGCCTCAGAGAGGAAGCGGTCAGTCCGATTCTGAATAATTCTGAGCCAAATTCAGGTGGGGCTGAAGCAGGTGTAGTTTCAAGGAAATTTATGTGTTTGACCTGGCTTAAACCAAGGTCTCTATCCCTTTGCATGGTGAATCAGTCCCCAGGATCACTCCAGACAACCTTAGGACTGCTGAGAGTTACACAAAAGTGCAATGACCCTTTTGGTGCTACTGTGAAACTTGTTTGATCAGTGTAYTCTGGTAGCATCGTCACTGCCAGAGCATGTGCCCAGGAGTTTTAACTTGCTTCTTAGACCTTGCTGATTCTAGAAAAAGTCAAAAGTACAACTGTGGGAACCASAGACAAATGTACTCCTACAACATTAGTGCTGAAAAAAGCAAGATCCATAGCATGAAAATCTCTTTGCTCTCAACAAAGAAATTGAGCAGCATTTAGGTTTTGGGGGGAAATGCCTGTATTTGGGACACCAAATAATATTTTGGCCTTGGCATACTGGTCAAATCCAGTTACAGTTCCTCAGGAAGATGCTAGTCCATGGCTTGAGGTGAAATCCAGGTAGAAGACTCTTTATAGAAACTGATACAAAGATTTGCAAAAAAAAGAACTGTTTGTAGTGCCAAGTAGTAAGTTTGGAAGGCCCAGGGACACTGCTTCATATTCGTGAGTGCCATCTACTGGTGCTTATCTATTAACTCRTCACCCACAAACATGTGAGACCTGCTTTCCCCAGCTTCCCTGCAGCTTGCCTTCTGCTTGCAGCAGGCCTCCAGGCAGGCCATTTTGGTAGCTTGTGGCCCCAAACCACTTGTTCAGTTCCTGAGGATGGGTGGTAGGAGCAAGGCTAAAACCAGCATACCCCCACAAAAACTGCATGTTTCTCCTTAGGAGGCTGAAGCAATAGGGAAGAAAACATTTCCTCTCAGCTGAAAAAACTCTATTTTATTTGGGTTTGTTTTGTTTTGTTTTGTTTTGTTGTGAGAAGACAGCCCATCTTCCTGGACTGCCTCAGTGGGCTTCAGGCATGTTTCCCATCATCTTGTGATTTCCTTGGAGGGGAATCCAGGGTGCGTCCTACCTCTTCTCACCCTTGCTATGGTGTGGATGATAGTGCCATGTCCCTTCCCCATCAGGGAGCCTGTTGTCACCAGGCACCTGCCCTACTCAGGTAAAGATGGAAACTCCAGTCAGAGCAAGGAAGGACGGTGACACAAAGTCAGCACCAGCTCCTTGCACCCAGCAATGCTCAGGTACTTCCATGAAAGTTCCTGACCAATCTCTTTCATTTCCACCACTTAATTCTGTGTATTTCCAGTTCAAAGGAAACTCCATTAGGGCACTACAGGAATCAGCCAGGTTCCTTTATTTGGCTGTATAAAACAGACATCAGAGCTGATCTGTAGGGTCTCAGCATGCAATTTAAGTGGAAAAAGAGTCTTTGTCTTCCCATTTCACTCTTCAGAAGTGATAACATAATATAATATATACATAACTTCAAGGGACCTCATATAAATGATATTAGAGTTCAAAGCTGATACTCTATTTTAGGAAATGCCTCACTTAATATTGTGTGCATAGTTATAACTTGGCCTATGTGGTTGCGCGTACATGTGGTATCATGMGGATTTTTCTGCTGAACTTTTACTTTGCAGGGAGCTGGGAGCTGGAATGGTGATTCAATGTTTCTTCCTCTTCTTCTGTGTTTGCAGATGGTGTGTAGAATTCAGATTCAATTCTTCCTAGTTTTTCCTTTCTGTGGTACCTGTGCTTGACAGGCATGACTGAATTTCTTCTTTTGCAATGCCCCATATGCATTGTATATTGACTTGTTTTGCAGTTGAGAAAGTGAGGCACATAAGAACTGTAAATAGTGTGCACTGATTTTCCTTTTTCCAACTTGAAAATTGCTGGGACTGATTATTTATTTACAGCACTTATTTTTCTCAGGAATTTTCACAGTTTATTTATATATTCAAATCACAGCTCCAGTCAGCTCTGGCTGGTTTCAGGAGAATCCAAGGCATCTACAGATCTAGCCTCAACTGCCTCAGGGACAAGATGGCAGAGAAGAGCTTAACCTTTGGCAGTCTTCTGCCTCCTTTGCCTCATGCCTTTTGCAGGAAATGAGACCAGGATCCTGTACGCAGGAGTCTTCTTCCAACCAGAGCCCTGATTTATACCCAGATCAGCTCCTTTCCTGTACACTGGAGTGAGGCACTGGGCTTAAAAGACTGCAGGCAGCTGACCCTGCTGCTGTGCACACACCCAAGAGAACTGATGCCTGTTGTGAAAGGTGCTGAGAGTTTGCCATAAATTCATAGGTGTTATTTCCCTTCTGCATCTTGCTCAGATTGTATTGGTTCCTTACAGGGGTGCATTACAGTAATTGCGAGGGCTTTGGAGACTATGGTGCTCCCCTATGGCTCCAATTTGAGATACTCGAGCAGAACTTCATTGCCTGAGCTGGGGGATGATATATGGTAATTTTTTCAAAATCTTATTACTAAAAATGTTGGCTAATGTTTATAGCATTTCCTGACTGATTATGTACATGGTTGGAGAGTTAATTTACTCTGTAATTAACTACTTGCATGTTTACCCTTGCCAATCTTTCCTCTTTATTTTGTCTTCTATGGCAAGGGACTTAGTTTTCAAACATGTAGCATCTCTCATTCATTTGAGTTTCTGCTTCTTGATACCACATGCTTTGTGGTTGTTTAGAAAGGTGGCTGATGCAGCCCTGTTGTAGGTTGCAGTAAAGTATACCATACCATAAATGGGCCACTGGAGCACAACTTTGCAAATCATCATTTTTCTTCTCTTTTCTCCTCTTTTAAAAGACCAGTCTGACTCTTTAATTTTGTGCAGTCAATGCCCTACAGGGATTGTGCTGGATCCCTGCACACGAAGGTTTTCGAATGGCCTGTGACTTATACACAATAATTGGGCGTATTCTATGGAAGACAATGGCAGGATGTAGGCCTGTGATTCAGTTCTTTTCTGCCTTCTCAAACACAAACCTAAATTTAAAAACCAATCTAACAGCTTACCTAAGCAGCTTTGAAACCTATCCAACATTCGTTTCTGGCTTTTTTCCCCCTATTGCTTTCTACCCCTTCTCTTCTCTGAGCCTGTTCATCTCATTTCTTTCCCCRTCCCTGCCCCAACCTGTTCTTCCTGCATCTGGCTTTCAGCCGATCCAGGSTATGATGAGCCACCACTCATGCCAGCCAGTAACTTTAAAGGCTTTCTTGAACGTCAGTATTGCTTAGGATGCTTTCCTCCAAAGTATGTTTGCTCCTGTGAGTAAATGACGCCTGTGAGTTAGAAGGTACTGGGTGGCATTTTCAAAGGGGATTATGGAACTTAGGAACTCTGGTCTCAATGAACATCAATAACGAGAGGTGCCTTGATCACTTATATGCTCTTTAAAATCACTTCTTGATGTTTCAGAAGCAGCACAGGCAGATGAAGAAATGTCTGTATGCAAGGACTTGCGTTTGTCTCCTGTTGTCCAAACCAGGAAATTACCTACTTCTGTTTATGTAGAACAGTGAAGTTGTTGCATGTTGCAGTTGCTGAATGAGTTTCCTATCTCATTGGACATGTAGCTGTGTGAGAAATATTTGGGATAGTAGGTCAAGGATGGAGTAGATGTGTGATCTCTTAGGGTTTTGCATATGTGTGACGAGATTGAAATGACTGCTTTCAGGAAATACCCTTCCTCTCTAGGAAAGACTATATCTTAAAGCTGTGGCTTTTAGGGCTGCCTTTGACCAAGCAGGAGACCAGAGATGCACTAGAACAGCTGAAAGACAGACTGCAACAGCATACTCTCCCTGGYCCAGGTAATGACCTCACTCCACTGACGAACTACGACATTGCAGGTTGCAAGCCAGTGAGAGGGCTGCTTTACTGTCTAAACAAGTGGAGCGGAGGAYGGTTGAAAGCCTTCTAGTTATGGGAAATCTGAGTCATGAAAACCATTGGATAAATTTAAATACATTATTCTAGCTTAGATGAGGAGACCACATGGGTAAGGAGAAGGATGTATGCATCTTACTGAGGGAAGAACCCCTTCAAATGGCATAGGAACTGTCCTGAGTCTGAAAATCTGCCAGACCTGAGATAAAAGGACTAGCTTTGAAAGGCACTGATTTAATGTTTACATTTCAAAAATCCAGCTAAGGGACATAATGCTAAAATGTTTTTAAAAAGCTGGTATTTGACAGTTGTATGAAGGAAGAGGGTCTGGAAATCTCATCAGAACTGCACATTATAAAGCCTTTTAGAGACTTTTGAAGGAATCTTGTATTTGAACTCTAAATGATGTAACATGTCTGCTTTAAACCAAAAACTAGGAAAGGAATGGGAAGATTGCAGTGTAGCGAGGTTGCGATGAGTTCAGACAGGCKGATGAGACAATCTGGCTTTTAACTGGTTTTTGAGAGTCAAGAGTCTGGTCTGCTACCTGGATTACCCCTGCAGGCCAGAGTTAATGGCCTTTGGTGAGCCATGTGTACTTCCTACGGTTGTGTTTATCTGGGCAACAATGCTACAAAGTGCGTAGCAAAGAGCCTGGTGTTCTGGCGGTCACTCCTGGCACTTACACTGGTCCCAAATATCATGTAATTGGCATGTTAGCAGTGGTGCTCAGGTAAACTCCACTCCACCTCTCAGAGTGAAAAGCAGCAGCTATTCATTTTCACAAAGAAAATGGACACTGTCTAAGATAAAGCTGATAAATGTGAGAGCTGGAGGTAGAATGGAGATGGGCAGGTTGACCCAGGTGATTGCAGGAAGAGGGATGAATAGCCCATGATTCTCACAGTGCTGAGCTGCAATTGTGACCATGTAAATGAAGGCGGTTTAGGGGAAAATGATCTGAAATCAAAGGCCTAGTCACTTTTGCCATGATGATGGACAGATTGCCCACAAAGTGCATAATGAAAGCATATTTTGTGTCACCATCTGCTATCATCTTCTTGAGAAATGAGCTGCATGTCTTACTGGTACCACCACTCCGGGGCTCCTAGTGACAATAGCAAGTGTCCTCTGCAACTGGTTTGGGACAATGTAATTGCTGAGGTGAACAGGGAGATCCATGCCTGATGTCGCAACAGGACAGGGTTTAGAAAAACCATGGAGCTACTAATAAAAAATAAGCAGACCCATGGGGCTTCCTCTCCACCCTTGCTTTAGACAGTAATGGTAATTCTAAGTTTTACTATGGTTTTTACAAACACAGATCTCAAAACACTGTAGTAAAGACTCATTATTATCATCTTACACATGAGGACAATGAAGCATACAGAAATGACATGATTTCCCTGGGACTATTAAGAGGGCAAATGACAGGGCTAAAAAGGAGTCCCAGTTCAACCTTTCATGCAATCTATTGCCATGTCTAGTTCAGAGAAAGAGGAAGAGGGCCAGGGAAGTTACATTAAGATCAGGTAATCACTRTTTAACAGAATGACTATCATCAGCTGAGTCCTCTCAGTAAGATGCTTCCACATGTACTCCACCTAGATCATTCCAATAAACCAAGGCATTTTTGGACGGAAACAGTTGACAGAAAGGACAGCGAGCCACATATGGCTGTACTGTATGTCAGTCACACGATCTCTAATACATTCAGAAGTTCCAAATGCCTTTTAAAGCTAATGGTCTGTGCACTAATAGCTCCTGGCCCTGGAATCTGGGCTAGCAGCTGGTGCCACTAATTGGTAGCCCCAAGGATGAACACGTGTACAGTAGGCAGGCGACTGGATTTTAGGAGCGGCAAAAGGCTTAGGATTCCTGCCTTGCTAATTCTATCATTCAGTGTAGTCTTTAATCAAGATGAAAAGTCAAGAGACCGCGAGGGGCTAACAAACAACAGCTTTGCCCGATTACCAGAGTCCAGCTCGCTCAGACCTGACAGATATTGCCTGCAACTGCCAGGCCAGTAACAGCTTGTAAAACTGCCTGAGTTGCAGCTGTTCTTCTTCCCCTGTGGTGTCTGCTGGACAATGCTAGAAATAACATCAGAGAATAATATGTCTGTCTCTGGCCTTTTTGGTGATGCAGGGTCTATTWTTTGAGGGGTGGATGTCAAGTCATATAAAAGCATCTGAACATCTCCAGCTAAGCCTAGCAGAAATAAACAGGCTGTCTGATATGGCATTGTAATATCAAATAGCGAAGGCATTAGTATCTCTCTCCCTTCTCTCTTTCTCGGTCTTTGCCTTATGGAACGCACCTGAAGAACATAGCCTTGTAAGGCAGGGCCACGGCAGAAAGAGCAAGAGCACTGAAATGGCTAAAGGAGGTTGTCAGAGAACTGAAGCCATTCAAGGAAATGCTGTACCTTGCTGATCCAATCTGTAYCTGAAGGGTGATTGGAAAGTTGGTTTGTTACTTGAGCTGTGTACCACCTGTTTTTTTTTGATGGCAAGAGGTTTTAGGGTRTCCTCTGATGTCCCATTTTAACCCTGGTAGTCAGGGTTCTGATATTCCACATGAAACCTAATAGATAATCTTGAATGAACCCATTTAAGCACCATTTGTCTTTCTCCTCTTGAGAACTGAGCCAGCCCAGACTTCGGAGTTGCAAAATCCCTATAGTTGCTGAAAATCTCCTTCCGATGCTCCGCAGGTCATCTAGGTCCACTCTAGTTTCATGAATGAATTGGGATAATCCCTGATTGAAAATMATTTCTCTGCTGTTTCGGCTTAGGCTCTACAGGCCCAAGTTCCCATCAAATCTCGTAGCTCTCACTATCTGCCCAGAAGTTTGCTCTTAATGGTTCCAGCTCATATAGTGGAGACCAGAAAGGCTCTTGGAGTGTCACAAACAGTGAGATCTGGAAAGAGATTACCAGCTCTAAGCATCCTCATCATTAACCTTCCCACCATTTCCCAGAAATATTCTTTCTCATTACACTTGCAACTGAGTCTGAACCTTGCTCCAGATGGCAGTGGGCTGAGGAGATGAATTTTTTCTGCCGTCAGAGCTCACAGATACATAAAAGAGGGAGATTATGAAAAATTGCAATGATAAGGTTGTTTGGGTAGCTTGTGATGTTCTGGCTTTAGAGAAATCCATCCCTAATACGCCTGCATGGCAAGGTAAACTAAAGACCATATAATTTTATTTAAGCTTAACATAGCAGAGGAAGAAACCCCCTGTATCCTGGACTCCTTGCTGTTTGCAAGCATTGAGGTTAGTTTTAACACAAGTTGCTCAGCCACTTGACGTTAAAGACTTTAGGATAAAGTATTTCTCAGACTGGGTTTTTAAGGAGCTTAGAGCCCTTGTTCTGCCACATTCATACTTTTTATGGACCGCACGATCTGGTACAATGTGGTGATTCATGGAAGAGAAGACCTAATAGTTCCTTGTACCTCCCTATCCTTTCTTCCTGCATCCCTCCTGCAATGAGGAATCTTACTCCTTATTTCTCTGGCAGTTATGAAGCTAAGCTTGAGATAAGAGATGATAGCCCCTTTGAGAAGCTAGACTGCAGCTATATATAGAGTTTATGTTTCGTGCAATGACAGCAGAACTATCTAGTGTTTGAAGTGGTGAGGTGAGCTGCTCATCTTGGGCAAGGCATGCAGAACTGGGCAGTGCCTTACAGAATTGGAGGCCTAAAGGGGAGTGAGAAATCACCTTCGCACTTTGTGCAGTGCATTGCTGCATTGCTCTGTGTCATGGTATGGGTGTCTTACGGGGGGGGGGAACTGAAATCCTAACTTGTCTGAGGTAGAGGGAGCTGGTAGAGTTTGGGCAGATCTGAAACTTTCTCTCTATTTCTTTATTTCCCATCTCCATTTGTTTTTTCATTCTGCTGCGTTTTCATTAGCATTTGCTACTGCATTTCTCTCCCCCTACTCCCTTCTTTCCTCTAGTTTTAACAATTCTATTTCCAGACTTGGAATATTTGGGGAGTGTTTGAACTTAGGAAATATTTCCTGTTGTATTCTGTGTAGTACTTGTTAAAAGCTTAGCTGTATTTTAACATAGCATCATCAGTAGCAGTGAATTGAGGTTTATATATTAAACATGTAAACAGAGTTATTTTTCACAATAGTTTGCACTATATATTAATAGTGCAGGGAGTTCTAGATCATCTGTCCCTGTCATTGCTACTACATACTGATTTAGTCACAAGGACTAGCTGTGAGAGAGCAAAATAGGTGAAGCTGTTCCCTGACCTTTTTCCTTTTCCTCTCTAATAAATTCTGTAGTTTCTTTACAGGCAACCAACACTGTACCCTGGCAGCAGTATTTTCATAATGTCTGTTGTGCTGAGTCTGGATATAACCAAGCCTAAGGGATAAATACTTTCCAGAAAGATTATATTAGTGTAGATCTTGATGATCCACTGGCTTGTATATATGATTCTCTTGTGTGGCAAACAGGAAAACTTAATTCATGCTTTCGCTCTCTTTCTCACATCATTGCAGGGTGTCTGCGTCCATTACTGGGCACAGTCCTACCTGTGAAGCTGTATGATAATAGAAAGTAGGTTGCAAGGGACCTGGAGAGTTTATTTAGTCCACCCCCATGACCCTGAAGTTGCAGTGTACTTCCGCAGGATGACCTAGATTTTTAAGACTGAGTATRTGGAGCAGAAGTGACATATGTCTCCCTTAACAACTCTTCTTGATGAAGAGGTAGGTGAGAACTACATTGCTCAGCTCTAGAAGTGGGCAGAGCATGTTCAGATGGGATGGGTGCTGACCTGGCGGTCTGCCTACAGTCTTCTGCTTGTGTGGGTACATCCCCACGGAGGATGTGTCCTCTGTCTCTGCAGAAATGACTCAAGTCCCAGGAGCCTGGGGACTCTCCTCATGCACTAAGGTATCTGTGTAGTGAAGGAATCACTTCTTTTGTTCAAGAATTTTAGGCTTCTCTTACTGGGGTACCTGCAGGGGATGGAAAAGAAGTGGATGGTGCTCCATTGTGCTTTTGTCCATACAAGCAGGGYGAGCTCTCATGAATGTTTGCCTACAGTACAAACAAATACAGCATGCTTTTGAAAATACGGGTCCAGGGGTCTTGCCTCCAGTTAACAGGCACAGATACTACCTGCCTGCATGGGCGAACACCAGCAGCTGGCATCGTAATGCTTCGGTTACCCTCTCTCTGAAAGCTATGGTGCAGTGCTGCCTTGTTATTCCTAACACAATATTAATAAATGCTCCTTTAGTCTCTGTTATTTTCTCAGAGCTGWTAGCAGAGTCAGAATTCCCACTCAGGGATAGATTTTTCTCTTGCTAGTGTTGGAGCTGGGCATCCACATGGAGTTGTGCCCTGTCTGTGTGGAGCAGGCAAGAGGGGACTTGTGTCCTCAGGCTGCAATTTATGAGAGAGGAGACATTGTTAGAGAAATGTCTGCTAGCATCCATGGTCAGAATCATACCAAGGGTGCTGGGCGCCAGACCCTGAGTGATACTGGGGAGTGGGAATAATGGATGGCTTTCTGCAGAGAGATACCATGGGACTCACTGGAACGATGAGGACTGTGAGTCTCCCAGAGCTCTTTTCAGGTACCGTTACCTTATAGTCTCTTATAGACTGATGTAATTAATGAGACATCCCACTTTACGTACTAATGTGTTTTGTGTGWCTCGCTCTAATGAACAAAAACAATACTGTGTGCCTCGTAATGGGACTCCCGGTCTTCATGTCCCAATGTTTGCTATGAATTATTTAAGTCATCTGGAGGGATTTGAGACTAGTGAATTCTCTACTGGTTCTGTCTCCCTTCAGATGACTCAAAGGGTCTAGTTAGCAGTTTTGATTCTGTTTAAGACTATCATCAACCTGCAGAGTCTGCCAGCTTGAAAATGTCACCATGATCTTGTCCTCTACTTTCATTTAGCTCTTGATTATTTTTTCCTTACCTACCTTCAGCTTAAAAAACCAGGTGTATTCTTCCATATCCCATACGTATTGTGTGTGTGCTAAGGCTAGGTCTATCAGAAAAGGAAGACAAGTGATTTAGCTCTTAAATTGAAGGACAGTAGCAGCAGTCAYGGCAGGCTCTTGGGCGAGCCTGTAAAGTGCATGTGTGCTGTGCATGTTCCAAAGGAATGAACAGATCAAGTTATTTCATGGGCAGAGAAGTTGGCAATCACTTCTATTTAGTGATAGGATGAGTYTGAAGCTTTGTTTCTTAAAACTTGTATTTTTTTCCCTATTTCTTTTTTAATCCTTCATGTTCACTTTTTCACTTGGTGCCTTGAGGTTGCTTTGCCCTTCTGGACTTTAAGGTTGTGTGAAGACATTCTTCTATCTGGAGCCTTGGAACAGAAAGCCTGAAGGGAACTTTGGAAAGATTAAAGATTACTTCAAGAGAATGAATGAGAGCAGACAGCTGGGATTTCCCAAAGCTAAGAGCCGGTGCACAGAACCTTAGTGCTTTGTAGCAGCTCTGAATTTGCCACTGCCAGTGGCTAAAGGGGATAAAACTGAACATCTGCCATCTGTGACTTAAGACCAGCAAGGGGCAATCCTCCATTATTCCAGGGAATGAGACTGTGATGTAAAACACTTCATGCCCTGCTTTTATTGACATTGGAAGGACACAGATGTTAGGGTCATGTTTCTATTTTTAGGACGCCATTTCAGATTACAAGCCCACAATAGGCCAGTGGAAAGGAAGCTGGTCTCCCTTGAAGAAAATGAGTTAAGAGGCTTTTGTGGAAGCAAAACTGAAGAGACAAGTGCTACAGCGAGTGAGGCAGGGATACACGCTTCACTTCCACCAGGCCTTAAGTGACTATACTTCTAGGACTTCTCTCTGATTTTGTGCACATACCATAGAGCTTGCCTAAATCCTAAAATATCTAATCTGTGAAATTTTAGGAAAAAGCAGCTTAGGACTTTAACCTTTAAACACCCGTCCTCAAATGGTAGTGGCTATTAGGAATGGTTAAGGTAACTGGGACAGTGAAATAGTTTTATCATCTTCCCTTGAGTAAGAAGGGAAGAGCACTTGAAAAGCAGGGCGAATGTTAGTTTTAATYATAACAGTTTAAATGGCTCAGACTTTTTCTGTAGTTTGCATAGGCCGGATCTTTAGAAGGTGCATCCTCTCCATCTCACATTTAGGGTTGCAAAAGGGAATTTTAAAGCACAAGTCAATGGGGTTGGCATATCAAGGTGAAAGGTGTTTATATATCCTGGATGATGACATGACCTGTGTCAGAGATTATCTATCAATACTTGTTCGAGAAACCTTGAAGTGGTTTTAGTTATAGCAGGCGACAAATCAGGGTGGTCAAAGCTACTTTTGCACTCCACCTTCCCTAGCATGACTGAACGAGCACTGGCAAGGCCGGAAGGAATAGCTCCATGTAAATACTTTGCCTCAGTCATCCTATTCGTATTTCTTCTTGTCACTTTCTTGATCCTTTTTTCTCCAGAAAAACCCTAAAAAAATTAATCTGTCTTTGCGTGTATGGCTAAAAAGAATAAAAATAATCATGTTAACAAGATTTATATTTATACCTTGTGTAACTTTTCCCAGTAGGGGAAAGTTTGCCTTAATATCTACAACAGACTCTAACTGATGTGCTCTGTGAATTAACAGGTATTAATTAGAGGAYGACTCTGCTATATCCCCTGAAAGCAATAGAAACATATGGGGTATTACATGAATAAAATTTCAAAGAAACCCAAATGACTATAAGAAGAGGGATCCGCCAAAGCATGATTGCTAATTCTTCCCAAGATGCAAAGTTTAAAAACAATTAGATGGAGGCACAAACTGTGCAAGCAAATCGATTTCCATGTGCAAAATCTTCTGTTAGTAATTGCAAATTGGACAGTGAGTTGAAATTCTCCCCGGTGGAGATGGGGAAAGCACAGAGACTTCTGCCCTCTAAAACCTTGTTTGTCTCTATGGTACTTACAGAGCCCTCATTAATGAAGCATTTAAGCATGTTGCAACTGCATTGCAACTCCTGAGAATAGCATTCACTTCACAGGCATAAACTGAAACACAGGAGTTAATGCTTACCTTGGCCCAGCTGTCCTGGGAATAGCAGCATGCAGCATCTCGAGACCAAGAGCTGCACATCCACCTTGCCCTTCGGGCAGGCTGTGCTGCAAATMCCATCTGCTGTAGCGGGAGGTAGCAGCAAGGTTCTTTTAACATCCTTGGAACATTTTTTCTCCCAAGCCTCAGTCCTCAGGTGACCCTTACAACGTAGATATGTGGAGGACAAGCATAATCCCTGTGGCCAATTTGCCTTGGACTCGAAGTTTGCCCAGCAGCTGTAGCACCTGAATTGCCACCAGGATAAGCCTCAAAATATTCCACCAAGTGAACAGCATGGTCAGGCTGTAAGTTTGGCCCCTGGCCAATTCTCAAAGGTGATCTTTTACTTTAGAGCAGATGCAGATGATAAGTGCGGTTTGTTCAAGGTTATGTAGAAAGTCTGTGGGCAATCTGGCTTCAAGTCCTTGAAACCCCAGGCTATGTGTAGAGTGGAAGAAGATGTATTTAAGATCCTTGGGTCTTCCTGCCAGATGAGTAGCTCTTTGCTCCTTGAAAACATCGTTCTGCTTTGGACTCTGGCCTGGGCCATGGATGGAGCACAGCTCAAAAGGACAACGCGCYCAGGACACAGCCCACAGAGAAGAGAAGCAGGTTTCCCAAAGTGAGATTCGAACGTGCTCAGGCACAAGCCCGTCTGAACTGAAGTAACATTCAGTAATCTCACAAAGAGAATGGTACACTATGGTACCTGCGGTCGCAGGATACTGGTACAGGTGACCCAGGAGGTCTTGTTTCAATCTCATATTCTTACAGCCATCTATCCTCTTTTSAGAGAAAACTTAGACCACAGCTGAAGTGAATTAGTTAGGGACGATTTCCCTCCTGTTTAAGAATGCCCTCTTGCTTCCAGTCGTGCAGGTGGCTGCGTATTCTGAAGATGAATCAATGTGAATGAAAAAAAGCCCTAATTAGCRGCACGCTTTGCTTTTTCAAGTAATGACAAACAAAGATGTTTCAAAGTTGTGGCTCAAAGGTACTTAATAAATAAGGTATCCAAATACAATACTTTATTGAATGATTTCTAAAAAAGTCCCAGAACAACTGGATAAAGCAGAACAGTAATAAACAAAATGTTGGTAGGCTCACGTGGAAGTCAGGAAGTTTTTTATTAATCCCACAATGCTCCCCTGGACTGCTTTAAAAGCCAGGAATTAAAGATCATCCTCTGATGTTGACTGTTTTAGGTAGCTGGAATATATTTAACAATAAATGTGTCAAAAAACGGGTCCATGGCAGTGTTTTTYGCTCGGCACTGCCCTTGCTGACCTGCTGCATTGCCCTGACTGACTGCCCAACTCCTCAAAGCTGTTCCATCTCCCTTGTGTGCAGACTCCAGCCTCAAAATTGCCCCTATCATGCCCTCACATCCCTCAAGCACTTGCCAGCCTATCYTTCAGAGCCAAGATGCAGGCACTAGAGGGGTTTATTCGTGCAAGAATAGTTATATTCATACATATATTACTGTTTGACTTCCCACTGAAGACTTTCAAGGACCTAATGGGAAAAGAGGCAGAAGGGGCAGCTTTCAACAGCTCGACCAGCTTGGCAGTCAGTGTTGCTGCTTCTTAACGTCCTGTGAATATCCACTCCTCCTGGTTCAATTTGTTCCTTTGATTGTTTTTCCGCTTTCCTTTATTTTAAAAATTCAAGTCCTGTCCTAGCTAATTCAGAAAGAGAAAAGTCAGGGAAACTTTCTTCAGATTCCCTAAGCCAGAAGAGAAAGCAGCAGCCTGCTTGGAAAGAGGTCACAGGATGGATGTAGAAATACCTGAATGTTCCAGATACCAACCAAATTAAAATCCTTATTAAGAAATAGGGGAGAGCTTCCAACAGAGAGAGCACTGGGAGCCATAGCYGGTAGGATACCCTGTACTGGCAGTGGATGTAACAGCAGTTTTTTGATGGCTTGTAGTCTTAGAAAGGCACAATATAAAATCTACCTAAATCCCAAAGCAGCCTTGGGCTAGGAAATTAAGCAAGTCCAAAGACTGCTGTGGGGAGAGTAAAAAAGGAGAGTCCTTCACAGATATTTATTGCTGTAGAATATGTGCTTTTTGGAATCTGATTATAAAGAATGCAAAATAAATTATTAGTAGACTGGAAATCAATTTCCTTCTGCACCTTCTTATCAATAATTTTAAAATTCAAAAATTGGTTAAAACTTTGTTCCTTGCTGGGAATATATGTCACTACAAGGCATTGAAAATCTTCTTTACCACCTTCCCATAAAGACAGGTTGACAAATATATGACTCATCAAGGGACTGAAAAAGTTTGTTTATGTTTTTCAAGACATGCTTAAGATTCCCCTCTTCCCACCTTAACCCTATCCTCCAACTTTGTCACTTCTTCTGGACTTTTTGTTGGCATGTTCTAGAAGGAAAAAAGGAAGCCAAAAGTAGGTAAGATTTGAAGGAATTGGAGGGGTTTGCACACCACTTGCAGGAGAATCAGACACAGCTCTACGTGTGTTGGCAGTTCCTGTGTCTCACATGGGCCCAGTCCTCCTCCCATTTTGCCCTGGTGCATTTTTTGAGGTTCAGCCCGTGCATGCTCACACTGGCTATGTGCTGAATCCAGTTTTTAAGCTTGCCTCAAGACCTGATTTTCTGTCCATACAGACCATAAGGATGCAATTGTGGTTCCAGGACTGATGAGAGGATGCCTCAGAGGGGCACCTCCAACCCTGCCTTTCCGGTGCTTGCAGTGTGCCCCAAGGCCTCGGGTTAGAGGCCGTATGCRAGTATGGTTTGGGTGAAAGGGGTCAAGTTGTGAACGACTGTTTGGGTGAGGCTGCTCTCGTTTCTGCTCTTCATGTTGTTAGTAGACAGAAACGTATTCTGGCTGTGCGCTCTGCATGCTTCTCCGTAACGATTTTTAGACCCATTTTGTGGCTCTGTGTAGCAGGGAGGAAGGGGATGTAGAGTGACTTTTCTGCAACTGAGAACCAGGTCCTATAGCTCATAAGAAGTCTTTTAGCAAACTCACCAATATGTAGTAATCAGAGGTGCTCAGGTGCCTGCATATATGAAAAATGCAGTTTCTGCAAAAATAAGGTTTTCCGTGGGAAAAAAAATGATTTTAAAGAAAATGAATAGAWTTTTCTCTTTGGTCAAGAAGACTTAAATGAAATATATCATTCCAGTTTAGTGGAGCCAGATCGAACTATCTTGGCACATTAAGCCAAATCAAAACATGTCATTTCCAGTTAATTCAACATTTCTTTGTGTTTGCCAGAGCTGCTCCAGTGCCCTGCGGGAGCTGTAGTTCAGATGTCGCGTGCCCTCCTCCTGCACTGCTAGCTCTGCAGCTGAAGCACATCCCTCAAGATGAACTGGGGCCCTTCTTCTGGGCAGGAGAAGGTGGAAGGAGAGACAACTGCAGAAGAGCTTGAAAGATAGTGTTTGGTTTGAAAGCCCAGCTGATAGAGAAGAATAGTTGTGCAGCTGCAGCTACATCTCAAGAAGGCAAAGCAAAGCTTTTTGATTTATGAAAATAATTCGATTTACATAGAGAAATATATCTAAACAAAACACATTAAGGTAATCAGATTTTTTGATTTTTTTCCCCTGATGACACTTCCCTATGCACTGCATTTGATTTACCCTTCTTCAGGCATAGCTCTCACTGCACTGCATCTTGCWGCCTCCTGGTCTGAATTAATACAGGCCAGATCAGAGTCACCACTTACAAACCTTTTTTTTGTTTTGTTTTATTTTGTTTTGGAAATCCTGACTCATTTTCAGATTCATCCACATCTGAGCTCCCYGTTATTTTTCATTTCCTAGTTTTCAAAGCTCCACAAATACTTCTGTGTGCATTAGTTTCTGGGAAAAGACTGGATTTTAGTATCCAGTTGGATTTCAGAGTGTGCATGATACTTGAAATCACACAATTCACACCACTAACTGTAGGCATCTAAGAGAGTCAGAATAAATAATTTGTGTGTATTTTATAGACTGGTAGAGCCAAACCTATCACTAAGTCACCCTTTTTTAGGTGAGTGAAATCCTCTGGATTTCTATGAATTTGTACAAGTAGACAACTGAAGTATCACCATGCTGGAACTAAGCTGTGTGAATCCATCTACTAAAGCAAAGGTTTCTCCTACATGCATGATTTGTAAACAGTGGTTGTGTTCAAGTGAAAGGTGAAATGTCAATTGACATTAATCCAAACCTTGCCTCTGGTGAGGAGTAAAGCTCATAGGGGTTGCCCACAGATTTTGATTTAATTCCCCAAATTGTGATGTTAAAGCTGTGAAAGACTGGAATGCCTGACAACCACTGAGTTCGCCTCAGTAAATGAATAATGTTGACTTCTCTTCCAGGCCCACTGGGTGCTGAGTGTGATTAAAAGCAAGTCAAGAAGGGCTGTGCGGTATTAGTTCTATAGAGGAAATCTGTTGCATTATTCATCAGATGTATATGGCTTATTCTAAGAGGAAAGAAAATAGAGAAGCACCTTTGGTTGTATTGTAACATCTGTGAGTACAGCTGGCTCTTTTTCCATGTATTCCACTTACTATGTGCAATTTGTATGTTTTCTTCTCCATTCTCAGTAAAAAACAGCTCTAAAGAAGAAAGTTGCAGAGCTTGTTATTACCAGGGCAAAACTCCCACTCCTCCTGTGGGAGGCCAAGCTCCTGTTCAGCCTTGGCTGTAATATCTGCTATCATTTGTCAGCCTTCACATAATCAGGTAATTTAATGTAATTCCTACACTCTCAATCAAGCCTGGTGAGCAGATGGCAGAATTCAAGCTCATAGATTTTGTCTAATGATGCAGCCTGGTTCCAGATCTGACACCCTCCCCTGCTGCTGCCAGTGTGGTCTTCATGTTTGGGCTGGGGTTGCAACTCCACTCACCCARCTACTGGGTGGCCCAGGGAAGGGGGGCCAGCAACAAGTGAGAGAGAGCTACTGAGTCCAGATCGGTCACCTTTCTTTTTATTTCAGTGCTGGAGCCATCTCTCCAGGTATGAATATAGAGAGAAAGGCCAAATGATGGACTGAGATTAGGTGAAGGGGGGCCAGCAACAAGTGAGAGAGAGCTACTGAGTCCAGATCGGTCACCTTTCTTTTTATTTCAGTGCTGGAGCCATCTCTCCAGGTATGAATATAGAGAGAAAGGCCAAATGATGGACTGAGATTAGGTGGCGTCTGGTTTCAAGGAGCGTCGCAGGACATATGGACCACCACAGCTCCAGTGTGCTTCTCACCAGCACCCGAGCTGTGAGGCAGCTCTGCTGGGAGCTGTTTGTGTGCTGTGCTTTGAATGCCGCATTAGACCTAGATCCTCTCTGCTGGCCAATAGAAGTAAACTGATAGCAGCAGTTGGACAAAGGCTTGACAGTGTCCCCAGCACAAATAAATATTTTCCAGGGGGTGTGTTACCAGCTTYGGAGAGCATGGTCACAATGTTTCATAGCTACAATTCTACCATGGAGCATCTAAGCTGATGAGAAGGAGCAAATATATGTGAATGGAGGAGCATAGACATGAAGGTTCTCATGTAAGAGCTGATCTGTTTTAATAAGCTTGGCCAAGAAAGATGATGCTGCATGTTTCATTCACTGTATCTGTAAAGTGAGAGTAGTAACACTAACCTTCCAAACTGAAGAGGATGCAAAGTTTATCCTACCAATGTCCATGAAATGCTTTGATAGAAAATGGTAGGGAAATTTTAAATTATTATCACTGTGCAAGGTTTGAGCAGTCCTTCACTGACAGCTGCTCCAGAAATAACATTTTGCTTTGGAAACAGGGAAAGCTCTATGTATTGTGCACACAGAGAAAGGCAGGGCAGCTTCTCCCAGGAAGTACRTCTCTGACAGCTTCCCTTGGGAAATACAGCTCAGCTCCAGGACTTGCCCTTAATAGCTGGAGCACTTCTTCAAAATGTATTAGATCACCTTCTAGCCTTGCCTGGAGTACTGCAGCCTGATCCTTCTCATTTGACACACAGCTTCTCCCCTTTGCCTGACTGGACTCGTCACCTGCTGAGGTCATCTGCTCAAAGGCTAATTTGCTAGGCAGCAGACCATGCTTGTATTTTTACACCTGATCCTGGAGGTGTTTCAAGGCTTCTGTTGGAAGTGATGTCAAGTTATGTAGACTAGCTTCTTTGGACTGCTTTACTAAGAGGTTGCTAAAGATGCAGACAGTCTTTTCATGCCTGCTCCCATAGGAGGGCAGGCAGGTGATTGCTCTACAAGTTGCATGAACRTTGTTTTTCTGATTCGAAGTTGCTAAACACCCCAAGGAAAAACTGGAGAGCTAGCTTGAAGAGATAAATGATGCAGCTGTACTGTTGTTGCCCAAACAGCAGCAATAACCTATGACAGTGTGCATCAACTTAAAGCACAGTATGTCGAACTGTCTCTCCCTCCTCCCTTTTGCTTAAAGATTTCTCTTGGTGCTATTGTGGCTTTAGAGGAAGCACAGATGCCATCAGAGTTACTACTTCTAAGGAGCAACTAGATGGAATAACATCTAGCACTRCAGGGCAGTCCCAGGAGGAGCTGTGTTTGCAAGTAGAGTCCCAGGGCTGCAGTGAATCTCAGTGCTCTCTCTGAATTTGGATGTTCAGAGAAGTTGTACTAAAATAAACTTTGTGGTAAGCACAGATGTGCTAATAATTGTTTGCTCAGGACTAAAAGAGGCTTAAAAGCCCTCCTCAGAAAGTCCTGCACTACTGATATTGTCTCAGAGTGATCATAAACCTTATAAACCAAAATGAACAGGTGCATATCCAGACACACAGCTTTGTGCTGTGCTGCTCTGGTGCAGTGACCTGTTTGTGCAGGTACTTCCCAAATATCTGGCTGAATCAAGGGAGAAGATGAGTTGTTTGGTACAGAAATGACCACTAAACTTGCAAGTTTAGAGGGCAACATTTAACCTGGCTGCTGGAAACACTTCCAACTAGGTACAGAGAAAGCTGTATTTTGGCTGTTGGGAAAAATGACAGAAACAAGAAGGCAGACAAGTGTATTTCTGTGTTGCTTTTGTTGCATGAGTTCATATTCTGATGAATGGTCCATCTGCTCCCTGGTGCATGTGGCTGCTGTCCTGACATGTGTGTGGTTTGAGGACTGGCAATGACTGGAGGGCTCCACTAACGTCCTTCTCCCCCTCCCTCCTCAAGGCATGGAGATGTGAGATCAATTCTCAGCTGTGATAGTCATTGTATTCTTGTGCAGGTTCGTCAAGTGCAACACAGACTCAAGCTTGTCTGAACCTTGATGATAAGCTCTCCTTGTTAAAAGCCATTATTTTCACTACTAGCTGAGTATAATTCTGACTGACTACTGCAGTTCTCCTCTGCATGTAATTGAATTCATATTCATCATAAAGCAATGAAAAATAAATTGTGTGTGTGTTTTTTTCCCCCTCATAAAGCAAGGCATGCCGCTGGCTCTGCCTTCCCTGTAATCTTCCTGCTTGCAACTTATTGTAATAGAATTCATGGGAACAGAACAGCAGAAATAGATTGTGCATTTTTGACCCACCTAGCAGAAAGAGAGCTTTATTTCAATGCCAAGAAGGAATTGATTAATTCAGTTGGCTTCAGGGGCAAGCTAAAGTCTTAGTTTAAGATGTTTCAATACCGAAGATCAGTGCTTGCTCAGTTGCAGACTGACTAAGACGGTGTGACAGGCCGTGTGCCCCCAGTTGTGGTGGGGTCTGTGGGAGGCAAAATATCCAAGTAATCAGTTGTTCTGAGTCTAAAATCTTGAGGGCTTAATGTGTCTCCATATGAGGTTTCCAAGCGCAAGCCTCCATAACCTGTGTGCTTTCAGCATGCAAAACATCCAAGTTCAAGAGAATCTGTTAGTTTGGTGTACAGCACGGGTGGGATCACTTCAATAAGGAGTGCATCATCCCATGGTAATTAGCTGTCACCAGGACAATGATATACATTTGGTGAAGAGGAACAGGAGAAGCTGTCACAGACTGTCGGGACCACTTTCGCAAGATGCTCTAAAGGGTGCAAGGCATTGCTGTGAGTGGTACTCATTCTTTTAGATCCTCCTCTTGTCCAGGGACTGGTGGTTTCCATTATATTAGTCTGCTGGAGAGACATTCTCCTTTGGAGAAGATGTCAAACCACTTGAGGCCTTCCTTTAAATCGGTTTTTAAAGCCCTCTTGACTGGGCAGCCCGCAAATGATGGATAGTTGGCAGAACACTGGTTAACTGAGGCCATTGCCTCCTCCTCATCTGTGCTTACTTTTTTTCTTGTCCTTCTATCTTTGATAGGATCCAGAAACCAATATTTAACGGTGCCCTGTAAGCAGAGCTACCACTGCCTTGTAGAAGCCTGTCAGAGGAGCTCTGACAAAAAAAAAGCAATGTTTCCTGCAGCCACTGGCTCACTGCCAGTTGCGGGGCAGCTGCTTCTGAGATAGGCCAGTGCAGGCAGTCCTGATGCAGCATAATCTTAGTGGATTTTGTTCACCAAAGGGTTCAAATGTCTTACCATCTAATTATTAATTTAATTACAATGAAATTATTAATTACATTTTAATACTGAAAGGTTTTGCTTCTGCAATTTGTGAAGTTTACATTAGGGGAAAAAAAAAGAAGGAACCCAGTGACAGCAAGGCCTGGGAGCTGTGTGATGTGTGGCAGGAGTTAGAGAGTTTGCAGCCTTCTGTCAGACTCCCACCTCCCAGCCCATGCTCTTCCTTCCCTTCTTCCTCTCAGCACTTGTGATGACGAGCATGTAAGTTGTGGGTGGCAAGCCCTGTGCTTGTGCTGTCCTACATAGGACACAGTTTCTGTCCTAATCAAAGCTAGATGCACCTCAGGAATTCAAAAGCTTTCCTTAACCTTACTTGTATTGTCTGTACATGATAAAATCTGGTCTTTGTTGAACTGAAACTTCCTTAAAGTGAAAATAGTAGAGCAAAGCAGAGCAGGGATAAGTTTGCAGGTTCTTAAGGAAAACTTCTTCCACAGATGAAGTCCAGGCCCTCAGCAGTTCTGCAGTGCCTATGGAAATGGTCAAGTCACCTTCCATCTTGAGGTCTAGGGAGCAGAAAGAGAGAACTTCAGCAGAAAGCTCCCAGAGGACTTTCAGACTGTTGGGAGTAATAGTTCTTTCCTCTCTCATCACTCCTTACGATGATATATGACCACACTGTGGGATGAGGAAGGTTAATACATGACTTCTCTATAAAACAATGCAACTAGCACCCCTCTCTGGGGACCATGAATGTGTCACCTTTACACTGGCTAGTTTGCTCTGATGGCTGAGGGAAGAGCTTAGGCTGTGATGCTATAATTGCAGATATAATTACAGCCAGCAATTGTTAAAATAATTAAYCTGTTTTCTGACTTATGAGGCAAGTCATGAAATAAAACTGCAGAAGGGAATCTGATGCATGATACAGTAACCCTGCTGGGCATTTGACAGTCATCTCTGAATTAGAAGTCTGTTTTGATGGGTGTTCCTTGGAGTATCATATTACGCATAAATTTCTCTCTGCTTTCACCCTTAGTTTTGAGATTTTCTATAGTTCGGTAAACACTTGCCACTGGAGATAGGAGTTGCCATGCAGGATCAGAAAAGCGTTTCCTTAGGTCAGAAACCCGTCTCTGGTGGTTGCCACCMTAGCAGCTTTGAAAGGGGACAAGGAAAAGCCACAGAGGAATAGATGCCAGAGAGGACAATGATGCCATTACACACAATGAATAGCAAACAACACCTGCCTTTTTAAGGGGTTTCTTATGCAGATCTTTCAAAGTATGTCTTCTAAAGTTCAGTGTTATTTATTCGTCATTTTACTGAAGAGGAAACTGAAGAATAAAGAGGCAAAATGTCTCAGCTGAGATCATGCGATCTGTAAAAGACAAAATAGGAAAGAGAACCCAGGTCACCTGTATCCCTCTCCAGTACT
Source organism: Rhea americana (assembly GCF_003343005.1). Lineage (NCBI taxonomy): Eukaryota > Metazoa > Chordata > Aves > Rheiformes > Rheidae > Rhea > Rhea americana. The sequence continues at coordinate 1,446,635 of NW_028186534.1, read as the reverse complement.
TTATCCATTAGGCATTATTTTCTCCTGGTTCTTGTGCTTTCTGTTCATATGCAAGTCCCTCTAAAGCCATTACTTCTGCTCATTTCACAAATGCTATTTCTTCTGTATAGCTATTGAGATGGCATGATCAGAACCAAACACAGTGCTCGAGTGAGAGTGTATCACTRGTTTATACAAAAGCGTATTTATGTAGGCAAACAGATGGTTCTTTTTGCTTTGATTCCTTTGAGTTGTCTCACACTAGTGCACAGTCATTTCTACAATGGCTTACAATTAGTTTAGACCCTAGCAGGAGGTCTAGACACTTTTTAAGAAACATYGGACAAAAACAGGAAAACATATTCAAGTAATGATTGTGAAATATTCCCCCTTCTAACTGGAGATGGAGGTGGGTAATCTCCCCGTCCTTCTCAGAAAATAATACAGTTAAGTGGGAAATGAGAACATATTTTTGAGCTTTCGATAACTTCAAAAAAAGGTGTCAGGAGAGGCCCAGCAAACACACAAATGCAGATATAATTAGGTATAATATGACTTTTAAAAATACTCCCTCCTTTCTTCTTTCCTCTCATCTGCTTTGCCTAGCAATGAGACTGGATGGTTAGGATCTTCCTTCCAGAGCGCTTAGTCTCTGTCAATCCTTGGGTTTCAACAGCCAATCACCCAGCTTTGGGAGRGCCTGTTGAAGTTCTTGCAGAATTCTCCAGCATCAGCCAAGCTTGTAATAGCCTTGGCTGAAGCCTGGTGGAGGCACTATGCTTCAAGGCTGGTGGACAGAGCTGCAGAAGGTGATCCTACGGGGTTGCTGTCATATCCACTGGTATATGAGAACTCAGCTTTCTAAAGAGAGAGGGTGACAGCAGCCACTAGCAAAACATGAAGGACTGAGGTCTTTAGCACAGAAAATAGGAAGGCTGCAGGGGAGAAGGCAGGTCCACTGAATGCAGGTCAGTCTGTTAACTGAGATATTCAAGATGAGTTGTTTACATGACCCCATGATAGATGGAACGCAAAGTCTGCCTATGTGAGGACACCCACAGCTGCTGGACCAGCCAGGCCTCTTGGACTGGCTTCTTTAGTTTGACTGGCGTGAGTGAGACTCTAACAAGAAAAGATGATTTCATGGGGAGGGATGGTTTATTTGGAAAGGCAGTAGTAATAATTTCCAGTCATGAGAGCTCAGCCCTGAGGGAGGACTTTGCTCTAGCCCTGCTTTCCCAACCATGGTGGCATTTCTGTATGACTGCAATGTGTTTGGTGCTTCCTGAGATGGTCTGTGAATATGACATTACAGTAAGTATATTGGGGTGTTTATGTATTCGTGTATTTTGTTAATGCATGAGCAGGCTAGTCAGGAAAGGAGAGAGAGACCAGAACGGGATTTAAGACGCAGCTCTTAAGTGTTACACTGATTAAGGAGTGCATGTATCCGTGTTGTTTTGCCAGGTCTCCACCCAGAGTTTGCACTATAATGCTCAGTTTGCACACGACATTAATGTGCATACACCTTATGCCAGCTATTTTACAGTTGCTTAATTTGTTCCACTTGTCAAATAGGAGTTCTTCTAGGCCAGTAGAGAGGGTTCAGATGCCGGTAGGTACAACTCAGAGGAGCAGTTTAAAAAACAATGCGTTCATGGTACAGGCTTATGGCCCCATGAATCTTACAGTGCTCATGCCAATACACCTCTAATCTCCCTAGATATAGGATACTTTCAGTAGTCTTTAGAAATAGAGAATAACTAGGAAGAAAATCCAAGGTGAGTCAGTGACTGAACTGGGAAAAGAGAATCAAAGAGTCCCAAGGCCCAAACTCCTTCAGTGCATAGCAAAAGGGGAATTACCGTAATGTCTCTTTTGGACTTTGGCCTTCCACAGCTGGTTCAATTTGATCTTTAGGAGATAAAGAATTGGCACCTGGATTTTCCCATAGGCCATCAGATGAGATAATAAAAAAAAAAAGGCAGAAATAGCCAACCTCTTGCTCCTGTTTTAACCATGCAAGATGTGTATCCTCACCTAGCTCCCTAGCAGCAGGGAAGCAGCAAGCCATTCTCCCACCGAACTACAGCACTGTTCAAGAACTAAACCAACCCTTAGTCTCAGATGCTTAAAYTGATTGCAGCCATGATCTGGCTGGTCAGCCTCTGAATACCACTTCACCCTTGCTTGAGTCATTTAATCACCACTGCCAATCAGCACTATTGAGCAGAGGAAGAATACATTTCAAAGCTCAATCACCTTCATAATTGTCTMACTGTTAGCACATGTGTCTCCCTGGCGGAGAGAATTACCAACAAATGAGATGCAGGATGTTTTTATAGTTGAAATGCTCATTTGTATGTATGTTTCCTGAGCACATATATGACTACACGTATATATACATGAATGTGTATGTTATGCTTTTAAAGGTAGACTAAGTATTGTGMGAAACATGCGTTAAGGTAGAGAAACTTGCATTCAACAGCATTTGCAGCTTCTTGAATGTGAATAAAAGTCCAATCATCAGCTGAGAAAKGTGCTTAAAGAAAACAGTGGTGTTGCAAGGCTTACAGTGACATTGGTCATTGTTTAAATGCACTCAGTGGAGAACGTTCACATGGAAATGAGGCCATAGCAGACTTCCTGATGGACGGTCTCCTACTTTGCTTTATATAGAAATTGGGAGGGGCAGGAACACAGTTTCTATCCCTGCTGCAGTGCTACCAGACATTGGGAATAAATCTCCTTGTTGTCATCAAGTTGTTTAAGCTACACCTTTCTTTTTAAATTCAGAAACTCTAAAAACTATCCATGTGATGTGAGAGACAAGAGTGTCAGAGAACCTGCTCAGCTTTCTGAAGACAGTCAGCTACAGAACTATCTCTTCCGTCCTGCATAAATGCTCCAGGTGGGCTGGGAAGTCTCCAGGCCCACCCTCCTTTCTCTCTCCATGTCCTTCCCAGCAATAAGTTCTCTGAAAACTGGTATTTTCCTACAGAAAATTTAAATTGCAACAGAACAGGATTTTCATGCAGAAGTTTCTTTAACTGAGAAATTTTCAATTCTGGTAGCTATCCACTCCAGTTCGTAACTATTTTCAGCTTTCTACACAGCTTTCTCTCCTTCATCGCTCCTGATATGCATCATCCAGAGTTAAACCTTCTGCTCTGGAGCAGTCTGTCTAGCACCTTCGACAAGTCCTAACTTGTCRAAGTTATTGCCTTTGAGGGAATTTACAAGCAGCAATGTCACTTGCTAGTCCTGAGATGTGGGAACGTGCATCCAGCCCTGCAGTGGTTTTGCTCAACAGTGTTACCAGGATCRCTGGCTTTTGACCCACAACGTAGTACAAGCTTGATGGTGTGTAATACTCTGTTGTGATTCATCACTCAAGAGTATAGATACTAATTATAGTCTRCCTTTTATATATGATACTAGCCTGTAATTTTAATCCCAAACATTTGTGTGTGTRATGAGGCAGTGCTTTTATGGCTTACATCCTGGTGTAAGCCTATGGTTTGTAACATGCTGGAAGCATAAAATCAAATAAGAGGCAATAAAAATGAAACAACAGCAAACTTTTACCCTTTGAATTTGATATATAAAAAGTGTTTCGATGACTTTAAAATTTGCAAGGAAAAAAACTGAATATGCATTTATCTGTATCTGTGTGTGTATGTGTTGTAGATAAGTAGGGTTTTCGGTAACGTGTGTGCGTGTGTGTGTGTATTTATAYACATATACAAAGGTAACTTTCGAAGTCTAGATTTTCTTCCCTGATGCTCTTCAAAGCAAATCTTCTTGATATTCCTTGACCCAGAGGGAATGCTATGAGTAGGATCAGATTAGAGTCATTTCTGCATTTGACTTATCAAGGCAGACTACAAACACAGCTCAGTTGCATGCAGAACTGCTTCCTGGTGCCAGATGCCTTTCCTGCATGGCTTTGAGGGATATCATCTTTACTGTTCTCATCAGTAACTTCTGGGCTGACATGCCAGCCTTCATTGGCACTCAGATTAAGTGACTTTGGGGTCTGGTTCTGACCTGAACGTTAGTTGGATTGTTGCAAGCTAATTTGCAGGGTGCAGATTCAGTTCCTGTTCAAGGGTTGCCACCTTTACCAGCATGATTCCCACAGCAGCTGTAACAAGGCCTGATGGCCATGCAAACTCATTCATCATGGTATGTACGGGCTGGGTGAAGAAGTGGGAGCTGCCAGGAAATATGGTCTTATAAATCTGTACCAAATTGGGAAGATGCCCCATAGGGAGTAATTTGAGGGTCCTGGGCATTTCTCTGCTAAGGAACATCAGGGCATCYGGAAAGGAGGACTCCAGCTGGGAGCAGGAGGCCACTGCAAGAAAGGGAGGCACARTCAGCACCACAAGCTAGTGCCATTTCAGACATGTGGCTCTGTAAGCTGTATCCCAGAATGTTGTCTGTCTGACAGCCACGAGGCATGGGCCACACAACTGGAAGTGCTGAGGTGCTGGAGAGCTTTAGGCRTATTTCTTTGGGAAAGGAAAGATTATTAGCCCCCAGCATGCTGCTGCTTTGCAGATTGACCTGGTATCAGGTGCCCCAGATCCCTGCTGGCTTGCTGCCCCCAGCTGGGGTTTAAGCCCACCCAGCAGCCCCTGTGTCAGCACAACTGTTAATAACTTGTCTCATGGTATCAGCTGTTGGACGGTCAAGCCTGTTGCAAGGCTGCGCAGCCAGGAACCAGGGATCCCAAAGTGCCAGTGTGTGCTCTCCTGATGGCTTTTGTAATTCTAGAGGAAAACCCACGTTCATCCTGGTCAACCCATCAGTTTCATGGGCCCATGTGCGAGGAGGAAAGGGCATATGCCTTGTTGGATTCTATTTCTACTAAAGAATATTCTTGATCTAAAGTTGAAGTGATATGAGAGAGTGAGTAGGCAGCAAACGATAATAATAAAAAAAAGATATTTGAGCACTGGAAGAAGAAACCCAACTTTTCTCAGAGAATGACACTGAGAAGGAAAAGAGAAAGTATTGAGTTAGAACTAATCAATGTTTTATGTTTTAAAATAGAAAAAGCAATAAACTATTTCTTGTGGCTGCTTCTCCAAGCAAGACACTTTGGATGGAGGCTTTGGAGGCTTTTCCCTGTAATGAAAATTATATGATCTCACTTGTAGATTGGCATGATATAATAATCATGTAGAGAGTATTTCATTGTTTTGCATGGGTCATTGAAAAAATGGTTGGTAAAATGGATCATGAGCTATAGGGAACATTTCTGCCACAATCTGAAAATGTCCAATATATAGCAAATGACTAAAGGGTTTTGAAAAATCCCACTGTATGTAGTAATTGTTTCTAGTTACAGTCACAAAAATACATCTTTTTTTTCCCCTCTCTGATTTTTCATCATTTTTTTAATAACAGCCAAGGCTTCCTTTACTTCTCATTCAATAACCCTTCCTAGGCCTTCATTTCTTCCTCTATATTAAGACCTGATGATCCATTAAGGCAAATCCTGTATTTCAAATCACATCTAAATTGATATTGGAACATGGAAGGTTTGCTTCAAAACCACTTCCATTCTCTTCTGTTGGCGATTAGATGGATTTTTCTTTCTGAAAACAAATGAGAATTTTGATCGTATGTATCATTCGAACTGCAATTCCATCTTATTAAATGGTTCCAGACAGTTGGTGCTGGGAGCATTGTAATAAGGACTTTAACATCTGAGACTGTTTGGCTGAATTTGCCAGCCAATTCCATGCACTTAGTCAGGAAATTCTGGCTGTAGCTAAATGCACAAACTGAAAAACATATGAAACAATGAAAATAAGTGTTTTATTATGTCACTAATATTTAAAGTGCTTTAGGATGGCAGCTGTTCATTTCTGCATATTCCAAAGCCCTAAGGAACAATACTCTCTGGACTTCTTGTTTTCAGTGTATGTCTTGCCATTGCAACACCATTACTCTTCCCCTTCTAACATCCCAGATGTTCCCGAAGTCACTGAATAAATGTTGCCTGAGACAAAAGAATAACATCTCAGGAATGCATTAATCTTTCCCTCTCTCCCCCAAACAGGCACAGATTCATCAGCCTAGATCTAAGGAAGGATGTGGGCTTTGCTTTCTTCGTTTCTACACACCTAGGCCCTCAAGAGGAGCCCAGTGTCCTGGACAGGTACCTGGGTCTGTATGGTGCTGGCAGAAGAGAGCATCTCCTTTGGATACAGAGGGCGCCCACCTCCATCCTGCTTGTGTCCCAGGAGGGCCACAATAAACAATGCAGGTGCTTCCAAATCTTCTTTTAAAATAACACCAATCTGCTTTTATGGAGTCACGTATAAATGCATATCCCCATGCAATGCCCAAATCCCCAAGGAACAGCCTGGGGTGTGGGTTGCGGTCAGTCCTTGCTAAATCAAGAGTATTTTGCAGAGAGGAGTGAGACTCTTAGAGAGAAARGGAGAATAAAGGCAGCATGTCTGTAGGTTTGTGGAGGTCAGACTAGAATACAGTACAGATTGTATTAGTTCTCAGAGGTCTCAATCAGCCTAGGACTGCAGATACCCATGTGCTGTGCAAACAAGGCAAGCATCCTCTGCCTATTGGTTAGATATCCAGCTGGAAGGAAAAGAAGTCCCGAGTAGATTCTGTAAGGCCTGTGACTCTTTTTTATTTGTCTTTTTGTTTGTTTGTTCTGTACAAACGGGATGCACAGCTCTCACGGCGACTCACTCCACTCTGATTCAGTGACTTGATTTAAGGAGACTGCAGTCACCAGCAGCACAAAATCCATAAAATGCAGGTGCTTGCATGGCACCTGCTTGGAAGCAGTACAACAGGTTCTGGGTCAAACCAAAGGGCTTTCTTTTTTCCCTATCAGCACCACTTTCCCATACGGAGGTAGTTTTCTCCCAGTACAGCAGGGCTGGAGACAGAAAGTTTTGACTGGTAGCTAAGCACAGGTGACCACTGCAGAAAGGAGGCTGGAAACAGCTGCCTGTGCAAGTCACTCGGTCTCTCTCCTCCCAAGACAAAGAGAAAGAAAGAGAAATTTTAGGAGCCTTGCTTGTGGTTGGAGTAAAATCCTGTTAAAAGGCCAGCAGAGGGGGTAGCTTCCACTACTTCGTAGAAGTCCTGGAAAGCTGGTGCCAGCATGGCACACATTAATGTTATTATTTATAGCACTCTACCTATACTTATGTAAGTGGTGCTAATTAGTAGATGGAATTAGCCCACTGCTCTCGGCGGTATAATTGTAAATAATTTCCCAACGTTTCACTCACTGAGTAATGAGTTTCTCCTGGAAATACAAAAGATGAACTAATGATAATCTGGCAATTTCTAGCAAGACGACAAACATTAATTATATGAGATTACAATGTGATTCTCAAATTTAAGTCACTTTGGTATTTCTAGAAAGAGATAGATCTAAGGATTTAATAGACTCTCTTTCTGGTCTGCAGCATTTTATTTTATTTTTTCTTATTTAAAGCCACCTTTCAACTTTATTTCTTACCCACAGATTAAGTCATGATCAAACACTTTACAGGTAGAACTGCTGGGCCAGATTTTCTGACAAGATAGTCACAGAATTGTGCATGAAAAATACTTAGAGTTTCAAGCTCAATTGGCATTTTAAAATGAATGTACCTGCAGACTGGACCATTGTATGTATAGGTATGTAGTTTGGGTATGATTGCATTTATGAACAGGCAGCTATGAGYTTAAATGTGGGATGTATGATGTACTGAAGTCAGCTTCAGAAGCCAGTGGTGCAAGTAATGCTGGAATTTGTCAGCAAACTGGACCTTATATTCAGTATTTTCAAAAGGACTCTGCTACCTGCTGAAGGTCCTTTGCAAGTTCCTTTAAGCTAATGTCTGAATTATGGAGTTTCCAAATAACAGGGAAATTAATAAATAATAATTATTAATAACAGGGGTTGCAGAGAGAAACTACATCTACTGATGCAGCCCTTTATCTTCCTGATCCAGCCAAGTTTTCTTCAGGTGCCTCTTATCCAAGCATTGCCTAAATACACCTTTCTTTTTTGGGAAGATTTGAGTTATCACCCATAGGGAAAGGGATGGCGATATGAAAYTGAGTGCTAGGATGTCAAATCCAAAGTCCATTTCTGAATTTTTARCTGAGGTATGATCACCTCAGTCCCAGGCTATTTATAATTTCCATATCTGCAGGAAATTGAAACTTTGTATATGATAACCTTGCTGTTCTCTCCATATTCACCAGTTCTCCATAAATAATACAAATTGATGAACATCACCACTGGAACAGTTCACCAAAATGAGAAAAGAGACTGAAACAGAGAGAAAGACATTCACAGATAGTGGTTGGAGTGAAATCCAGGGACACTAGGATRTTCAGCGGCAGCACTGTTTGACTTCTGGGTTTGTACAGAGCCGAGGGGAGCTTGTGCATAGAGTAGAGATTTAAGATCTCTGTCGAGGATTTTTCCTTTACCTCTGTCTTGAAACTATGCCAAATACGTCCACTCACAGGCATTTGGACAAGTGCAGTTTGTGAATAATGAAGATTTGCTAGGTCTGTTGCTGGAAAGGCTGAATTCCTGTTTCATTTGCCCTGTACATGCTAAAGTGTAGATGAAGGAGTATTGCTTCTACAGCAGGGACTGCACGATGCTGTGGACTTGCAGAAGCCAAACATACATACGGAGAAAAGAGCTTTCCCCAGCCCTGAGGTTCCCTGCTGATGTTCAGGCAGGATGAAATATGAAGTTACTTGATTCCCTTTCTAAGGAGATAATGACTAGACCTGTGGAAAGAGTAGTCTGGGAAAATGTACTTCAGGAAATATGACTTGGCTTAGAGCTTGGTGAGCAGGAAGAGGACCAAGACTGGAACCTGGGAGGGAGGTAGGGACTGGCTTGGTGGACACTGGGGCCAAGAGCAGCTATTAACTGCAGTACAGAGTATGTGTGAAATGCATGCTGATCAGGGTGGTGGCTTTTCAAACTTCCCTTTTCTACATTTTCATCCTGTGAATGTGTGCAGGACAGTAAGGGAGATTCAGGCCCAAGATTGCTGCTCAGGTATTTCCTTCAGCAGTTCCTCCAAGCTGGCGAGCCCCCGTGGTTGAGGGAGGTACCCGTTTCCATAGCTTTGAGCCTGTTCTTTTCTGGTTAGGGACAGCCCTTTACGTGCTGTCTTGAGCAAGGACTCAGACTTCCAATGCTCATTGCTGAAACTCTTTCATAAACGTACAGAAGAATATTCAATTATTTAATAAAGCATAAATTAAAAAAAAACAGGATCTAGAATCCTTATTTTTACTCATGAGTATTTTCTGTTTTCTCCTGTTTTCTTCCCTTTGCAGTCGTTTTCCTTGTCTTGTGCTACTTTAACTATGAAAGTATACAATACCTAAATGGATTGAGTCTTGACTTGTAGCTAAAGGAGAACAGCCTGTTCTCAGAAGCTGAGATGTCAGCTTTTTATATATCTCTTTTAAATGGGTTTATTTCAGAATTAGAGAGACCAATTCTCTATGGGCAGAAACTGTTGACACTAGCAGAGCATTTGGCCATCGAAATTATGTACATTTTATTGTTGTGTGTTATTTACTGGCTTGTGGAGCATCTTTAGCAAATGCTGCTGCRCCATAATGAATACCTATTAATTTTGCATTAATATATGCCCCATCAAATATGTTCTAGAGAGTCTGGCCCTGAGTATCATCTTGCTGTGACCTTGGTTGTGTCAATTAATCAYCTGGTAAATGAACACTGCGACGCGGGTCGTGGAATGACACGTACCTCAAATGACGTTGTGAGGYTTAATCAATTCATAGCACTTTGAGATCTTTCAGGAAAAGCATAGTCAAAAAACAATATTTAAAACAGGAGGAGGTTGTCTAATAGCTGCTAGCRCAATGGCCACTGAACAATTCTCCAAATAAAAACTGAACGCTTGCAAGGGAGGGCAAAATTTTGCCAAATATTTACTTATGCTTTTAAAAGTTCTCRAGTTATTTCCATAAAGGAGAGTGGCATGATAAAGAGAGAAAGGGGCTAGCAGAGGTACAGCACAGCCGTGCAGCCATACTGGCTAGGAGAGGAGCTCGAGCAACACAGAGCAGGWTCCTAGACGACAGCCAAAGCTGCAGCTGTAACAGCTTTGCATGAGGAAGCTGCAGCCCTGCGTGTTTTCAGATTTGGCCCCTTTTCGCTGGCAGTTGGTTTGCTTTGCAAAGTTGCCCACAGAAAAAAAGTTGGAACTCTCAAACAGATATGCCAGTGGAAAGAGAATTTAAAATTTATTTCATTTACATCCACCGAGGAGGCTTGGAGGAATAGCGCGGGTAAGTGACTTGTTGCCCTGCAGGAATGAAACACAAGTGGGGAGTGCAGTGATGGAACGGAGAGCAAATGAAATTTGGAACAAGAGTGAGCGGCTGGGCAATAAAGGGACGTGGTATGTTCATTGACATTTGTGAGCTGGAGTCTCAGTTGGCTGAATGGTTATGGATTGTCTGACTGGCTAATGAAAAAAGAAGTATTTATTTCACTTTGGTTTATGGTCAGTTTCTACTAACATTCACTTTCTGGGGGCTGTGTGTYAGGCTGCTGCTACGGCGTTTGGATCACAGAAATAATGAGACAGTATTTCACACTCTGGAAGTATAGCGTGAAGTCCTGGCCCATCTGAATGCCAATATAAAGGACGCATTAACCCCTGAGGAGCCCAGAGTTCCTCCCCAAACCTTTCTCTGAATGCCTTGTATTTATTGGAACCTGGAAAGGTTTCTAAAAAAGTTGTGAATCTGAATCACTCATCAGATAGTCAAAATGATCTTTTGGCACCKATGTGGAGTCACTGTCAAGCTGCAGGAGAGGGGACTGAGGATTGTTGCAGCATTTTCCAAGCGGGAGCACATAAGACACTGGGGCAGCAGAAGAACTGAGGGAAGGTGTTATGGCCCCAAAATGCACTTCCCCTCTGCTAAATCAGGGCTTGCCTGCTGCTGCTGGGGCCGCAATGGAGCAGTCCCGGGGAGAACCTCATCCTGGTGGGAACAGAAGAGCCTCAAGCTGGRCTATTCAGTCCATCAATGTCTCTTTTGGTTTTGTTTTACAAAATCCTGGTTCAGAAAATGCTTTTAACAGTAGCCTTTCTAGCCAGAGTCAGATGCTGCTTACCTTGAATATACGGTGCTGTAGCAGCCGTAATGGCATAAGGAYTGTGGCAGGGAATAATACGCTCTACCAAATCAGCTGCTCTAGATGGAAAACCAGAGAAGCTTTCCAAACAGGGCTTGTGTCTCCTGAATTCTCTTCATRTGAAGTGGATGGCACCTCTCCTGGCAAACCTTGCTCTATGTTCATGAGCTGTGCCCAATTACTGCCGTTGGCTACTAGAAGGTCCCACAGCACCAAGCATCCTTGATGCCTTGTTTCCATCTCTCTCCTTTTCTCCGCTCCCATGAAATGTTCCGCTTCAAAGAGTGAGATGGGTCTCACAGGCATGCAATTGCACCCGTGCCTGTGAGCTCCCTCCCCTACCTGCAACGCTGAGTGAGTCGTGCTGACTCGGGCCCCTGAGGCTGTCCCGCTTCTGCTCTCGCTTTCCTCGTCATTCCTTTTCCCCCTCCTGCTGTGCCACCCACTTGGTTTTAATTGCTGGGTGCAGTGGCTGCCCACACATTGGCACCAATGAGCAGCTGTAACATGGAGCAAACGCTCTGTGAAATAATAAAATATTCTGGTTTATCGCAGTCCSTCTCCTATCTTCTCACCAGCTTCTTTCACTCACTTTACACCTGTTAGGCTGCCGCTGTTCCTGATCTCACAGCTCCTCGCACTTTTCCCTTCGCTTTCATTCTCATGGACTGTCACATCTGCTAGCGTGAAATATTCATGTCTCAGCAATGGGGAGATTTTGGAAAGTCACTTTTGTCAACGTACTGCTGCTGAGACAAGGCAGTTTTATCTGCGGTCTCCTTGGGCTCACCTCTTCCTCACACCTTGCTCTGCCTCTCACCGTCTCTTCTTAAATTAGCATTGACTTTCCGACTCCATGCATTTCCTGAGTTGTCCGTGTTGTCTTAATCTCACCAAGGTATATTTGTGTTTGGGGAGGAGAGCGGGTGGAGGACATAGAAAGCTGCGGAGGAGAGAAAAGCTATTAAGACATCCCCTAACTACGTTTTGTTCATGAGAGCGAGCGTGGCCTGGGACAGAGCCTTCATTTGCATTGACTCCAGGCCTCTCTGCGACATACAGAGTACTTTATTTTTGGAGCCATGTCTGCAGGCAGCATAATAATGGGATAGATCCTGACTGTGTAGACATTTGTTCAGAGTCTGTGCTGGTGGGCATACAGAAAGAACAAGAACAGAACAGATGAGACTAGCCTAGAGTAACTAGCAGTCAGATCCACTGTAGGCACCGATTTATACCAACTAAGGATCCAGCCTGTGCAATCTGGTTGAACCTTAATTTCTGCTCAAATTCCGCTTTCCATTAGCACTCTGTGAGCATTTCTTTGACAGGAGAAATTTTTCACTATCGTAAAAAGAGCAGTCACGTTTCAGGGGGAGCTACTGCAATCAGTTCATCTACACACATGCATGCACTCCCAGACATGCACAGAGCTTAATTTTGCATAATCACATTGTTTTTTAACCATAGCAATATATTCAGATCTTTGGATGCCTGACAGTCAGACCCAGCTCTCTAGCAGCCTCCCTGCTAGAAAAGCGGGTGAATGTGAAGGTGGTTAGAGGACTGGAACATCTCTCTTATGAGAAACCACTGCAAGAGCTGGACCTGTTTAGCCTGGAGAAGAGAAGACTGAGAGGGGATCTTATCAGTGTTTATGRATACCTTAAGGCAGGGTGTCCAGGGGATGRGGCCGGACTCTTTTCAGTGGTGTCAAGTGACAGGACRGGAGGCAACAGGGCACAAACTGAAACAGAGGAAGTTCCACTTGAATATAAGGAAGTACTTCTTTACTGTGAGAGTGACAGAGCACTGGAACAGGTTCCCCAGAGAGGCTGTGGAATCTCCTTCTCTGGAGATATTCAGAACCCAYCTGGACACAATCCTGTCCTGCTTGAGCAGTGGGGTTAGACTAGATGATCTCCAGAGGTCCCTTCCAACCTYAACCATTCTGTGATTCTCTGGTGGTCTAAGACCTCAAGTGGCTTAAATGAGAAGCTTAAATAAGAAATCTGAAGAAGAGAAAATATTTTGCTTTTTTTCTTTTGCTTTTTATTYRGGGGAGRGGGGAATATAAATGTAATTTGGGTGCAATAGACATGAACTGTAGTGTTTCCATTTGAGTTTTGTTTCCTGAATGGCATTGCTTGACTCATTCTGATTTGGTATACTGTCATCAACTGATCAAAGTTAACCAAGTGACTGAAAATGCACTCAGTTTGATCCAGCAGCTGTAGTCCTTATGGAGATAAAATAAACATCACGAAAGTGTTTTCTGAAGACTTTTCATGAGCAAATAAAGAGCACACGAAATTATAAAACTGAAACAACTAAATGCCCAAGAGGTATTTTCATCATGTTTACCTTGTGTGCACTAAAATATATAAAAAGGCTTTATGAAATAGGCTGCACTTCTCCTCCAGAAATTCCTGATGTGTAATAGAGCTCATCTGAATTGGAAAACAGAAAAATCTTGGAATCATTCTAGACAGAATCTTGGAGATTTTCCAGCAAATTCAATTTATTTTGGACTTTGTATGTGGGACTGACTGAGCTTTGGAAGGTTCAGAAGAATTTTTTGGAACCTCTATGACAGATTTTTATCTCTGTTATACCAGCAGGAGCCTGAAAATTTTGTATTTATAGCAAGAGATTTACTTCAGAGTTACATCTGTATGCATTAGAGATCACACCCTGGCTCCCTCCCTAAATGTTTTCCTTTTTTTTTGGATATAGATAAGAGAGATGAGGCAGCTCTGCTCTTCATACTCAGGTACCGTGGGGCTGTGGGAKGGCAGGAATATTAACCAGGAACTGTGTCTGCTGTGGTACCATGCTGGTGACCTTTCTAGTAACAACCACTTTGTACAGACAACTTTTTAAACACCAAGTAGTATCTTCTTTTTCATCGGGCAAAGAAGCACAGTACCGGAGTTCTGAGAAATATCTGTTTCATTTTATTGTTTGAAATTTAGCTCAAATAATGGAAGCTTTCACATAACAAAGAAAAAGCAGCAAGATTTTCCATTATTTGCAAATCTACAGAGGTTCAGCTACTCAGGTATAAATCACAGAGCCAGTAAAGCCCTGTGCCTGTGTGATTTTGGTTTTATGGGTCATTAGTTTAAGTGGCTTGAGATGCTCTTCTTCTACTTCTTTTAATATACAAATGGCAGCATTTTTATTTATTGTGGATGGGATTGGTTTCCCTCCCAAGGGGGTCCCCACTGAACCTATCATTATTTGCGCTGAGCTTGGAAAGAGGTGTATTTCTTCAGTTGTGTGAAACACCTCTTTAAGGATCAGCTTTCTTTTTCTCCATCCCTCAGCTTCCTCATAGTTTTTGTGGCRCTACTGGTTCCAGCTAGCTAAAAGGCTTGTGGCGGTAGGAAAGCTAAATGTCATTGCCTGTGTGTCACTTAGGTAGCTTGAAATTCCTGCTATGGGGAGTACTGTTTAGTCTAGGATTTGTAAAGGAATCTCAGGGCATGTTGGCACTGTAAAGGATAATTATTGTAAAAAGCAAGGAACAAATTCCTTTAAGCGCCTTTAAAAATTTCTCACCAAATTCAAGTGCTGCAACAGGAATTCTTTCTCTCTTTGCTTTTGCAAATGATTGGGAACTTTTACTGCCAGGAAACGACTGCATCCTGCACAGCAGGTTTGCAGCTCCCTGGTACGGCAGTGACCAGCCGACAGCTGAACTTCGTGCTGCTGTTCAGGGCTTGGCATGCTCATGCATGATTATACGCAGGCTGCCCGACCGGGTGCTCACCTTGTGGGTAAGAGCACTGTTTTTTTCCTGCGTGGGCAGAAACATGCACAGGTACTGGGAGGAAGTTGCTGTTCTACCCTTGCAGAAGCCTTTGCTTAAGATTTTGTTGTCTTGCTCCRTCAATTCAGTACAGCCTGGACATTTGTTAGTCCTAGGTCTGTTAGAGGAATACACTGTGCTTTCCTCTAATTGCCCAAGCCATATATATATGGCATAAGATTCAAAATGATTGGTTATTTACTAAAGCTGTGCAGATGTTCAGCACAGGGATTTAGCCTCTGTGTTTCAAGCAACAGATACACTGAACAGTTTCCTAAATCCAGCACTGCAAGCTTTTGATCTCTGTTYATAGGTCAGACCTAGCGAAGAGAACTTTGTCATTAGTGTCCTGTGCAGTGGAGTCCTTTAGTGCAAATAGTGCAAATAGTGCACTAAATAGTGCAATAGTTTTTACTGCCCCTCAACTGGAATGACAAGCTCTGCAAATACAAATATTCTTTTTCTTCCTGTAATAGAACTGTCATTGGGCAAAACAAGATGTCAGGTAAGAACCATGCTGCTTTCCACATGGGGAAGCAGCCCTATGCAGTGGTGTGAGCCTCATCCTGAGAATAAAACAGGATTTTTTCATATGTTTTTTGCTATAGAAGTGCACRTGCCTGGCTCATGATGACAGCGATACCCTGCTGCAAAAGCTGGTGATCTAGTTAAGTGGGCAGCAAAATAAACGGAGGGCATTGGGGCATGAAGTTGTCAAACAGCAATTTTGGAAGACTGTGCAACGGCAGTAAAGAAGATCSTGTGTGTTTTATAGTGTGAGGATGGATTATGCACGGGCCTGGTTTGCCATTCAGTCTGTGCAGAATTGCATCCTAAAACCCCCGACCAGTGGGTACAATATAGYCAAACAGTGAGTGCAGTTGTTTATTTGCCATGGTCTTCTCTTTTTGCAGTCAGGTRTTTCAACTGATCGCTCAGTCCTATGTACCTGCGGATCCTTTATAGTCTTCAGCAAGGACATAACTCTTTCAAGATATCACTGTAGTCTCAGAGCAGCCACTGCTTAATACATTTTGCTTCAGAAGCACAACATGCTGGTACACATGGCCATGCCTGCGCTGCTTTTACCTGCATCTTTCATTTGGGTTTCTTCCTGTCTTTTGATGTAATCTTTATAAAGTAGAAGTCTGGTTTACGTCCATTGGCACACTACTGTGTCAGTTCAGTGCAAGCAGAGATTAGCAGAAATGTTGWTTTCTAACCTGTATTTAATTCAAATGCAGTGAATTTTCAGTGAATTTTCATTTTTCAGTGAAAAAAATTCCTACGCCTCCCTCACCATCCTGCACCATCARTCCTTCTACCCACATTTGCAACACCAAATACTGACTGTTTTGATTGTTACTTAATGAACATGCCTCTGCTTTGGCAGGAAGCATCCTGCATCCTGCTGACTAGCTTCAGATTGCACAAATTCAGACAAAGACACTTTCAGTGGCCTTTTCTCCACTACAGTTAGAGGGGCAAGGTCAAATAAACACACAGTGGAATTGCYCTCTGCTTCCTTGCAGTGATTTTTGGACCTTATGTACATCAGCTGGAGGTGGCTTTCATGTAACCTGGAACTCCTCCAGAGTTTTTATATTAAAAAAAAAAAATCTCATCTTAAAGGCACCATATATTATTTTGCTGGACATAGTGTTCTGCCTCCTACCACAAAGGTCAAGAACAAAAGCTTTCTTTTTTTTTACAAGTGTCATGCCAGCAAAAGCTAACATTGACAGTCTTGGAAATAAAAACTCTACTTACGTGGTCCGGGTAGTGTCAGTGTGGTCTTTCTTATTGCGTGAGAGCCCTGTCTCAGGCCTGAGCAGGCTGCCCCTAGGAGTGAGCAGCCCTGTTAGAAACGCATCCCTCTCCGGTCCCGTAGCAGCTGTGACTGCCAGCTGAGGCCCCAGCTCGTGCCAGGGTTTAGTTACATGGACACCTAACTATGAAGGGCTCTTCTGAGACCTCTCTCAAATATTCTCACAAGTCCACAGAGAAAGATTTGAATTTATGAACAGCTAATTTTGACTTGAATTTTGAATTCTCAAATTTTTATATCCTATTGAAATTTTCTGTGTTGAATCAGATGAAGCTTATGACAGGCAAGTCATAGGAACACAGGACTGCCAGGGACATCTCAGGCTGTCCAGTTCTGCCTCGTGTTATTGTTCTGCCTCTTCAACCAAGCTTATCCTAGTCCAAGTTGAAAGCTGTTTAAGTACTTCRTTCCCCTTACTGCTGAGACCAGTTCCAGCCTGAACTTATTCTCCTCCCAAGCCAACATTCCCAATTTTTTCTGGTCACCATTAACTTTTATATCTATGGTGAGGACAAATTCCAAATTTAATTAGCATTGGAGCTGCAAAGTTTTACTGTATTATAGGTGGAATAATTTAATGCTTTCAATAATTAATATATTTTAGTGTTTTCATCTGATTACTTAAAAATACTTTTTTTTTCTCCTCCCATATTTCACATAAGTTCCTTTTATCAACAATTTAAACAAACGTTACTCTGTGGGGGTTTGCTGTAGTTGCTCTAGATTTAAAAAGCGTAATAACTTGTTTGTAAAGGGAGGTTGGACTAGATGATTCCAGAGGTCCCTTCCAACCTTACCGATTCTATGATTCTATGATTCTCTAAGCAAATAACACCAGAGTTAGCCTAGCTCGGTGAGCCTGGAGAGTGATACTGGTACCTGGAGCTATGCTTTCTAACCTTGGTTCACAACAGCCTAACATAATAAGCTTGTCTTGTGAACATAGCTTTTTATCTCTCAGACCACTRAAAAAAAACATTAAAAAGTAACAAAGAGCTATTGTTTGTGCTATCATTGCAGGAACATAAAGAAAATAAAGTTCACTGAAGGCATTGGAAGTTTAGCTTGTCTTAGCAACATGCTATTCTTCCCAGATTGTTTGAGTAGGTTAGATTTGAAAATGTCRGAAAATCACTTTTCTTCTCAGTGAAAGTCCAGGTATGAGGTATAGGCTTGTGTAGAGGCCACTCATCATACCTCAACTTTGATGCCATTATGTCAAATTTGGACCCTTTTGCTCGTTATCTGGCATCTTGAATACGAGCAAAGAGTCCAGAGGGATTCAGTGAAAGAGATGTTATTAATTCTTCACCAAATATAAAGAATGATACGACAATTGCTGTGGTAGGCATATCTGGTATTGCCTCTCAGAAAAGGAAAAAGGAAGGAAAAACTGAAAAGTTTCTATATTGGGGACTTTTTGTAAAGGAATGTTGTGTCATAGCCTTATGCTTTGTGCTAGCTCTTGCTCTCTGAATCAGTGAAAAGGGAAGCTAGCTCTGAAGGCTTTTAAATATTTTTTACTGTTTATGTATATACATATATATACACATATATTTTACTGTTTATGTATATACATATATGCTGTTTGTGTATATACATATAAACACACACATATGTATGTGTGTGCATATATGTGTATACATATGTGTGTGTGTGTGTGTGTGTGTATGAAACACTTTTACATGAGTACAATCTTGTTGTAAGAAACAATTAGAAAGTCCTCACTTGTACCAAATGGAAGTGAGCTCATACTAGGACTGGTTTTATAAATATAAAACCATAACTTGGGTTTAAATGCTTGTAAGCCTCTGTACTGCTGCATATATGCTTTGGAGAGTTCAGTTAATGCTCCAAAACAGAGCATTAAGACCTTTGTAAATGATTGGTTAGTGACAACTGGTAGAAAACATATTAGTGTTTTATGTTAATAACAATTGCCCAGGTGGGACACAGAATGGGGTAACAGAGTTAATATGTTCATGTTCATGGTTAATTCATGCAACCAAGTGATTGCTGTGATTAGAGAAGAAAGATGAGTGAGGAAACTGCCTTCTTCATTTGTCACTTGCCTTTCTCTGGCCAGATGAATTATTTGAAAATGAAGCCCATCTCTGGAAGCTCATGGAAGTTTCAGTTCATGTTGAAAGGACTGAAAATGGTTTTTGAAAAATCCTTTAGGAATCTAGAACTGGTATTTCCAGTACAATGTAAATCCTGACCTCTTCAGATAGCATGCTGGGCAGATTTGCGATTTCATAGCAAAATGGTGATAGTATGGAGTAGCAGGTGGGGGTTGTTCTCTGAGAGTTTTATGGATTCAGTTACAGAGGTATTGATCTGCTCAGTAAAGGCTGAGGTTTTTGCATTTCTTCATATAGCTGCAGTCAGGAAATCTAAAGTGGAAAATACTAGATTTTTCCTTATCTATGTGACGTATTCCTTACTGCTTAAGGAACTATTCATATCTTAAGGAGGTTTTCTGTGAGCCTGGATATAGGTCAACCTGAGTATGTACTATAGCAATAATGCACACTTATGCTGGTCTAGCACTTCCCATTCACTGTAAGACCTTCTTAGCTCATTTTAGCAAAATTATTCAACCTGAAATTGTCTGTGCTGAGTACCTGCCTCAGTTTAAATCTCTTTTGGAAGGTCTCAGCAAAAGTGATTGAGCTGTTTTTGTGAATAAGGATTGTTTCATCAATGTTAAGGATGTTTTCCATAATCTGATAGAGCAAGAGAGCCTGTACATTTGAATATGGTCCCAAAATTTCAGAATGGGTTTGCTCTGTCAATGTTGTTTTCCAACTCTTCCTACTAGCTGGGGGGAGAAATTATCAGGAAAATCTTGCTTAGCACAAAGTCTTGTGACAGGTAAACAGAGTAACCAACTGGGGATGAAAACAACATTGTAGGAAGAGTTGGAAGAGTATAAAGGGTGAAGAGACTGTCAGTTCTGGACCTTCTGAAGTTATACCTGCTAAATCCAGGCAAGATGAAGAGAGGGAAGAGGGTTGGCATTTGACTGAAATATGTAGGCATGTGGTTATGGACCTGGCAAATGAAGAGACCTAGAGACAAAGGGCCTAAGAGGGGAGTCTGAAGCCTAAATGTGCAGGTGTGCAGGTAGAGGAGCAACTGAGTTATTGAGTTGAAATGGGGAAGCTGAGCATTGCAACGTTCTTCACCATGTGAGCTGCCAACTCAAGCCATCATTGGCTGGAAGTGTTGAGAGTTCACAGTCAAATCAGTGTAGCAGATGTCTTAATCACATAAAGTGCAATGAAGCAGGGACCTCTTTGAAAATCTGGTCAAGAACAATGTAGAAAATCCAACGGAAACAATGAACACTTTTTTCCCCCTCTTAATTTCCTATTTGTAAAATTACAGTTGTTACAAGGCAGGAGTTCTGGAAAAACAAATCTATTTAATGTTTATGAAGTACTGAAGTGGCTTGAGACCACGTCTGGAGTAATGTATCCAGTTTGGGGCTCCTCAGGACAAGACACTGACATACTGGAGCAAGTCAGCCTTGAAATGGAACAAAAGTCAGTCACTTTTTAAAAAAACAGTTCAGAATTAAATTAATTTCTGAATTCAGAGTTGATCTGAACTGGTGATTCAGCCTTGTCAAAACTGCTGCAAAGAATCTTGAAAGATATCAGGATGTTACCAAAATCTCTAAATAACAAATTTTAGCAAGTACTGCTCACTGTGTGTGTCCTGTCCTCCTGGCATTGGAAAGATGTACTGTATTGCCAACAGTTGTGGTATCTTTTGGTCGAAAATTGTGTTCCAGCTGCTGCTGGCCCTCTGCTCTCGTTTGTCCACAGAGGGAGTTGCAAGGGGTGTGCTGACTCCCCATTGGGTGCCTCTTTGCCACCCAGCATTATCCATGTTTTGTGGCTGGCCATCTCCAGGCCTTCAGCAGTCTCAGCCTCCTTCTCTAGCTGACTTGGCTTGGCACCGGGGCTTGTGCCCAGAGAAGCTCCCCCTGCCCTGAGCTTGCCAAGCACGACCCAACCCAAGCTGGGAGAATACTGCTCTGAGGAGGTGGATGCTCCATCACAACTTGTGCTCAGGGCATAATGACGCAGTTAAGGACCCTGTCACACCTTTGTGTGACAACCCTGACTCTGCAGAGAAGCAGCCACACAGACAGGCAGGGCAGAGGGCAGGACGAGGTCTTCTTGCCACAGACACCCAGCACAGTGCTCTGGGAAGCTGGCACAGAAAGGGGAGACCTCAGAGTAAACTCCTCAGGGTTGGAGCTTTCGTGAGGGAGAAATGCACAGTGGGAGTGAAAGAAGTTTATTTTTAGTGTTTCTGTTGGACTGAATCCAGAAAGCCAGATGATGTGCCTTCTGATAAACAAATGTGTTTTAACTGACTTCAGCAAGTTAAAGGAGTCCAAGGAGTTATGTTTCCCTTAAATTCTCCTAATGGGAGCTTCCAGTCTGAACTACAGGGTGATATAGCTGCAGGACCCTTTTAGTGAGCACATCTGCTCTATAAATTTGTGTAGCATCATGTCTGCCATGTTAATAGTTAACAGAACCTGTAGAGCTCTGGTGGGGTGGAGAGGACAGATTCATTTCTGGCTTGCGCATTCCTAACAAAATTAAATCAGGATAAGTTCTGTTTTGGAGCTACCTAAAAGACCAGCATCTCTATAATCACGCAACTGGCTAGCTATTCTGCATAGAATATGGTGGGGAGAAGAGGTGCAAGGAGAGAGTTGAGCCAGAATCTGAGCCTTAAGGAGACTGTATCCTGCAGGAGGAAACTCCTGCAGTCTTTAGACTATAGGAGCAGCCTGCTTAGACCTCACCCAGTGGTTCATGCACTATTTCCATTTTTTGCCAGAAACTTTCTTAAGAAAAACATGTCAGTTAAGAAATCTTTACATTGCTGCCATAACTGCTATCATCATTTAAGTCATGTGCCTAAAGATCGATTTTTTGCTGCCTTCTTCCTTCCTACCACCATCCTACTCTTTTCAGTACCATATGGGTTGCTATTATACTTTTTCTTTCAATATCTTTATTTTGTTTCTTATGACAGCAGTTGCTGATCTGCCAAGGCCAGAGCATTCCTAGCACATAATAAAGACTGTGCCCTGTTAATAGCATCTTTGTCTTCTGCAGCCCATTGGCTTCCAGTCTCACAAGAGTGATAATCTTTGACATAGTCTCCTAAGTCTTATTTGTGCTCTTGCTATTTCCATTCTGCAGTTATGTGCCCCTTCCTTGGTGGCACAGTAGTCAGTTGCTGCTTTTTTCCTGAACCTCATATTTTCACTGTTACATCATGCTTAGCTGATGGCTACACCTTTTTCTGAGTTCTTCTTATCGCAGCTTGTCTGTCCTGGCCACTTCTTGCTATTCTACAGCTCTCTTAGTACCATCTTCTTCTGCTTGTGCCCTGTGACTGCTGTTACACTGCAACAAGAGCCTTTATTACTCCTTTGTGGCAATGCCTTCAACTTTCATGATTTGTGGTCCCACAACCATCTTGCAGCACATGCCTGAGGTGGTGGTAGCTGTGCAATTTACTGGCTCTTCTGGAAGGTAGAAGTAACTGCTCTACACTTTTGGCTATCTTGTGATAACTCTCCATTGTCCTGGGCTACCTACCTACCTCCGCACTGACTCAATAGCATCTGTGCTTGCTTGTCATCAACTGGACCACAACAAACTTTCTCCAAGTGATATTGTGTTTTGGCTCTGCAGCTGATTGGCATCTCTGAGCTGTTACCTGTTTTCTTCTCTGCTCTAACCTATTCTCCAGCACAGTTGTCAGAAACAGGTACAGCAGTCATAGCTCATTTAGGAACATGATATAACCTCTTTCCCAGTCTTAATTTTCAACTGAGGCAGGTTCATTTCCCAAGTAGTAACAGAAACGTGGACAAGATCCAAGTTCTCCTATGCTTAAGGAAAGACAAAAACTGATGTCTTAGCTGGAGGGAGGTACCTTGGGGTAGAGCCAGCTGGGATGATGTGAAATCTAGGATCTACCATCAATGAAGAGATTTTTTTTGAGAGTTTTTCCTAGGGCTGTTTCTTCCGCCATCTTTTCTCAGTTATGCACACATCCGCATACAAGTGCTACTGTATCATTGTTTACTACTTAGCCAGTGACAGGGAAAGTATTTCTCTCCTCTTAGGCTACAACTGCCAACAGTTAGCCTTCAGGAACATAATGACCAGCCAGTGTGAAACTGTTAAAATTGCCTCATAAATAAYTGCTAATGCACCAAGAACTAGGAGTTGCTGTTGCTCATGGATAAATTACTCACTGCCATTATGGAGCATTAAACCATGTCTAATATGGAGGTCTCCATAGGGAATTCATTAAACACCAGAGGTTTCCTATGGATTTAACCATCAGGGAGCTACACAGCTCTTGCGGCTTGTCAACTCTACTGGGCTAGAGGTAATGCACTTCTGCACAGGAGTACCAGGGATGCTAATGGACCAGGAAAATGCCTCTTAATGAAAAAAATACTAACATTATTAACATTTGGTGGCAGAATGTTGTTTGTAGCAAGCTTTTTGTTCTACATACAATTTGGAAATTTTCTCCTTTCTCTTCACATGAAGACATTAAGGGAGTGTAATTGGAATTGCTGCTATTACAATCAGAAACCATACAAAGGGCAATACATCAGACTTGCCTGCCCTGCCAGTAAAGATGATTTCCACGTGTCTACATTTAGCTTGGCTGAAAAAGATGTGTTGTAATATGTTCATTTGCCGCCTATGATAGATCAGAGCTATTGCAAGGCATATCTACCTATCACATTCCACCTGGTAGATGAACCCTCTAACAAGAGACTTCTGAACCTGTGTATACATGGCCATGCAACTCCGCTAAAACGCGATTTCAGCACTCCAGATTCCTTCCACCTGAGTAGAGGTACTGAACTGAGTTAGAAAGCAGAGCGTCCCCATGATTAAGTGAGAGATGTCAGCATCTTTTTGACAGTCTTTGAGCCTTTGTATGGTCTAAATTGGCCTTCAGAGACTCTCCATCAAAAGTGGACTGAATTGTGACTGCAGATCTGTGAATAACTCAACTGTGCGCTGAAGGTGTGTTGAGCACCTTCAGGTCCTCAGAACAAAGCTGGGCCAGTGCAGCTTCCAGCATTTGAGTGGTTCATGTGCGTTTGTGCTTGCAGGTCACAGACACTCACTTACAGTAAAAGCTCACTGAAAAGACACTACTTAATACTTTAAGGAATTTTAGGAAGAATTGATGACTACCATGAAAGGGTTTGGAGTTTCTTTCTGTAAGAAACTTATTGGTAAGTAACTATCACCACCATAGTACTAACTGTATTTCTCCTGMATGCTTTTCCTTGCTTATTCCCTTCCTTTTGTATTACTATTTTAGTATAAATAATTTTAATATTAAAAATTATTTAAGTCAAAATTTATTTTTTGATATGTTCAGTATCAAGGTATTATACAAAAGGCATGCTCTTTTTAGCATTCTAGTGAAACTGCTGTTGTTATTCTCAAAGCTATTGTAGCTGTCATTTGCATGTCGTTAGTGTAACTACAGTATTAACTAGCCCACTGACACTAGACAGAGGTGAGAACAGAAATTCACACGTAGCAGTGTTCTCCATTGGACCACCTCTTCCAGACCTTCCTACTCCACATTTTAGTTAAATGCTGAGTGGACATCTACAAAACAGTCACATAAATGTAGACTCATTGTGGCCCAGTGGAAAAACTATTGGATCCCTTCTATGCAGTTGGTACCTGATACCTCTGTGGCATGGCAGGTGTGGTTGGTGGTACCCATTGATGCTGGCCCACTGGCTGTCTGTAAGGAGGACCCGGGTGGAACATGCCCTGGGTCCCTTCTGCAAAGCAGAAAGGGAGGCAAGGCACAGTACAGAAGGAACCAAAATTTGGATAGGAAAAGGCTGGGCAGCACTTACTTACAATTGTCATGGTTTAAATGTAGCTTGAGTCTCAGCCTAGAGCAATCAGCTTGTTTCACTGACTGTCTAGGGAACTTCAGCTTCTGACATTAGGAAACTAAATTAGGTGATGTGATTACTTCTTTAAACYCCGGTAAGGTATTAATCTTTCAGACATCCTGATCTTTTTGGCTTCTCTTCCATTCCAGCTCTCAAAGTACAATTAAAAAGATGAACTATTATTGCTTAAATAGTTTTTGAAACTCTGCTTACTGTTCTGACCCCTATTTCTGCCTCAGCAGGACACTAAATGATGCCCGCTGAATCAGGAGCAAGCCCAGCCATTTACCATGAAGCAAGTCTGAGATCTGAAGGCAGAAGGCAAAGAGAAAAATAATTAACTGTGCTACTGRCTGATCAAAAAGTTTAATCCTCACCTGCAGCTGGACCATATTTAGCTGATAGGAGGGAGGGAGACCTGGATTCAGTTCAGCCAGCCTGAGAGCATCCTGCCTGAATTCTGCTCCTCTGGCTCCACTGTAACCATACTGGAGCAGACGGGATCTGGCTTGGTGCTGTTCCTGAGTCACTTTTTTTTCCTGCTGTGACTTACTTACATAAGTAACAAGCAAAGAAACTGTGTAGGAATACTATAAGTCTTCAAAAATGCTTTATTCTGGTATCTGCATAACACTGAGTCTGCCCTGGTAAGGTTATTGCAACGAATAACTGATGAAACAGCATTCAGTGGCCAGTTATTTTAAAGTGCTCCCAATTTTGTTTGGTTGTGATAAAGAGGATAAATAGAGAAATGCGCATATTCACATCCACACAAAGGCTGAAATCACATGTGGCAGAGATAGTCAGAAACAATAAAGTCCAAGATTGAGAAATGAAAGAGAAGGATAAAGCCTTGTGGTTTAATATGAGGGAAAATATATGACAGAATCTTTCATCTCTGACCATGTTTGCTGCAAAGTAATAAGATACATTGGCTCTGAATGGAGAAGATAAGAGACTGGAATAAAAAAACAAGCTTCAGTACAGCAATCATGGGAGCAAAATTATTGCCGTGTTTTTATTACTACAGGCACAGAAATATGGTGGAAAGATGTAGCTGCAGGGAAAACTCAGCTGACTGGGTGGACTGCTAATACTTGGGGTACACATTTAACAGGGTGAATGTTCAAGCTATTTGCTCTTTCAAAACTATCTGAGTAATGCTGCCTTTGGACAGGTTGAATGCCTTAAAACAGTGGTTGTAGCTTACAGCTTTGAGTGGCAATGTTGAGAAAATCAGACTTTCTACAGCAAACCAGTAGTGGCTGTCTGTGCCAGGACTGGGAAGACGGTGCAAAATTGGATCCAACCGTGCTGGCTCCCAGACCCCCTTTCCCCGACGCAGCAGCACCCTGGTGCTACAGCTGCAGCTCCCACCAGGGAATTCAATTTGCAACCAGGCTCAGACATTTCCTCCGCTGTGTTTTAAAGCTAGGGAAATAGAAATCAAACCAGAATGACATTTTCAAGTGCAGGAGCGTACTGCTGAGTTCCTAACTTTGCATGTAGTTTCCTAAACAAGCCGGCTGATTTTCCAACATGCTGAGCAACTTCTGAAGCAAAAATGGAAATTCAGCTGGAGACACAGCTGGGTCACTRATGTGAAAAGGGCTTCGAATGAAAGGCACTGTGTGAAAGTGTCTGTCATGCCGTTGCTTTGTCTCTGTAGCCTTCCAGACAGCCCTGAAAGCTCAAGTGAGTGTAAAGATGCAGCCAAACCTGGGAGTATATATTGCACAGCGCTACTGGGCTTCTTGAATCTCCTACATTGCAAGTCAACTTTTAAAGAAGTTGGAGACTTTTCCCCACTATTATTCATCCTTCTAGCTCAGGAAAGCTTCCCTTTGCTCCCCTTCTACGACAGGAGTTTCCATTTTTCCTGTGTTTCCATTTGACTGCCAGGGAGAAAGAGGCAGGGCCCACACAGGTTCTTGCCACCCTCTGGACTGCTCTCTGCTCCTTGGGCCCAAGGAGGTGTCAAGTAGAAATATGAGCCCAGCTCGCAGAGCACTGGGGAATTTTAGACTTGCATCAAAATGTTTTGTCTTTGATCCTCTATTAGCCTTTACCAATACTTCCATGCTCAGCTCAGTCCCGTTTCAGTGGATGTCTGGGTTCTGAGCCAAAGTCATGCTGGCCCGTTAATTCATTCTTGGTGTCGTCAGTGTATTTAAGTCCATCTTGTATGGATTTGARGTTTGGATTGACTACCTGCTTGTCACCAACTGGCTGTTTTGTTTCGTTTTGTTTTCTTCTAACCATACACGTTTCAGCTAAAATGCTTCTTTTTGCTTGTTTCCAACTTAGAGTCAAGGTAGCCCAGGTGTGTAACCCTCAAAACCACACTACTCAGAGGAAGGAGGGAAAAAATAGCCAAATGGCTCTGTGCTCATTGATGTTTTTCTTGCTTCCCTCCCCCATGCTCACCTGCCTGGCTTGGCCCCATTAACTGTTCCACAGTTCACCTTCCTGCTCTTCTCACCGCTGTCCACACATGCACAGGCATGCATGTGCAAGGTCCCTGCACCCGTGCTTCCTGCATTGCTCAGCACTAAGAGGTCCTCGGAGATCCTGTTTTCTCTTTATCAGCAACACAACTGAATCTCAATGAGTGATGGCAGCAAGGTGTTGAGGAAAACATGAAAATTAGGGACACTTGTAGTCTTAGGAGCTTTCTGAACATAAGAGGATGCTGCATAAGGTGAACAGGAGTGCMGGGAGCTAGCAAGAGGGCACAGAGCGGGGCACGCAGCATCGGGGAGGAAGAGACCCTTCTGCTTTTCAGAGATTCACGGGGAGAAGGACCCTCTGTGTGTCTGCAACCTCACAGCATTACTGCAACCCAAATAATTATTAATGCAACATCTTGTTATGTAGCCCAAAGGGGCTATGTTTTGTGACGCAGAATATCCTGACTTCCCACTGTGTTTTATCTCATGTTGCAGTGATAGCAGTCTCCCAGGCTCTTCATTACAGCAGCTTTCCTTGTTTGTTTATCAGGAGAAAATATGACAAATCTGGTCAGGTTATGGAACAAGGAGCATGTACAAGGTTTGTCTAAAGCCCAAATCTCCCCGGAGCTTGTTTTTTCCTCTCTCTTTTTTTTCCATCAGTGCCTTTGAAGATTTGGCCTCTCCAGCTCCCCCAAGTGGATTTGTTCACTAGCTTGTAAGCAGTTTTATCTGAAGGGTATTAAAATTAAAACTCTGTGGATTCAAACAGCATTTCCACCGTATTTGAGCAAAAGCTTCCAAAGGGCCCACTGAGCCGAAAGCACAGTTTCTGTACTTGCATGCAATTATACTCATTAGAAGTTGTCCCTCACAGGACTTACGTATAGTTTCTTGATAGGAGAGGTAGGCAGGACACTAGTTCCTTCTCTAGCTGGAGGTGCTGCAAGCTATCACATGCTGCTGGACAAAGGAGAAAAACATTGGGTTTTTTTTTCTTTTTTTTTAAGAATAATTTGGAGGTTTATAGAGAGGAGCCATTTCAGCACATCTCTGTGGTCTGTGAAGATTACTTTACTTCTAGAAAAAGCTCAGGAGAGCTGGGACTGCCTTCCAGCCTACTGCTGCAAGAACACAGTTTGAATGTCCTCTGGTGAGAAGCTGACTGGGCTTCAGACAKGAAAAAATGAGGTAGCTCCAGGCTGATTTTGTGGTGGCAAGAAACCACAAAGCAGAATTGCCACCATCTGTCAAGGAGTGAGACCTCCAAGCCAATGCACACAAGATGTCCTTCCAGTGCCCTGGAGCAAGGAGGTAGCTGCAAGGGTTTTGGTTTTTTATATCAAGGCAGGTCATGGAGCACAATTTGCTGATTCGTCCCATGACACATTGATCCCTGAGGCATTGAGGTCTTTTTTTTGGGGGGGGCAGTGTGTGGCTGTGGTAGTTGAAGTCTCTGCTCTGAACTTCTGCACTGAGCGTACCCCTTCTCTTCCCCCCCACCATCATTCGCCAATAGATATTGAGTTTTGTTTGATATCAAAGATACAGCTGCAACACCAGAGAAAAAAAAATTCAGAGTGTTTAAAACAGCCAACTATAAATTGTAGAGGAACGCAGGGGTATGATTTAGAAAAGCAGCCACCTTCCAGGAGTGACATTCCCGGCAGCTCCTGAGCCCCTCTTTCCCCGCTGTTTTTTCAGTCTGGGCTCCTGCCAGTGCCCCCTCCCAGGGCAGGTCTGCTGTCAATTGAAGGCCACTGTGTGAAATATTGCGTGTGAATGCCAAATATATGGGATACTTCAACAGCAGTTAGAAGGAAGTTTTTAAGGTTCAGATTTTTCTCATTTATTGAGAGTATCCCAAGTTCGGGCTTCTCAATTCCAAGCCAATAGAACTAAAGATATTTATTTCATGTGAAGTGGTTGTTTCTATGACATGAAAATATTTCATTCTATTTTCAGTTCTTTAAACCTCTTTTTAAGGTTGTCCTGAAGTGCCAATTAAAAAAAAAAAAAAAAAAAAAAAAAAAAAAAGCATTTTGTTGTAGATCAATTCAATCTTATCAGATTTTCGTTTGTAAAACAAAGTTTTGTGCAACTGGCAAGCATGTTTAAATTTAAATAGCCTCTTTTTGGTCTCAGATTCCTTGAATGGAAAAGAATTCCCATGAGTTCCATTTAAAACCTGCTGTTTTGTGCATTAAAAAAAAAAAAAGAAAAAAAAAAGAAAAGTTCAAACTATAAAGCGTCATGAACCAGAATGTGTTTTATTCACCCCAACATAAATTGTGAGTGTAACAATGCCTGTGAGAAACAGGGAGCAGGRGAGTATTTTTCAAGTACTTCAGCATGCCAAGAAAGCCGTACCCTCATCAGTTATTCTTKCTGCCGCTCAAGATTTTCTGAAGTAGACACATTTAAGAGTTCTCGATAGAAACCCAGAACCACAGAGGTCACCTCATTTAATTCTGACTGTGAGACTAAGACCAAGTTAACCAAGATTGCTGGGCTACGTATGCCTTGAGAAGTATATCTGATCAGTCTCAGCCTGAAGGTCCGAGTTTATATTTAAGTGCTAAAAAAGGACTTTACAGCCTCTTTAAATACAAGTGGTGAATATTCCCCACATATGTTCAGGGCCAAAAAAAATCCTCCCAAAACAAAAAACAGAACAAAATGACATGATCAAGAAAAAGAGAGGTTAGCACTGATGATAGAAATTTTACATCTGGCACTCAAAAAAAAAAAAAAATCAGACCCTGAGGGTGTAAGTTTAGGGAACCAGCCTGTTAGGGGAGGCTGCTGAGCAGCCTGTTGCGTCTGTAACTGCTATGGGTGCAAAGCTTGGTTTGGTAGCAAATGGGAATTGAGGCCTCCAAGAGTGTTACATGCTCTTGTGCACTGCTAAAGCTTTCTCAGGTTCTTCTTCCCTCAAAGGCTTGGCACTAAGTATTTTGACATAGCACAATCTATTCTAAATTTACAGAGAGATATACATTATATACACTGAAATGCATATTTTTGAATCGCATGAAATTCTGACAGTTTTGCAACACTTTTTTGCATTTATGTTCATTAAACTACTTTGCAAGTGAATTTTGTAAAGTTTGGGAAGCAACTTTCTTTTTTTATGTAGAAGGAGATTGACTAACATAGCTTTGTATTTAGAGATTTCATACTATTTAATATCTGTCGTTTGAGTAAAACTATATAGCTAGACTCTTGTTCCTTCACACAATCCTTTTGATGTCAAAGGAAGATTTTTATTATTCTAAGGAACTCTGCAAATGGATTTGATTTAACTGGGGAGGCAGGCAACTGTGACTGGTTTTTTTTTTCAATGCAAGTGGAAGCAGGAAGAAGAAGGAGAGGCGCAGGTGTAGAGGAGGTCCATGAGATGCACTGTTGGAAGAAAGTCCTGGCTGAAGCTGTGGTAAATCTTACGATTAGCTTTGGGGGTGACAAGCTGGTTTTGCTATTGTCACTGCTGATTTGGGTTCCTTTGTTTTCATACCTAAACAGACAACTAACTCATTCTCACCTGGGCTACAAATACCCTGGGGAGACGGGGGGGATGATCGTCAATGGAAATAGAAATTATTTTTAGCCAAATTTTGGAGTCTTGATATACCTCAGTTTTCACTTTCT
The DNA here is from genome assembly GCF_003343005.1 of Rhea americana. NCBI lineage: Eukaryota > Metazoa > Chordata > Aves > Rheiformes > Rheidae > Rhea > Rhea americana. The sequence goes on along the minus strand of NW_028186534.1, from coordinate 1,415,717 downwards.
CAGCACATTTTATTCAATTTTATTAGGTCATTTAGCAAATAATTTTAATTTTCTGCTTAGATCTGAATTTCTGAAAGTAATGTACTGTTGTACAGTTAATGAGTCTGCTAATAAGCTCCAAGAAAATGTGATTTGCAAATCATTCCAGGACATAACTGTCACTCAGACCCTATGCCGATTAGCATAACCATTAGCAACTATCCCTAAGAGGTCCTTGAAATTTAAATGAGAGTTCCTAAGATCCCCTTTACTAAGAAAAGGCAAAGATTCTTCCTCATATGGAAGATTCAGCCTGATAAAATGCAATAGCTCATTAAAGACAAAGTGTGTCTTTAGAGGTAAATGGCCATGTGGGTTTTTGAGCAGCAGCAGTCTCGCTGTAATGCACTTCGTGTTTGTTTGCCCTTATAATGATGTTAAGAGGTGTCATGGTCAACTACTTGCTTGAGCTATAAAGAGCTGCTGCTGAGGCATTGATACSACGACAAAGTGAGGAGTGAGTTTGATTAGGAACATGAAATAAAAGTTAGCRTTATGGGGGATTAGGAAGCAATATTTTATCCATGAGATCGTACCAAATCTTGGTGAATTTAACAAAACATTTTCTTGAAAAGGGGCTGCATAAACACTGCCTGAGGTTGTGGCTGATGCTGTGATGTCCTCAGCTGCTGCAGGTGGCAGGTTCTGCGGGCAGCTGGAGCTCCTGCGGGTCCGAGTGAGTTCTGCCTGGTTGCAATGCACACTGGACATCGGACCCCAACGTTTTGCACCACAGGCCCAAGGGAAAGCRCTTCTGTGTCCTCTTGGTGTCCACAACCATCCGCTTCCCCTGCTGCCAGTTGCTCCTACAGCRCAACGCTGCCTGAGGCCTCTCGGCCACAGCGAGGACAGGGCTGGCACTGGGAGGCTGAGGTTTTGGTGGTTTGTTTGTTTGATTGCTGTGTTTTTTTTACAAAATCAACAATTTCCCACAGATCTAACATGCCCAGGAACCTCCTCCTCGCCTTTGCCTCAGTTAAAGTCAACACTTGCGAGAGGAAGGTTGTAACCAAGAATTCACTTTCTGCTCTAATTCACTGTATTTGGAGAAAATTATTCATCAAATCAGCAGATGGTGCTTCTGTATCTTTCTAGTAATGGAATTACGTTTTTTTTTTCCTTCCCCTGTCTCTTACTGCTTTGGGCTCCCGGGACTCATTTTGTCACTTACCCTAGGAAGCAAAGAATTTCATGGCTTTGTTTTGGATAACATAATATCATAGGGATCTTGCCATGACATTGCAGATGATAAGTCTTCCTGTAGGTAATGTTTTAGCCAGGTGTATCAGGCAAACACAGCACTTCAGAAGAAATATAAAAGCATTTCATTCGGGATACTGTTCTGGTTGAGGGTAAAGGGCAATTAAAAAAAAGTGTGCTGTATTAGGCAAATTTAAAGACATAGCAAAGGCATTAGCGTTTTATCTTCTCTTTGAATCTTGCCTTATGTCATTTCCTTAGTGAGTAATCCTCATACCTGCGTCTGACTTCTGCAAACTAGAATTAGATGATTCTCTTGGGGGAATCTTTCAGCCGTCTCCTTTCCTCCAYGGCAGCCTTGCAGGGGACAGACCCTCAGTGCAGCATGTGAAACCCTAAAGTTGGACGTCATCTCTTCTGTCTGCACAGATGTGTAGGCCTGAAGACTACCCTTCACGGGGCCTGTGGCAGCACAGCCCAAAGCTGACATCCAGTCCTGAGAACCTGAAAGCTTGTGTTGCCCTTTTTTCCAGTTACTCCTGAGAGGAGGGTGCTCCCAGCCTGAGGGCTGGAGCTCGGCAGTGAGGCTGATGGGGTATTTGTAGCTTTGAAAATCTCCTCCTGAGCTTCAAACTCCATCTGGGTTTTATCTAAGCAAATGACTATGAGATAGAGGATTAAATAAAGCAGAGATCCAGAAACTGATGTCTGAGATTAAAATTGACAGACAAATGAACGAAGCAGATAATACACTAAGGTGAAAGAGGGGATGAAGTTTGTCAGGCCCAAGGAACTGACTCAGAAGGCAGTGTTATGAATTAATGGCACAGTACAGCTGGCCATCAGGCTAGATAACTTCTTTTGCTGTTGAGTGCACAGTCCTTCTCCTGTCCCTGCACAGTCCTTCTCCTGTCCACCCTCTCCCCCCCCCCCCCGGGGGATTTCCCTGCCACCGTGTGGGTTCCCATCAGCCAGAGGAACGTCAGYCTGTTGCTACCTACCATATTTCCAGCAACGGTGTCGCATTGGGATCCTTYATATCCCAGCTGCTAATGATTTGCCTGTTTATTTGTTTTCTCCTTTTTTTTTAAGCAGCATTAAAGGCATTTAGGACTGGGAAAAGGATGTATGCAATAATAATATTATGCAAACAAAGCAAACTGATTATGATGGTGATTATTAATAGTAACATTAAGCAGCATCTGGGACCTGATTGATTAAAGACGACTGAGAGGTACAGGAGGCCTTAGAGCACTTTCCAAGGTCTGTTTTCTCCTTTCCTGATGGATTCTGAGCAGCTGTTGCCTGGATGCTTTATACCAGCTTGTATATCCAGGCTCCTTGCTAACCTGTCTTATGTCTATCCAGGAGTCTGCTGGGAAGGTACAATCCTTTCAGAGCTGCCAGTGGGTGACTATATCCCACCAGGTATTACAGCTYGGGCTAGTCAAAGCTCAGTGAATGGCAGTTTTCCTTATTTAATAAGGATATTATGGAAACTCCTGTTTCCTRCAGTAAGTCTAGGAGAGGACGATTCTTAAATCATTCCCAGTTTAGGCCTTATTCTGGGGCTAGACTTTTCTTGGCCATTTTGACTATTGATGGATAATCATTTGCCATGCTATTTTTTTTCTTCCTGAAAGGAAAAACCAAGGGCACACGGATCATATTTGCATGCAAGAGACCAAGTACAGATTTTTTGGTATTTGCCATTAATTGCCTTCTCAGTTTTTGTTAGACAAGAAAGGATATTAAGGGGATTGCGCAATGGCCAATTAGTTTTAAAGGTCTTTAGTTCCAATACTTATCAGGAATAATTTGTAATCTTCCTTTGACAAAGGCAACCAAGGACCCCTTTTTGATAATAACACTAAATCAGGCTGCTAGAGCACATACTGATTAACATATACAAGGGACGTTACACTGAACAGGAATTCAATTTAACAGATCTCACAGCTCCAGCCACATCCCAATTACATTTATATCCTTCTGCAGCCTTCTCTTTTTCACCCTCTTATCCCCATCTTCAGAGATCTCAGCATGAATTTTAGGATRTTTCCTCTTACCCTCTTTCACACACAGCTTACTCACTGCCCACCATTTTTTCCCATAACTTTCTTTGCTGATCTCTTCAGATTCTGCTAGCTACAGGGATGAAGGTCATTTTTTACCAGGGAAGTGGGAGAAGGTGTGAATGCACTTAATCCCTTTCCCACGTCTTAGAGATATAAGAAAATTGTGCTGACTTTAGTCATTTAGAGTCTGCATTTGCTGAAGCTAGGCCAGTTGAACTAGGCTAGTTTAGTAAAGGAGTTACCCTTTCATCTCTAAGGCACCCATGACTCAYGTCCTTGGGAGAGTCTGCTGGAGCTCAGGTCAGGGCACTGGGAAGACTGKCTCAATATTCTCTCACTTCAGCAAAGCAGAAGAAACCTAAGGGCAGATGTGATCATGCACACACAAGGCACCAGCTGTTTGATCCAGCCTTCCCCCTTGGTTGGAGCTACCAGACCTTGCACATTTGGCCAGCTTCCAGGCTTCCGTCTCTGTTTTAGCCTTCAGAAAGGCAGATAGATACCTGTAAATGGGTGTTCTGAAAGATGTATAATATCACTGCCTTTGTTGTAATGGAAATGGGAATAGTTTTATCACCTATGACCACTAGAAATGGTTTGAGAAATAAAGACATTGAGAGGAACAAAGAAAGCAAGAACGGTTTGAAGGCTCCCTAAATAGAGTCAATGGTATCCCATAATAGGAARTAAAATCCTTGTTAAGGGGCTGTTATTGAATTAAAAAGAAGAGTTTGAAATCAGTTCATAAGGAACTGAGCCACTTAAGTGTATCTGCAGACAAAGCACGTTCTTATTAAAGGACTTGCCTGTCTGTGCTATCTCTGAATGTTTCTTCCGAGCCTTCTYGATGCGTATCAATATAAATCTTTTTTGTCAAGTGAGGATACTATTTTCAGTGGTGATTTTGTCCTCTTTATACTGTACAGATTACATCAGCTTTTTATGGAGTGCTGGAGACCCTAAAATGTTATCCTAGCCCTACACTCAACAGAGAGCTTGGGCAGCAGGCCAGCTGCAACTGCTCCGTGAAACGGAGGAGAAGGCAACTCAGCAGCCAAAAGTGACAACAGGACTTCATCTATATCCTCCTCTCCCTCTCCCTCCTGTAAATCTGTGCTAGAGAGAGCAGTGATGTGACTTTACTTCTATCTTTCTATTTTCTCTACTTCTGTCTTTTATTTATTTGTTCATAAGCTGCGAGGAATTTCTTAACAGTACTTGTGAATGTCAGCAATCAGAATGCAATGCCACAGAGACCTAAATCAGCTGTCATCTCTCAAATGCCTCTCCATTGCTGGAAGTGTCAAACAAGTTTGTCAAAATGTGGGAAGATGCCTGCACACAAAGCATTCAYCTGGGGCTGCCTTCTAATATCTACTTTCATACTAAATATTGTCTTTTTCTATAGGTAACATAGGCAACAAAATCTGTCACTTTCAAAAAAAAAAATCAAACAGGCAGAAAAATGTGGAGTCAATTCATCTCTATTACGTGGTAGGTTTTGTAGCATCTTGGTTACTGTAGAGCTGTAATAATTCAAACCAGACTGCTAATATCTGTGTGCTAGTAAGCTGGCGGATCCCCACTCACTTGAAGAACATGAGGATYTGGTTTTGATTTTGCGTTGAACAGCTCTCTTTTGTCTGCTTAGGTTGCTCCCTTCTTGAGTGGCACTAGCATTTCTTCACTTTGCCAAACTTTCATAGGCTTCTCTAMTGAAATAGTAGATTTTCTGTGGCAGAGACAGCCTCTGCTAACACTTGTCCTGCGCTGTAGTCACAGCACTTCAGTGATGGGGGCCAGGCACCTGTTTTAGGGCCTGCATCTCACAGGCTGYATAGATCCATGATGAGACATGTATAGGCACATGGAACCAGGCTTGCATGTGTCCCGATGGAGCTGCTCATTGGAAGGTGCAGCAGGAAATACGCTTTCAAGGCTCTTCACACCATGCTGTACGGCTCTGGGCATCTCCCCACACAAAAAGTGCAGGCTTTGCAGAAAACCAAAACGCCACCCATGTATCTTGTGAGGGAAGGGCAACTGCAGTTTAAATGCTTTCATCCTGTAGACTGGATCTGATGTGGCAGTTYGGTGTCTTATCTGGTTTCCTAGACATTTACGGGCTCATGTCTGTCTACCAGGTCTCCCTAATAATTCCTAAGTCATTGGCTGATTTCAGCCAGGTTTGACGTAGGGCTGAGATCTCAAGGATAATTACACTTCTGCTGGTTACATGAAAATAAGTTCCTGGTTAAAAAAAAAAAAGAGAGAGAGAGAGAAACTCTATGAAAGTGCTCACAGAAAGAAATGCTCACTTATTAACTTAAACCTCATAAGACATCTAAGAGCACCACRTTGCATATTCTAACTGCAGAAAAGGCTTTGTCACACTCCTCAGCCATCAGAAACTCCAAACACAAGACACACAACTATAGGAACCAGGTTTCATTAGCACCACACCTTACAAAAGCGCTAAATCATATCATGTGCCTTGTGGGGTTAGTTGTCCCCGGTCCATGCCAGATGCAGAGCGTTGACCTGGGAGTCAGGAATCTGCAGCTTCCATTTCTTCTTCCACAGTGACAAGGTGGATGGATTTTCCATCCAAGTGATTTAAATGAGCCAGTAGGGAACCATGATTTAAATCAGCCATGTTTGCTTTTTACATTGGTACAAAGGCAGCTTTTTAATGATGTATGTTCCTACTCTTGCGGCTGAAATCTAAATTCCTGGAATATTCTCCCTAGATAATCTCTAAAGTTCACATATTTGCCTCAGGCTAGTGAGCTCCACAAAAGGGAGTATATTCTTGGCAYGGTTAACCAGCATGGAACTACTGCAGCTTGTATTGGCAGCCTGAAATAGGCAGCCGGGAGGTAGGGTGCCAGACAGGAGGATATTAAGTTCCTCTTGGCTTCTGCTGAGCAGGGGACTAGAAGRGATACTGTTCTGAAGAGCTGGACAGCACAGAAGGACCGCCACAGAGGGACATGGTGTGTCTGAGCCAGGCCCTGCTGTGCTGCACAGCGACTGCCTCGCAACACGCTGAGGGGAAGGAATGACCAGAGATGTTCCTGCTCCTGAGAGCAGGAGCAGCGTGGGCCACAGGCAGCCGAGGAATTTTGGACTTCCAACAGGAATGCATTCTAAGCAAAATTTCAGGCCTGGACAGATGGGAAACATAGTGTAGATCTTCTGGTCGTTAAAAAGAAAAGCTTTTCTTTTTTCATGGAAAACCAGGAAACTTTTTGATGCATAAGTGGTAAATACAGACTTGATATTCCAGCTGATTTTTTCCTGCTAGCTAGAAAAATAGCTAGATGATAGTTATTTCAAGTATGTTCTTTAACTGCACATTAATCTAATCTTCATTTTTATGTTTTGCAATGCTAAAAGTGGTGAATTATGTACTACTTTATTAGTGGAGAATCAGCTTCTCACCTGCAATCTATCTGAAGTTGCACTTGGGTGGGAAATGGGACTTAAGAACATGAAGAAGCAGTATGTTACTTTTGTGTTTTATTCATCAATAACACTCTCTTGAAGTGCTGAATATAAAAGATAGTGAAGGAGGGCCATATTTCTGGTCATCTTATGATACAATTTTATAAAAGATAGATCTGATTCTCTCATCCTTAATTTATATTCTTGGATTGAACAGGTCCTGACTTTTTGACTTTCTGAGTCAACTAGTCACAGACAGAACTGAAACAGTTGAATAAATTGAAAAGGAAAAAAAAAAAAGGAAATCCTTTAATACTTGCAAAAGTAACCAGAAGTTTAAGTGCTTCTGCAAACATCAGTTCTGGGTGAGAAGTTAACTTGACCTCTGCTTATCTGTGATGACAAGCTTGTGCTATCCAAATATAAAATCTGTAATTCAGGTTTAAGATGTGTAATAGATTATAATAATTTTAGACAGACAATATTTAATCTTTTAATCTAATTATCATTTTTTTGGTTTTAAAATAACAAATATTAAAGTTTGAAAATCTGATTGTACTTTTGAAAAGTCATTTTTTAGCTTTCACATTTAACTATCCTGGTATGTGTTTGCAGCCAACACTTCCTCTTTCATATTTTCATTTCACCATCCATGAAATGGAGAAGTCGCTTGCCATATGTGTACAACACAGTGGGACTCCCCGGTTCTAAACCGTCAATTAATCCTAGCGACTATTATTTCTTTATTGCAGAAGGCACTTTTCACACCCTGCGTTATCAAAGCAGCACGATATACATCTCGACGTATCCTTTCCATTGTGTACAGCATCCCCTACCTTTCCAGATCACGCAGAGATGATTAACRCCACCTGACACAATAGCAGTTTCCTGACATGACTTCCTGAGGTATTTTGTGAATGCAATAAACTTCAGAAAGCCTGTTAGCAATGAGAGATACAAACACATCTTACCAGTGTGGGTCAATTCAATCGCAGAGGGTGTTTCGTGCCTTGCATTTCAAGGCCAAGCACTTGATGAAGTGGAGTACTCCATTCTTCTCTATCTTCTGGCTTCATCCTGGTAGCCATGGTAATAGTGTGWTCTGCAAAGCGTTCAGTTGGCACTGAGCACTACATATTCCCCTTATCGCCTACAACAGGTAACCAAAGGAGCAGGAGCCTTCTTGTCTCTTAGCAGTTGCATTAATGCAGAGCCAGCCAACGTTGGTATTCCAGCACTCTTCTCTTTTCCTCCTCAGCTGCCTTCTCTCCTCTAGCTATTTTCCATACAAACACCCTTGTAAGGGGAAGAGGAGAAAAAAGACAAATGCYAATAATTGCATTATAATTTCCAAAGCCATGAAGCTCGACTGGCCTGTTACCACTGGTCTGATTATGTGGTAAGTAAGAAGATACCATCAGAAGTTGCTTTCATCTCTGGAGATACTTAATAACCTCTCTGTGTAGATACCTATCTATCTTAGACTCCACAAGGATTCTGACTGGAAGGCTTTTCTGAAAATCTGATTTGCACTACTTCATATAAATATTTCAAAACATGTTAACAAGACCTTCTCCCCAACAGGATTCATCAGCACAGGACTGTAATTGCAGAGGAACTTCAAACAGCTCCGCTACCACTTTCTTGTGTGTCTGAGGGAGACTGTGCACTGGGGCTTGTTTATCAACCTATTGGGAGAAAACAGAACTATTAAAGAACATCTATTTCAAACACTGTGACCAAAGAGTACAGTAACATTTTGGCCTTGTATGGGTCTTTTCATGTGTAGGTCTCTAAGTGCTTTGGCGTCACTAATTTGAAGCAGAAAACTCACTAATTAGTATTAATGTCTGGGATGGAGGACTGTGTTTTGCAARTCAGTAATGACACGGACCATCATGATTTACTGCTAGATTACAGAAAACAGCAGAGTAGGCTTTGGTCATTTTTCTGTAAAAAAACTGTTCACTTTGGTTACAGAGAAGGATCTGCTGCAGAGCATAAGGTCTCTTACCTGCATGGCAAGCTGGAGTCTAGTTTTGAAATATTTGTGGCCAGTTTCTCTCTCATTCTTTCCAAAGTTTCCTAAGGGCAGAGAAGGGAACTGATGTCTAGGTGGAGATCTGACTTCTCCCTTTGGACAGCCATCACCTATGTGCCTAGCAGGTTGGATTGCAGTGCAGCCCATCCTGCTGCTGCGCTCCTTAGCCCACTGTGCAGCTCAGCAGGSTGAGATGAGAGATGACAGCTTTTCTGACAATGTTTCAAGTCATTGACCGTATCTACATCCAAAGCACAAGCTTTCTAAAAAGAATCAAGGAGATTTGTGTGGACAACTAGGAGAGAAGCTGCTCCTGGAGCTTCTGGAGGGCTCTGGAGGTCTTGATGATGTTTCACAGGAGCATTATCTCGCCAAAGGCTGTCACTTGGGAAACCAAGTGTATGAGGGTTTAAGTGCAGTTGCACAGCGATTCTGTTGGCAGAACTGCTGGGTTTGCTATGCCTGATTCAAATCCTTTGCTTCAATTGCTAGGCCCAACAAGAAAAGCCTATTAAGTYCCCAAAAATACAGTGGTATAATAATGAAGAATGCTGTGCAGCACTTTTAGCAATAGAAAAGCCTGGGTAACGAGAGATTTAATTTGGAACGTATCATTTGTCAGATAATTTGGAGGCATGTCTCAAAACAGTGCTTAAGAATGGAGTTTGCTGCACCAGCTGAAGTCACCCCAAATGTTCTTTCTTTGTTGCAAATCCCTTTTTAAATCCAAGCCTTCAGAAAAGAACCTGGAACCAATAAATGACATAAAAGAATAAATGTTCACTACACAAATTTGGGTTTGGTTCAAACACAGTATTAGAAAGCTGAATTAATTGTGTTTGTATCAAACTCAAATATATTTTATGAAACAATGAGGCCTCTTAAATGACTAACTGCTGCCCAAAATATATTTTCCCTGAACCAAGCTAGATAACAGCATATCCCTCTTAAATTGGTCAGGAGAAATGGCTGCCAAATGACAATTCTGTTCCCCATATTTATTCGCCATCTGTGACTTCCATATCAATTTGCTCATTTTATAAATCAAAGCTAGATTCCCCCCCCCTTTCCCCATCTCTGCCAGAGCTGCAGTGCAACTCTAATGTCTGAAAAACCAAACTATGCTCTTTTTCCTGCTGCAGGAATGGTTTCTGCTCCTGATGAATGGTGGTGTGTGGCTTGTTCCCCTGCAGCTCTGCTGGCTTTGCAGTGTGAACAGTACGCAAGGCTTGTTCATGCCAATGGGCTAGAGATGAGGAGCAACAGAATTCCCTCAAGTGACCTATCTTTTCCCAAATGAATGGTAGAAGAGTGCCCAAGCCTAAAAGGTAAGGCACGTGGGGGTGGGGATTATGTTTACTCTTTTGTGGCATCCTTTACAAACCTGAAAGGCTGCACTGACTTAATAAATTCCAGCTTATGATAGAAGCAACCAGTTCCCGGAAAGGAGAAAAACTAAAAAATTGGTGCCAGATACTAGTGATCCAACATCTGCAGAGTTCACCTACTTCTGTTCTTAAAAAGCACTTGATATTCTTTGAGTAAAGTGTATTCATGGTGCTCCATAGCATGCTTCTTCGTACACTTCTGTGCTCACCATCCACCTGCCATCGGCAGGGAGAGGGCAGGACCCCTCCGAGGCAGGGATTAAGATTGAAGAGCATAGCACTAACTGATTAGAGTCTTTTTTGTCTGCCTTGTAATGTAAGAAACATGAGGTCACTCAGCAATATTAAYGGCAGCTAAATTTAGGACAAGTAAACAAGAAATGCTACTTCATGCAGAGCGTAATCAGCCTGTGAACTTCACTGCTGCCAAGAGATCAAGGAGGCAAACACAGTGATGTATCTTAGGGGTGGTTCTGGCCCCGTGCGTAACCGTGTAGTTCCATGCACTCATGAAACACTCAAAGCTCAAGCTATAAAGCAACCAAAAGGAGTTTCTCTTGCTCTTCCATTACCATTTTTTCACAGCCATCCATTTTTAGCATTGCACACCTGTTCCTACAGTAGCAGCCCAGAGTATTTTTACCCTCAGCTGATATTGGCCAATCTAAGAGAGTAATAAATCCACTACAGCAAAGCCAGTACTCCTGCATCTGAAAAAAGACAGCTGCTATCAAATCACCAAAGTATCTCAGGCTTGGCTTAGAGGTCTTGAATTGTAAGTAACACTAGTACAGTTAAATTCTGAGCAGAATTTATGATCCAGTTGTAGATAGATACATTCTCTCAAAACTACACATTGGTGTTAGATCAGTCTCCAGAGGGTGGCTCAGTTAAACACTCTTTACATTTGTTTGTTAGAGTTGGAGCAGAGCGAAAAAACAGGGTTGCTTAGCACAGGTTTTCCCTGCATAGCTTGATGCAACTCTGAGCTTTATCCAGGCTTTTGTTTTGTTTGACATGAACTCGTTTTGAGGCAAGTAGAAAACTATCTGTATCTGTCTGCACAGCTTGCATGAAATGCAGTCCTAAAACTTGGGCTCAGATTTTATGAACCTTTTCAAACAGATCTGTGAAACTGATGCACATGTAAGCATTTTTGACAAAACCCAAGAACTGATGTGTTTTGCTTTGGTTTTATGTTGGGCTGCATATATTTTATGGCTCTAAATCAGAAACCTATCTGAACTTTCTTTGCTATAGGCACAACATGGAAAATTTGTCAAGAATAGACTGTCTCATGAAATTTCCAGTACTTAACAGATTTTATGGGAAACATCACGAGAACCATTTTTTTTCCTCAGAGGTGTTTGGATGCTTCCACATCTTCCTCTGCTAAGGATATTTTAACTGTAGACATGGATCAAAATGTCTTTTGGATGGAAGTCTCATTGAGTTRCCCTTTTGTCTCTACCTTTTCTTCACAGCTCATCTGCAGATGGCAAGAGAAACGTCATCTGGAAACAACAGCTGGCACAATGGGAGAAGACATGAAGGTAGGTGCGGGCAGTGTTGTTCACCTGCCTCAACCATGATCAAGTCAAATGAACCATGCAAGAAAGGAGACGAAGGAATAAGGAAATACTCTCCCAGGTAATTTTCTTGGAGGAACAGAATTATGCAAGGAATGATTGACAAATTAGAAGCACTTTGCACCTAATTTTAATGTGCTTAGATCTTAGTGAGGAGAAATATGTTAAGTTTCAAATTATCCACCTTGACAATTGCTGCTTTCTCTAAAATCAAAATCAATGTAGACATTTGCTAGTGAATCTTAAAGAAACAAATTGCTTTCTATGGTACACTGCTTTCTTAAAACAGCTTTATTTTTAAGTCCAGCTGAGCAAGTTAATTTAAACAGCGAGCTGGTATATGATAGTTGAGCATTTGTTATTGAATCTAGTTAATTATATGAGTACAAAGCACACTGCCAGATAAACTTAAACTCAGCCTGACCTTGGGCTCTAATTCAAAGCCCTCTGATGTCCATGAGAGACTTTCAATTGACTTAACGGCTTTTGAAGTAGATCTCTGCCAACATCAGCAATCACTGGTGGTCTCACTTAATTTATTAGCTTTAGTGATCCCAGGTCCCAGGATCCAATACTCTCTGACCAGATTCTTACAGATATTGCATGCATGGAGAGTTTAACAGTTAATGTCAAATTTACTTATTTGATTATATTTGACATTAGACAGGATTTAGATTTAGCAGAGTGATATAGCAATATACTGAAATCACAACACAAGTGTAAGTTACACTTAGCAGAATTGCAATTGCAATATATGGTTGAATCATAATATAAATATGATTCCCATTACTGATCTCTATAACATGYTGTCAGGACACTGGGCATCCCCAGTCTCTGGGAAGGAATACRTGGGTTGAAACCAGCTCARGCCCATCGCTTTCTTTCAAATTCTTTTGTTAGTTGTTCAGTTTTGATACTCTATGTGCAGCTGAGCCATGCATACAGTCCCCACCCCACGCTGGTCTAGCTAACTCAGGGAGACATTCACGCTCTTTTGATGATTAACTCTGGGAGAAACTTTTACACAACCAGTTGATACACTCAATTTTAGTTGATCCACTCAACTGATACAGCTGTTTATCTAAAACAGAGGCCACCCTCCAGTCCCTTTTGTCTTGAGATAAATTCGGGGGTGGGGGGGGTTGCAACAACTGTGGTCAGGCACTCCCTACAGTCTTCCCTGAGCTTCAAGGGCATGTTGCCCTTGCCCACCACCTGTGAGCTTTCTTCCAGTGTAGGGGTTTATTGGTCAGTCACACTAGAAAAGGAGTGATTTCCCAAAGGCCCTTCTTTTTTTCACCACTTGCTTCTGCAGCAGCTGTTTTTGTACTAGCCACATCCTACAGCTGGTTACACTCCCCCAGACCCAAGGAAAGCTCCTGGAAATCTGATGACTTTGGAGTATGCACCCTCTTTCTCTATGTCCACACATAAACTTGTACTGCTCCCAATGAAGGCCAGAGCTTCTCAGGCACCAGGGAGATTTGAAGCCAAGTTTTAAAGCACTCTTCAAACTGGACTGCTCCTCAGTAAGTCCTTGAAGCTCTTCTCTTGATCTCAGTCCTTGCAGGCTTGCTGGAAATAGGATGTGTCCATTTTATTTAGCGTAAGTGGTCTGAAATAGCCAGCTCAACACCCCAGTTAAGTAATGAGACTTATTGAAGCTTATGAGCTGCCTTGGCTTCCAACACAATTAAATTTCAGGAAACAGAAAATATTCCAGTGAGGCTGGTGGATTCATAATACTATYTGAGGCTTAATGCATAATAAAAATTTACCATTTAAAGTTTAATATAATATGCAATGGCTCTAAATGACCAGTAAAAACATTATGCAAATTTTTAAGGAAGTTATTGCCTTCTGTAAAAGACAATTTATCAATGACTTGTAAACAAAGGATTTTCCTTATGATTATGAACCAAAGAAAATGCAGAAATGAGCAAGCGTAAATGGGTTGTAGGAAGATGAGGTCAACAGAACTCCATATAATATGAATGGTTGTGGGCCTTACTGTCAGCCAGGCCAGGGAAGTAATACACTATTATTTCTGTGTGTTAAAGGACTACAATCAAGCCCCTGAAATAAAATAAAAAAAAAGGAAAAAAAAAAAAGAAAGAAAAAAGAAAAAAGAAAAGAAAGAAGAAAAGTTAACTCTCAGCTAGCTTCTTGTACAATCACATGAATCTAAATTATAAAACCTAACACTGCAAGATTCTTAAAAGTGAGGTGTGAACATCAAAACAAAAAAATCACAAATACTTGGAAAAAACACCCTAAGTTCAGGGATATCTGCCAGCTGCCATAACCACTTTTGGAAGAGAGGAGGGTCTCTGGAGCAAATCCTGCTCCAGAGCGAAGGGGTACAGCTGTGCACGCATCATGTTGGTCTGCCTTGTGCAGTGGGCACAGGGGCAGCCGGTTACTTCACACCAGTGGGGACATGTGGGTGGAGCAACAAGACCACGSCACAGTCATACAGCGATTCCCAAGGGTTTTCCTGGATGGCATGGATGGAGCTGGAACCCCAGTGACAYTCCCAACACATCCAGGTGCCTAACACTGTGATGGTTTTGAAAAATGTTTCTGCTATTATGGAGCCTTTTCTGCGGTAGTGCCATCAATTCCATATGCAGAGATATTTTATTTTAGATGTATTACGAAGACACAAAGGCATTTGCATTGTTAATTTCTCAGATGTCAAACAAACAGCATTATTGCAAAATGAATGCAGCTACCCAGCTGAGAAACAGATCCATTCACTGCAAATAAGTGAAACTTTAAAAATGAATGAGTTCTACTGATTGCAAGTATCACTGGAAATTAATAATATACTAGGGATTTTTCACACAAAAGATAATGAAAGCATTGTAATTATTTGTTTCCAGTTGTCGATCTTCATCCCTCTCTGAGGTCCAAGGGATCATCCTTGGCTTGAACCTCAGAGGTCCTGAGTTAGAGGCACCAGTTCAGTTGTTAGTCTGGGGAGCTGATTTTTTTTCAATAATGTATGATGTTACCCTCCAGTCTTGCCRGTTCAGGCAGCTTTGTGTTCCCCCGATCAGCCAGGCTCCTGAAGGAGGGCCTGATGAGCTTGTCTGCTGTCGTCGTCTCATCTGCGCCACATCATTGTGATTTGCAACTAGCTCTGAAATGTCTCAGCCTGTTCTTCGGTCTTAACTCTTCCTCTTTATTTCTTCGCACACTGGCTAGTAGTTATGCATCCTTCCTTTGATCGAGATTGCATACACTGCTGTTGTCATCCTCCTTTTCCCAAGGCCAGCTTCTTCTTCCCTCTTCTGCTTTACAGCCATGGCATTTATGTCTTAGTGTTTATAACAACAACTTCAACTCTTGGAAAATTAGGTGAGCTTGGATTGTTATGTGGCAAATTAAACATGAACAGTTCCAAAAAACATTCTGAAGTATTATTCATCTGGCAGTATATTCATCTGCCAGATGAATCACTTGAGTTATAAAAAGCGTGGAAGAGAAAAAAAAATCTAATGGAAATGATAATATGATTACTGCCCTTAATTGTCCCAAATCAAGCATATCAATTACATACAAGTAGGCTTTCTGAATGTCTGTGGGTTTTTTAATTTTATTATTTAAAGTTGAATTAGCAATTGATTGTAGGCCCTTATATACCTTTTCACACATTTGATACTTGAAGTGAAAAGCAACAGCTAGATATCTATTTTATGACTATGCAACAGTTGGTCTCACGGGGCTGAAGGCTATGTGACTTTCTTTGTATCATCTTGTTTCAAATATTGAGAAAACGCAAGAGAAACACTTATTTACAGATGTACTTGCTGAGGAGCTATTAAACTAGTCTCCGTGTCAACTTACATTTTACTTACTTATTTGGCCTTTGAATGCTTTTGCTGTGTGTGTTCGGCAGCCATTGCCAAGTAATATTAGCAGCCTTATTGTACATTTAATGCTAATATCAAAGCATGTGGCTGAAATACAGTGGTCAACTTGCAGAATTAGTGACAAGATTCAGACTTAATGTCTTTTATCAGGAAATCATAATACACCCATAAAATTCTATTTTAAAAATGTCCAAGTACAAACACAACAACCTACTGTAATGAGAGACCAGATATAAATTATTAAGAAAATATAAATCTTTGTGTTCATGGGTTGAACACATAGGTACGTGCATAGGGTGACACRTAGATGGGCGCATAGGGTGGTATTTATTCTTAGTACTAATTTTTAAGCTGAAAACATTTATTGTAAAATGACATAGTTACTGCTACAAATTTAGACAAGCATCAGCTTGAGTTCTGACTTTATCCACCTTGCTCATCAGAAATGCCACCCTACTTGGAATAACATCCAGCAGACAGACACTTTCTGAAGACAGAAAGTGTGTTCTGTAGCACAAGAAATTGGGAAACCCTCAGCACACCTTTCCCAGTGAGCAGGATGCTCCACTGCGTGGAAGAAATGGGCTGGGGAGCAGATGGTGGATGAGAGTTGGAGCAACACGGTTTTGCTGTTGCACTAATGACACGCACAGCAGCACATGCTCCTCTGGCTGAGCGCTGAAAGTGTCCCATTGAGAAAAACATGGCATTCTTACTGCTAAAGGCTCAGATTCCTGCTATTAATGTTTAYGTATCCAATCAAATGAAGAGAGGAAGAGACTTGCTGCTCTTCATGTCAGCGGTATGCCTTGGCCAGCTTGCAGCCCTCTGGGAGGGCTGGGCGGAGAAGAGAACAGGCTGGCCAGCCTTGCATATCATTCCTGATCGTAAGCTCTTCTTCCTAGAAGGCAACTGAGAGCCCTCTGACTAACCTCACTGGCACAGCAGGGGCTTGGGAAGGGAGACAGAGAGCAAGAGAGAGCTTGCACTCTTGCAGAAGAAGATAGGTTTGAGTGTAGCCCAGACTGGAAACCAGGCAATTAGCTTGGAAAGGAGCACAAAAATGGGGTAAGTTTCCTGATKAAATTTGTGAGATGTTGATACTGGTTCTTTTGGACCTCACAAGCTGTTTTTTCTGTGGCTTGTCTCCCTTTCACTCAACTCTGAGCACTCTGATGACTTTTCTTCCTCTTTTTGCCAGACACAGCTTGGTCAGCCTGATCCAGCCCAGTGGGCAGGACCACAGAGCAAGATGAAGTCAGCAGCCAAGTGAAATCCAGGCTCATAAGAGCCTCATTAGGATGTTCGTCCCCAACCTAGATCTGTGAGTGTGTCCATATCCCCTGCCTTAAGGAAGGAGGTACTCTTCAGAGGTGGCTAAAAGGGCCTGATCAAGAAGGCTGGGAGGTCTACCCAATCTGGGGGATGATAGAAGCACAACGCTGACTGGAGGTCTGCTGCATCATGTTGCAATGAAGGCACTAAAAATGAGCATAAAAGCTTAAAGAGCCATTTCAACTACAGCTTAGGCTGTCGAYAGAGCTAGAGAGTGCTAATTTGCATATCTACCCTCTGGTAGATTCAGTGCAAACCTAGGTGGGCATTTGAGTGTCTCTTCTGGGACGGTTCCTGAACAGTCCTCTGGACTAACCAAGGATTTGTCTCTACATAAGTAAAAAAGTTGGTTTGTATTTGAGAGCAGTCCTCACCTTTCCCTGGACAGGGTTTTGGCTTCCTCAGAAGCAGGCATACGTGATACTTGAGATTAATTAAAAAGAGGGGGTCCCCTGACAACAAAGCTTTAGTCTCCTCAGATGAAAAGGAAAATATTCCTATTAAATATAGAGTAATTCGTATCAGCTAGACTACTTACTCCAATCCACTTGTATGATTCAATAAATACATTTTGGCAAGATAATCAGGTATAACCTGATTCAATGCACTATTTTCCCACCTGCTCTTGAGAACACATCATTGGTGAAGAAATCAAGCCAGAGAGCAATGAAACTGCTCATACACATCCAGGCCAGCACATCTGCTTAGTGCTCATCTTTTCTCGATTCCAATAGGCATTTCACTGGGGCCAGGATGGGGGCTGTTGGGAACTAATTCAAGTTTGTTATTTCAGATGAATTTGAAAAAATAACATCCTTTCATTTGTTATGTTTTGCCATAAAGTCACTAGCTTAACCCTGCCAAAAGACACTGCTAATGAAGTGCAGGCTGTATGCAGCATATACTCATATAATATGTAGTGGAGTCATCCTGACCCGGGCACCAGACCCTTAGTACAGAACATTGCGTACATGTGCCATTGTGCTAATGGGAGTGTTTTGGAATTACTCCATTTCTGAGCTGAATCCAGATTTTAAAACCAGTCTCCAAAAGGTATCTGCTCATTTAATTCATTTGTGGTAATAGCCTCAAATGAGAGGCATTCATTTCCTCTTAACATAAGTGTATTATGAAATTCTATTGTGGAAAATGCACTTGGAGGAAATCTTAATTATTTTCTAAAGCCTTACTTCCTTTCTATTGGGAAGTTTGGAAGATACATCTGCCCTTACAATGAAGCTCTTTCTGCAGCTCTGAATAGACTTTCCCAAGATTGTCCAACCAAGAAATCATTTAGCTTTTCCAGGAAAAAGCAAAGAACAAAAACTACACATAGTGTTGTACATTCTTCTGCTTTTTGGTAGCCTGGAAAATGGACAGAATACACAGTATTTACATAAATAACTTGTCTTTTACAAAAATTGTTTTTTTTTTCTGCAGTAATAACAAATGTAACTCAATATGTTTGACAGTGCCTAGCACCTTTCAAGTGACTGCAGGAACTGATAGCAACCAGGAGCCATAATAACTTCATGAACTATTTTCTGTTGTCCTATAGACCAGCAAATTGCTATAGGCTGTACAATTAGGATTACAACTACTGCTTGTCAGGTGTCTTCTCCCATCATGTATGCAAATGTGCAGTTACATTTATTAGCTTCCTCAAAGTTTATGCTAACATTTTACTTTGCCAGCAGAGTGGGCTTAGAAACACATTCAGCCAATTCAGAAAAATTGGATAATTGCTAGTATTTCCCTTGCACTAGACAATCCTTGGCAACACTTACATGTGTTTTAGTATGCCCATATGCCAAATGACAGGGAAGACTGAGTCCGAGGGTGATCAATCTTGACTTGGATGGGAGATGGAGACTTCTATCTGGTTGTGACAACGCACCCATGTACCATCATACTGTTCTTTATACAGTCCAGTTTTAAGGCAAAATGCTCCTGAGCCTCCAATATTTTATCTAGAATTAGCTTCACAGACAGCAAATATGACTCAGCATATGTGACCATTCGCTACATCCCAGCAAATCTTAGCTGCAGTGGTGTATATGCAAAGGAACTGCCTTTCTGAAAGCGGAGAGGGGATCTTCCTCATCCGTGCTCTGCGGTGTGCGTTAGCCCACTCTCTCCAGGGACCAAGACTAAGTGCCAACTCTATGCAAGTACTGTTCCCCGTTGAAAAACATTTTAAAAATTCATCTTACCCTGCTCTCTATCATTTGACATTAAAAATAAAGACATTTTCAGGCTGGCATGATGGATCACCACTCATGTAAAACCCCGGGCTGAGATAACAGGAGCTATGGCAGCTCAGGAGTGAGTCCTTCTTTAGCTTGCTCTCTGTGTTGAGACCTTGCTATTAGGCTCTCACTGCCGGGGGAAGGCTGCATTTACCTGGAAGATGCAAGCAAGCCTAACAAARGGAAAGAGGGAGAGGTAAGGTGCAGAGACAGCGCATTTTCAGCTCTGATTTCAGTGGTACAAAGGTACAGACACATGCTTATAATCCAGAGGATTTCTTTTTTAATTTTAGAAGTGCTTGAAAGATTAATGGCAGCCTAGAAAGATCAATAATAACTCATCACAGGCAAAATCTTCTGGAACACAAAATCACACAGGGATGGTGGGGCAGGTGATGGTACAAAACAAAATTATGACACTCTCTAGAAGGCCTAATGAGGCTGTGATTAAAACCCAGGACTGTGACACTCCGTAACTCCCCCACAAGCTTCTCAGGCAAATGGGCCAGTTGGAGCCCAGATGCTGAAAAGTACTTAGGCACCATTAAAAAAAAAAAAAAAAAAAAAAAAAAAAAAAAAAAAAAAAAAGGCAAGTTGGATTTCTAGATACTTTTTGAGAATCAGGGTCCACATCTCTTTCTGCCTCAGTCTCCCCTCTGTAATACTGTGAGGTTTCCTTTCTCGCCTGTGGAATCTCTTTGGCTTCTTCAGCCTGTAAGCTGGTGAAGGGCAGAGAGCGTTTACCCTCTGAAAAACACAGCACTTACCTAGCCGATGAGACTCCTGGTTTTGGTTAGTACCTTTTAAATGCTGCTATATTTTAACCGAAGTAAYTATTGAAAGAAAGTTTAGGCTGGAATATGTTTGAGAGACACATTCAGGTGACGCATGAAACAGACTTCTAAGCAGGATCTAGAAACAAGCTCTGTAAATCTCGTCAGGGAAAAGCATGATGTAAAGGATAGCCTCGAACCGGTGGAAGATGCAGTCATTTTAAGCACATTTTGAATAGCAGCTATTAGGTGTTCAGGATGCTAGAAAGTTGTACAAAGTGGTGAGATGATCTCTCTTCCACGAAGCCATGTAGAAACTGATTTTAAACAATTATTTAAAACCACCAGATACACTAATAATTTCTGAGAATGCAAAAYGAAGGCAGATACAAAGTTACAGAGCATTTCTGGCACAATATCTTTGCAAGGTCTTTCTGGGCAAGAAGGAATAAAACTGTGTGTATGTTGAGAGTTATTCTAATATTTATCAGAAGAAAAAGCTTTACAGAATCAGCTGCCAGGGCTGAATCAGAATGTGTCAACATCCTGCTGCCTGCGATCTACATTAGATCTAAAAGATTTGGCAAGAAATTTGGATCAAAGCAATTACCTATGTGGCTATTTGTTAAGGGGTTGTCTCAAACACAGCACTCAGAGAAATTGAACTGTCAGAAGCTAATACAGGAATAATAAGAGGACATTTCATCTCCATTGGACACCAGATATGAACAGCAGGTAAGTCTGAATGGGGGAAAAAATTAAATTGAATGTGTATTTGGCTTTAGTTTTTGTTAAAGGACTATAACATGAATAATGAATATTTTAAGGAGAGAAGACTGGGCCTTCAATTTCTTTCAATAATGTTAGTGTTGTATATACTGGTTTGAATAAAATACATTTCATAAAACACCTACACACAGCTCTGCAATGCATTATGGATGGCCCCTCTTGAGAAATCTTACATTGCTTTCAATTTTGACATAGTGATATAGTAATAATAGAAAATCCAGACATAATATTCAGACTGCAYCTCCCCCCCCCTTTATTATTCTTTGCCACTCTGAGTGAGCAAGACACGCTTCCCTGATGCTTCTTTCGGCAGCTAGTACGGTGCCGTGGCACCAGCAGACGGCAGTACCTGATGCAGCGGGAGGGTCGTGTCCCAAGCTGTGTGGCGATGGAGAAAACTCGAGTGCTTGGACATCGACTGAAGGAGCAGTGTGTGTCTGAGTGTGCATGAGAGTAGTAGTTAGAAAACAGCAGCAAGACGGCACAGAGAAAGCGGTCAAGGAGCTAAAGAGCGTCTGAAAGCGTTTTACTTCATTGTGCTAAATGACTCAGTAGGTGATGGTGCAAGATGGCCCAGCAAAGATCACAAGGCAAGAAAATTCCTCCTCGTTTTCACTTGTGAAAAAGGCCAGCATGAAGCTCTGTGGTATGTTTACCACATAATCCTGCCTGCCTGCTGCTCCCAGCCTCATGAAACCTTTTACAGAAGCCCTGSACTGCAGAAAGAAGCTGGTTTCCTGGCCTAATGGTGGGGGGGATAGTGTCTGAAAACCTCACTGCGAAGTTGGAGGTGGATAGTTGTTGTCTGTGCCCATTGAATTGCCTGCTGTATCCTGCCAAAAGGCTGCTAAAGCAAACTGAAGGCTAGGTGAGAGTCAGAAAAGGGAGCAGAGAGGCCAAATAGCTGTACGAACAGCCAGCATTGCAGATTAGCCGTGGGTTATTATCCAGTGGTAATTACCAGCTATGTTGGATTTGAAAAGCCTAGAGGGCCTGCTTTGAGGGCAATGTGTAAAAAGCCCTATTTCCTGGCTAGTTTCCATTATAAATTTTGCACTGAGATTAAAGTCCAAGCGAACGACTACTTGTATGCTTGAACTGAGGCTACTCTGCGGCTGGCGCTGGGGAAAGTAGCTGTGACGGGCAGACTCATCTCTTTTCAGACTGTCACTGGACTTCCAGGTCTGCTGGACCAAGAGGACCCACACAGCTACTCTTTTTTCCAGCTAACATGCCTTTGGCACTCACCCCCTTTACTCTTTGTGAGAAATCTCCTGCACCTATCTCCTATATGTGTATGCCGAGGCTTATAAACTCTTTATGTGCTGTGTGTTGCTCTTAAATTAATAGCCAGGCAGATGCATTTGGCTTCCTGTTTTGCATGCACAGCCTAATTTCTAGGTACCCTGATTAGCAAGGAAGTTTTGAAATGCCGCAGTAAACGATCAGGCGTTTGAACTCCAGTGGGCTCTCTTACTGCTGAACAACCGCTAGCCCAGGCAGTGCCACGGAGGCTGGATTCGAACCATGGAATCGGACAAGACAGCAAGAGGGCAGTGAGAGACAAGGAGTGGGTGTTACGAAGGTTGTAAAGGGAGAGCTAAATGCCATCCAGGGCCAGGGGTTGTCGTGCATACAAATTTGAAACGCTTTGGCCTTTTTACTGTGCGGTCCTGASCGAGCCTGGCAGCCTTGCTCCTGGGGACCTCTGCTCCCATCCTCGGGAGCAGGGCTGCCAGGCTGTGCATCCRAGTGAACCATGCTCTCAAACCAGATGACACTCTTGGCCAATTCCAGAGTTTCCTGTATGGCAAGTAATTATCATCAGGCTGTGCTGCGCCAGGTCCTTTGGCACAGTGGCCTCCTTCATGCCACAGTCCTTGTGTTGCTCCAGGACCTCCAGGAATCTGCTGCCACAGCCGGCTTGGCAGAAGGGAAGCTCCCCATTGCATGCATCTCCCCACTGCACGCCTTGCAGACCCTTAAGGTGGCCTCTGCCTTTGCTTATGTTCCTCGGCTTGTGACTACTRCAGGTGCTGATACTGGAAAAGCAGAAAAACACCAGTGACAGGCACTTGCTGCTCTATCTTGGGTTCTGAAATTTCAGTGCTAAAATCTCAAGTTCCCTCCAATTTTTGAGATATACTATTTTCAGAGSCTCTTGCTAGTCTTGAAAGATCCTAGACATGGTAGGATGGCTTAAAGGCTATGTGTCAGGTACAACTGGATGGCCTTCTCAGGCCAGGAATAGGGATGGAAGTGGCAGCAGTATCCCTATTCCTTCCAGACAGGCTTTGTTGAACTTGATTTGTGAGACAGATTTGATACAACGTTCTTTTATGCTCCTGCGAAGACCAAAGGTAATACAGGGCTGCAAAGCTCCCCTGGGTATGARTGTTCCACACTGGGAGCCTGGCATGATATGTAGCCAAAAAGTGGCTAGTGTAGTTTTTGTGCTCCTGCCACTGGCATAGCTGAGCTGGCTCAGGAGTAGAYCTGGGATTCTTCTCTGGTTGTCATGAGGATTGCTGCATGCACATGAAACCCTACTCCTGGCCCAGGAGGGCATGTGGGCTCCTCTGACTCTCTTTAGATGTGGCCATGTGGGTCACATCAGAGTATATGCAAAATAGGCATGCAAAGTACGGGTTGTCGGCCTCAGTGTCCCCATTGAGCTTAACTGCTGTGCAGCAAGGCCTTCCCACAATTTTCCAGGAAATCATTTATGTGCAAATGAGAATAATTGCCACTGATTCTTCCTTAGACATCACTTGTCATCAGCTACTATCCAGTTTTGAAAGTCCCAGTCTCCTAAGGAGGGTGAATAGGTGAGCAGGGGGTGCTTAATCTCCCAGCAAGTAATGGAACATAAGTATTCACTGAAATAGTCACATACATTGTCTGACAGATAAAAATAGAAAATATAGCCAACAAAATCAAATCTGCTTCAGAAATGCTTTACAGGAAGTGAAAGGCATCATGATCGTGGGCCTAAGAACTACACCATAGAAATCAGACACAAAATGTACCAGCAGACCCACACCAAAAGGTAAAATGCAACATTCCTTAGAACAATTAGCAATCATAACATTATGTTCTTTCCCATTACTGTCAGCCATGCCTTAGCCACCCACTATGTAAAATTACAGGGTTAAGATCAGAAGTGTATATCAGCTGATTAGCTGAGAGCTCCCTGAGAGCTGTGCTATTCAGGAGGAAAGCATGCATTTAAATGGGAACAAAACAGAAATCACATCAGCGCTCTGGGTCAAATCTGCACGCGTGCGYGCATGCACACACACACACACACAAGCACACAGAGTGTTTTAAGTACAATATTTTTGAAAGAACTAGGCTGGAAATCACTTCTATTTACGATGGTGGACGGAAAACCCAGGGAAGATGGGAAAGCAAAGGTACATTGAAGAGGGAGTAAAGGAGGGTAGGCAGTGAGTGAGGCTCTCTGATTTGGCTTTGCCATTTGCAGCTTGGAGAGCTGGTTTAAGACCTGAAGATGTTTCCAKAGGACTTAGTCCTGCTCCCCTTTAAATTTCAGTATTGTGTGGATGATCTCCTTCAGAATGGACATTTTCACTTAGGTTGTTTATACGTGTATTTATGTCCTTGTCCTTGCTCCTTCTCTCTTACGCACTCTTCTACCTCTTCACTGATTTGGTTGTTCACATGCTCCATTTATTTCCTATTGTTGCTGCCTTACTACCACCCCCAACTTCTACTTTCTACTGTGCATAAAAAAAGAGAGAGCAAAAGGAAGAAGTAAGGGAAAGGGAGTAAGAAGAACTCCAAAGTTTCCTGTCTGCCAGTATTCATGACAAGAGGAGGGCCAYGTGGAAGGGGAACGAAGCAAGCTCTGATTTCCTGTGGCCTGCAAGGGACCTAGTGTACTTGGAAGCCCCAGGAAAATCCTGGGAGAGGATGATATTCTTGCAAGTAAGATGCAAGAAAAGGAAGAGCCAAAGAGTAAGAGGAAAAGAGAGTAAGGGAAAGACTTAAGGAATAAAATGAAAGAAGGAGAAGAAAGGGAAGTAAATGAGAAATGGGAGAAAGAGAGAGGAAAAGACTAAGAATTCAAGGGGATTTTAGAATTCAAGAGATTTTAAAGAATAAACAGAACCAGAGAGGGGACAGTGAAGAGCAGGGCTGAGACATAGATGAATTAGGCATTCGCATCGAGGAGCAAAGCGCCTTAGGGGGAGGCAGAGCTGTGGGCTGGTGCTCTAAGATGCTCAATCATTCCTGTTACACAACCAGACTAAAGCCTGRCAAAAATCTTCCTAGCAGAAAGTAAAAATCAGCCCTGCTCCTGTGCTTCTCTAAATCAACTCCTGCACAGTTAGAGGACCTGAGAAGAGGATCAGTCTTATGCTACCAGCRATGTGCAGGAGAGTCATCCTCACAGGTGGGATTTCATAACAATTGGCSTTACAATCACCACTATTTCAGGAGAGGGCAGATGAGGTGGGCGCTTGTGTTAGGGACCTTTGTTCAACCTTTTCAGTGTTCAGCTTTTGCTGCCACTAACTCAGGAATGCTGTAGAACAGAAAGAATAGTGGAAGCAGAATGAATGCTCTAAGGCTGAACAGGTCAATCAAAAATAAAATAAAAATCTTTTCTGTCCCTCATGTATGTAGGATAAAATACTAGTTTTCAAGGCAGTGGATAATTTCCCCCTCAGAGTTCAGTATAATTTATGAAAAATTATCTGTGGGGAAAAAGTATAATTTCCCAGTCAGCTTTCTTGCAGAATGTCTCTGCCTGCTAGCCAGCTGTCTGTCAACTTTTGCTAACATCACTGTATCTAAAATTATAGTTATGGTACAGTTTGTGCTGCCTGGTAGCAATTCATAGGAATTGTCCAACTAGATCATACCAGTCGTTCATCCAGACTAATGTCCTGTCTCAACCGTCATCCAAGCAAGATATTTTGGAAGGCTGGCTCCTGCCTGTTCTTCCTTATTTCTTTCTATGCAATGTTTCCACCCGAATATAAGGAAAAACTTCTTTACTGTGAGAGTGACAGAGCACTGGAACAGGTTGCCCAGAGAGGTTGTGGAGTCTCCTTCTCTGGAGGTATTCAATACCTGCCTGGATGAGATCCTGTGCAACGTGCTCTAGGTGACCCTGCTTGAGTAGGGGTGTTGGACTAGATGATCTCCAGAGGTCCCTTCCAACCTCAACCATTCTGTGATTCTGTGTGATTCTATTTCCTTTCCTTGTCTCACATCTCTCTTATTTTGCCTTCTTCCTTCTCTTCTTGTCTTCTCTACCTCCTTTGCTATATCATTCTATCTCTGCCATGTCGTGACTCCCCTCAATACCAATAGCCATATCCATTTCTGCACTGATACTATGGGAAGCTTTGTTGAATTTGAGCAGAAAATGCAGCCCCTTCTTCCAGCCTCCATTCATAACATAGGTTCCTGGTAACGGAAATGTGTAGGGGTCAATAAAAAATGGGAAATGAGTTTCCTTTCAGCTCTTCACAAGGACATTTACAGCTAGCTCTGCTTGGAGTTATTGTTTGAAGTCCCAATAGAAAGCCCAAGGACTGAATAGGACATGAAGTTTTTCATACACTATGACTCATTGGGATGATATATGCCTTAGTTACGAAGCAACAAATTTAATCCTTGAGATATCTTAGGCCTAACTTGAGCAAAGGTAATAACAGACTCTCATCTGCAATAGTTTTTGATTTTTTTTAAAGAACATAGAGTGACTATACAGACAGTCTTTCAATTTGTTATTTTCCAGATACTACTGAGGCTTAATGACTAAATAAGTACAAAATTAAAACCTCATTACCCACCCCAAAAAGTCCCTGTCATTTACTAAACCTTTCAGAGGAAGCTAGGAAAAGGGAGAAGTGCCCATTAGAAGRATAAACATATCACAGATCTGAATGTCAAATCAAATTGAGCAAAAATTAATTAACTTTGTGAGCATTAGATGGTAGAGTCTGGTGTCAGCAGAGGCTGTGTTTACCTATTTGTACTTTCTCTGCTAGCTTGAAAGGCACTGGAGGCTGTGATGGAATTAATGTGTGCCAGATGCAATCCTCACAGCTCACTCTCATGAAAGAAACCCTTTCCTCATTTCAGAAACCACTTTTTCTTGTRTCTTGAAGAAATTGTCTGTAAATGGGACTCTCCCTTGTGCCAGATTCTCTGAGAACCGAGACTTCTCTCAAGCTGCTCTCCCAGCTGGGAACTTATTAACCCAAAGATCTTGCTGAAATTGCTGTCCAAATCATTTGAGAGGGCTTTGGATCAGGCCCCCAGCGTCAGCTGGTTTATGGYGACAGCGCAACTTAAAAATGATGCCCTGAAACTGAACTATCTGTAGCTGAGAGTTAATCCCCTTGAAATCAATAATTCCTGATCCCTGAAGCTGTTGTTTCGGTGATGGATGGCTGGCAAGTGAGAGCCAACTTTCTGAAATCATCCCATTTTCTCCCCTTTTGGAAGCAAGCTTTTTTTCCTATTTTTATACCAGCTGATAAAACAACTGTAATCAACTCTTTTCTGCTCCATAAAATAGTTACTGCTAATTACTAATTATTGGGAATAAGCCTTCTACCCTATCTGGAAGCATTACAGTGAGTGGAAGTTAACAGTGA
Organism: Rhea americana; assembly: GCF_003343005.1. NCBI lineage: Eukaryota > Metazoa > Chordata > Aves > Rheiformes > Rheidae > Rhea > Rhea americana. Next base: position 1,388,273 of record NW_028186534.1, on the reverse strand, counting down.
TCATTGCTTTTGGAAGAGCCATTATTCACTTGTAAGGGTTGCATATGGCACACTGAAGAGTTTTTAACTGCCATGAGCCAAAAAAATGTTTGAAAGGGATGTTGAAGATTGTCAGATATTAATAACCACTCACATTTTTACATGTGTTTGCATAAAAGACTGTTGAGTGCAGATTGAAATTCAAGTCATTGCATCCATTAGATGCTTACTGGCTATTTGCATACAAAAACACTTGATTTGTGTAGACAATCACAGTAATTGCATGGGCAAAGAGTTGCTGCCTTGTGCCTCCCTCATGCAAAACTTACTTCTGGGCATTAGTAAGCACTAGCAAGCAAAACTCACTGAAAAGTTATACCCATGTGCTGGAAATGAGATGTGTGCAGTCTTTCTTCTGTCAGATGTCATAGTTTCTACAGAGAGGAATTAATGAAGATTAGACCAAAGTGACCCAGCTACAGAATAACCTCAAGTCTTTCTGACTGGGAAAGCTCRTTCTATAATCTTTGTATAAACATTAGTATCAGCTGCAGAGGGGAAAATCAGCCAGATGGATAATCATRTATCAGAAAGTCCTGATACGGCAGTGAGGAGCATATTTTAGTATCAGTCCCAAGGTGCGAGTGCAGCACAAGCTAATTTCTTTTCTCTTGTGCAGGGTGCAGGAACAGTAAGTGTGCTGGAGGCTGGGCCACAGTGGGTCTGCAGGACTCCAAGCAGATCTGCTGGAGTCCACCTTTTAAATACCGGATTTTCCTTGTTTGCAGGAAGAGTGGAAACTGGGGAAGATCAGATAAGAATTGACCAGAATATGCATCTGAAACACGAACTGGAGAGAGATCGAACTTTACTAGAGGATCTAACAAAGCCTTCTTTTGTACTCTTCCTACCTGCTTTTCCTCACTCTTTCCAAGGTAGCCAAATATCTGAAATTCCTGGAACTTACTTAGGATATCTAGCCTAATTCTGCAGTCCCAGGAAATCTGCCCTCAGCTGAAATTATACAGATATTTCTTATACAGATCCAGAGAAATCCGCTCCTAAACACTTGTTTCTATTAGCAGCAGAGATCCACAAAGTGAGTATACTTTGTCCATACCTGACTCAGCACTTGTTTTTATAGTGTTACAAACATCTCACAAAATAAAAGCTCCTAGCCAGGTGTTCTGTTCAGACATAGGAGTGCACACAGGAAGAAAATGAAGTTCGCACTGCTTCTGCGTGCTAGTATAAACCTGCAAGCACTTCAGCTTCACCACAGATCCTTGGGGTAGTGCTTAGAAACCAAGACACAGATAAAATGTTTGAGTAGATTGGCAGTCAGCTGCTTAGTTATTGCCTTCCAATCCATCTCAGCTCTGGCCACTGCCAGAGGCTGATCACTGCCAGCACGACCTGGTCCATGAGSGAATAACTTCTTTCCTCCGTTACAGCATAGAAAGCTTTTTCTTCAGTGCCTTTGCTAGATTCCAGGATAGCCCCTCACCAGATTACCTGCTCCCCTTTCACTTCTATACATGACGCGCTGGTGATGTGTTCCTCCTTTAGACTTTCCTATACCTACACTTAGGTATTCGTCATTATCTGACCACAGACCTGCCTTCCCAGGCCAAGCTTTGCTTCCCCTCCTCATATAAATGCCACTGAAACCAAATCCTTCTCTTTTATTACCTGTGTTAAGTAGCATGTGTCACTGTTTACATTTTATTCTTTTGCAAATGGATTAAACAAAAGAAAACAAGATCTTAACCAAYTAGCTATTAAACATAACTAAGTCTGAGTGTTGTAACAGTGCTGTTCTTTTATTCTTCCTCTTTTCCTCTACCTGCAGATGTCTTCTGACATGTCTGAATGATAGCCTGAGCACAGGCTAGATTCTCCATTCATTGCATCTATAAAATAATAATAGTAACCAAGGTGTAAGTACACTTTGAAAATATATTCTTTCTTTAGTTTATGGACTTATAGCTCCATTAATTCTACTACATAATTCCCTCAAAGGAGAAACAGAAAATGTTCATTACAAGCAGAACAGAGAAAAATCCATYCCTTTAAATTTGCAGGAATGAATAGAAACTATAGATGGGTCTTAGCTACTTAATCTCCACTGCAGTTCTCATCTGGATCTAACAACTGTCAATACTGGAGGTTCCTATCTGCCTTGCAGACCATTCAAAGGCTGGAACAGATAAGGAACAGAGCTTCATCAGTGACCAAAGGGCATTTGCTGCCATTCAGCTGTGGTGTATTAAATGCAAAAATAAACCAACAGCCCTATTAAGCTAAATAGCAGTGAATGCAAAGAAGCAACGGCATTAAGTTTGACTCAAATTCCCACGTTACGAAAAGTCTTCTTCTTTAATATTTGAATTAATCTATAAAAACAGTAATTTTTCAGAGAAATGGAATTTCAGGGGGAAGCTATTCAAGATTTTTGCCTTAATTTGGTAAACAATTTTGCAGTAGAAGTAGGAACAACAATGAAAACAGTTTTTTTCCCCAAAACTAATGATTTTTCCTTCAACTTTTAAAAATAAGACTGGCATAGATTTTAACAAGGTTAAAAAAAAGCTTAAATAGCACTGTAAAAAAACATACTCCATTTTTTTAAGTCCAGTGAAATATTCTCAGTTGATCCAAAATGTTTTTTTATTCAGGTTTTGTTCTTTTATCCAAAAGATGAACAGTTTCATTAAACTTTTCTCTCCTTGCCCCTGCGAAGAAAAAACAACCCCCCCAAACCTTTTCTGCTTCACCTTGACCCAAAATAAATTTTCCATGTCCCTTTTTTTTTTTGATTTTGCCAACAAAGACTCTCTTTTCCAGCCTCTAATCCAGCTCATATCAAGGACTCCAGTTTACGATTATTTTCTTTTGAATCTTACCTCACATCAGGAATGGCCCCAGGATCACTAGGGGCTTGGATCCCATTTCCAGATCCAAGTTTCCGTCCAGAATTTAAACCCAGTCTTGACTGATTCGCATCTTAAGTTTGACTCAGCCAAAACTTCAGCTGGAAACTTAATGAAATACAGAAACTCCCTACAGCTGTAAACACAAGTCAGTCATCGATCTGTGTTGTTCTTATTTTTTTCTGTTTGTTCCAGCCTGAAAAAGCTATGTAACTTGTGAAGATGAGTCCAATAACCAGAGATATCCCCAGAATTCATTTCTGTGGGCACTAAAACCTCAGACAGTATTTAATTTCCTTGTGACTGTCAACTGTGAAAAGTGTCAGCAAACAAAAGCTCCCATCTGTGGGACTAAAGGATTTCTGTGGTCTGTGAAAGCACCTCAAATAAGCAAGGAAATGGGCTCCGAACTGATTACAGGTCCCTGGTGCTACAGGTGACATCTAAGGAAATCTCTGCTGGCAAATCAAATGAGACTGTAGTGCCCTTCATACCAGTTGTCTTAGGACAGTTCAAATGATTAAGAAGAGCCCAAATCCAGCAAATCTATCTGAATTCCTCTGCTTTAAAACTTTTATCAGGCTCAGCCTCACGACCTGCCAGAGGGTAGTTAATCAAAACTCTCAGGAATACAACTTCTGAACTCCTAAGCATCACACAGACATAGAAGAAGCACCAGTTAGACATTGTTTAAAACTGAACCTGAGAACCACAAATCACAACACAATAAATCCTGGGTTAAAAGGACCCCCAAAATGTCCAGGAGCTGAGCAACCCAGTAATTATTAAAATACTAGCATTCATCTTGTAAAAATGCTTTTTCTCACTGGGAGATTTCAAAATGCTCAGCAAAGTTTGTCATTACAAAGCTGGTCAGCATATTTTCATGTAAACTGCTTTCTGTTGGGATATGATATTTCAATAAGTCTGAGACATCCCACTGCGTGTTGCCCCTTCTATTACTACTGGTAACATGTGGTGAAATATTGCACAAAAATAGAATAATCTGAAAAAAAAAACCTTTCTGTTTTCATCCGAGACTGTATTTGGAATGAGAGTTCCAAAATAGTATGTTGGAGGCAGAGAAGAATTTATAGTTTCCAACAGATCTTGCAAATATCTGGGTGTTTTTCCAAACCAGAAGAAAACACATCTTAAATACAGACCTTTACCATTTCCCCTTTTAATAATATAGGGGCAGATCAGGAACTCTGAAGTCTCTGTCTTGCACACTCTTGACCTCTAGGACATCTGGATTCATCCCAGCTAACTGTTCTCTCAAACTGATACCCTCATCCAAGCACATTTCCCTCCGAAGGTACCTGCGGGGGTGTCTTTTGACAAGTTTCCCTTGCTTGCTCCCAATTACATTTTGCAAAAGCTAAAGGGCTATTGTTGCCTGTTAGTGAAATCAAAGACTCTTAAAATCACTTTGTGCCCTAGGGTTATGCATTTATAATTTACAGACGCTTTGCCCCACATTCAATCTTGCCTTGCAGAAATCAGTTCTTTCCTAAATATTGCTGCATATGCAGTGTAGAGATAGCTTTTATTTATTTCTTAAAAGACAGTAGTTAATCAACTAGAGCAACCAGTTGCAAGATACTTTAAGTCAACTGGATTAAAGTGATTATGGGATTATTAAATGGATTAAGTTCTATCGATAACTGGTTGTCAGCCAGAAGAGCTAAAGTCCTAATCAGCTAGAGAAAAAAGACCATGCCAGYCACTTATATTTGTGGTTCACCTTGAACTTATCTGTAACTTCTGCTTGTTCAGTCATGTTTCTAAAGCAACCAGGGTAACTGACATTAATTACTATACTTTGTCTGTGGTTATTTTGTGCTAATTTCATCTTTGAATTGCTTTGAATTACAATGTGAGACCCTGGTAAAGGCTTTTCACTCTGTTTTTCATAAGGTTTTGTGTTTTAAGGTGTCCCCTTGCCCTAAACACACACTACAGAGATTGTGAGGGATACATAAGCACATATATGTGGGGAAACTAAGGAACTGGGGCTTGTTCAGCCATGAGAAGAGATGGCTTTGGAAGACCTAACAGCAGCCCCCAGGACCAACAGGGAAGTCATCAAGAAGATGGAGCCAGGTCTTTACAGCTGAAAATGCTGGCAGAATGGGAGGCAGGGATAAATTGAAACAAGAGAGGTTCAGTCAGGATATAAAGAAAAAATCCCCAAGAGAGCAGTCAAACATTGGAACTGGTTGCCCAGAAATGTTGTGCAGTTTCTGTCCTTGGAGGTTTCCAAGACCCAACTGGAAAAATCCCTCAGCACCTCGTCTGGCCTCATGGCTGATCCTGCATTGGGCAGGAGGTCAGGCTGCAGCGACCTCCTTAGATCCTTCTCAATCTGAACTATCCTATGGTTATGTGCCTATCAGCCTACAATCATTCACTTCTTTTGGCTTTTTTTTGAATGATCATAAAAACTGTGAATGTACAGCCTATCATAGTGTATAGTAAGATTCATATTCTGCCTGAAGAACTTCTGTTCTGCTTTAATTTATTTGCTACTGGTATTCCAGTGCTATTCCGAACAAAGTTCATGGCTCCATTGTATGCGTGTTCACATCGAAGATTTAGAATCTAAATCCTCAAAGGTATTCAGGTGGCTAAACCCCATTGAAATCAATCTCTCGCCTTTTTAGATAATGTTACCCTCAGCTATGAAGTTTTAGATGATATAAATTGATTGCAAGGAAAAAGAATTAAATATCAGCTATTTTTACTAATTAAGATAACAATAAAAATGTAGAATAATAACCTACTGTTCCCAGTATTTTGGGTCTTGACTTCACGAGATATTAAGTGTCTTAGTGTTCCAGGGATACTAGTAGAAGTTGGAGGCACGTGGGCTCTCTCTAAATTGGTCCTTCAACATCTTTAATAAGCACGGGCTTTTTAYTTGATGCATAAATATATTCTAGAGAGATTCCAGAACTGTTAAGTGTCATTCTTCCTTTCTGAGATAGTTAACATATGCTGTAAAACTGCTCTACAGCATAGCTGCTGTCAGGCTGCAAAAAAAATCTGAACTTAACTCTAATTGTGAAAATTAGATTTTTCACATAAGCATGAAAACTTCAAAGCTCTTCTGACAGCAATGAATGGGAGCGTATTAAACTCAGAGAAAAAAAAATYCTGCAACATTCTATGATGTCATTGAAAATATTAACAGTGCATTACAATCATGCAAGTTGCAGGATCAGAATGTAGTTTAAAAAAAACCTTACTCTGAAATATCAAATAATATGGGATTATTCTAAGGTATGATGGAGAGAGACCTTCTACTTTGTGTATGCATGCACCACCTCAGGCAAAATACTGCTGTCTGAAGATAGGAATAGTACATAGTAGAAATGTACTAAAGAAACATGTTAGTTCACCAAAAGCACAAAAACAACTTTATGATAGAAAAAGATAAAAATAAGAATGGCAGTTTGAAAAGAAATCAGAAAGCATCTCTAGTTTATTTCTGATGAGCTAAGAAATGTTAAGGTTCATCCAAATGAGCCTGTACTCTGACATCTAAAACTGGAAACACGTCTCCTGCAAAACCTGATCCAGGCTAAGGAATGATTATGGCCACCATCATGGTTAAAAAATTGGATTTCTCACCTTTGGATGAAGCTCTGCAGGTGTGATCTCAGCAATGACTTYCTTTCTAAGGTTCACGTTCCTTAGCCGGCCTTGTGCTTTGTCTTCACTACATTTTTCCTACGGGAGAGTTCATATGTGTCCGTTATCTCCAAACCTAAAAAAGCACCATCTCTTCTAGTTTTGAAAATGAGGCTTATGGATCTGGACATCTCCGTGGACCTCTGAGCTGGTAGGAGACATGGATTACAAGAAATAATGCATACTCAGTAGTCCTTATATGGAGGACAAGTGCTCAAGCATTTCCTCCACTTTGTGCATCTGATGAAATTCCTCTGCAAGAATATGTTGATGTAGCCTCATTCTGCTATAGTAATAGATTATCACTCTTTAGTCTTGGCGAGTGGAAAAGGCAGGGAGGGAATTCTGCACAGGGAAGAGAAGAGCTTCATCAGAGAAGACAAGAAGAGAACACTTAGAAAGGTAAGATTTTGTTTAGGCAGTTACACTTAGTCTGTCCTTCTTGAGCTTTCAGGATATTTACACGAGGCATGTTTAGTTTTACTACACTACTACTTTCAGTTTTTTTAAGAAACAGCATTTTAATATGCTTTTATTGAGCGCAGTCAGTGCCAAGTAAATTACAAACCCAGACCTTAAAGAAGTCCTAGAACGTTAGGCATTTCTGGAGCTCAAGCCTTCAACTGCTACATTACCAGAGAGAGAGAGAGTATTAAATTTCCTTGGAAGTCTTTGCAAGTATTTCAGAGCCTGAGTTATATGGTTGCTGTATAACTGTAAGCACAGTCTTCTCAAAACGGTACCCCTGAATCACAGAAAGCATGGCTCTAAAAGGGGAATGTAAGAGGAGGAAGGAGGTTGGAGAGGCCTAATTGAGCCCGGTTGRAAAAGTGGCCTGGAGTCATTTTCCCACTTTCAGCCTTGCTTGCAAAATCTTTTTTTCTGCTTGATTGCCTTGCTCAGGGAGGGCCTTTGTGATGCTCCATATGGAGGAGGCAACAAACAAATAAACAAACAAGCTGCCGCCCGTTCTCTGCAAAGGAGTGCTCTTCCAGGCTGTGAAACGGGGCAGCAGAAATCAAGCGAGCACATCTGGCTGATGAGGACCAGGAGCAAGGAACATGACAGAAGATAATATACTGCGCAGAACTTCTAAACAACTTCCCTTAACTAGCATATACGACTATTAAAAAAGAAAAATACACTTCATAATAACATTTCAGCATTGCAGTCAGACTCTCCAGTGCCTGAAGGATGGTTTATTAACTCAGATGTTGTATAGAGAGCACTTGCAKTCTTTGGCCTTACACTTAATAACTCACTAAGCATGAATGGGTTCGGTAATTCATTCCTTGCCTTGTGTAGCTGCTCAAAAAACACACTGGGTTAAAATTTATGGCCTGTTCTTGCAAGATTGCGAGCACCTCCTGAAAGTCTGTGACATGCTGCTGTTAACCTGAGCAAAATGCTTCAGACTGTTAAACACCTGCCAGGACTAGGACCTCTGCCTCAGATGTGCTGAGAAGGGATTGGTTAGACTTAAGTTAGGCTTCGGTAAGAATTCTGGTTTAGGGATTTAATGCACCCCAAACTTGCAGTTTGGTCCACTGAGACTTTTAGACTCYTCTCTTCTTTCCACCACTGATACTGTAAGACTATCAGTTCTCACTTGATTATGGCAGGATGACTGGAAGGCTGGAGAACAAGCAAATTACGACATTAGAAAGACAAGAAGCAGCTAAAGGAACAGAGGCTATGAAAGAGAGATCACTTCTGAAAGTCTGCTTTCTGAGTTCTTTTTTTTTTTTTTAACTGACTCCTGCCAGACCAAAACTCCTCTCTGTGAGAGTCAAAACTGCTTGAGCCAAAGGCTAGGAGTGCCTCTTCCCTCTCTTGAAGTTGTGTTCTCCAGTAAAATGAGATCAGACGCAATATTTCTGATAGCTGTAAGGCAAAATCATGAAAGAAGAAGAACAAAAACTTTGAAAACCCTCCCCGCTGCGACCTAATGAATATGTAGTGTTATTCATCCTAACAGAGCAATTGAGGGCACGACAGAAACAATAAACATTAGCTGTTCAGTATACCTGAATATATCTGAAGTCCTTTCCTCAGTGTATTTTGTGTTGCAGCAGTGACATATGGAGAAGAATCAACTCAACTCCTCAACCCTCTCAAGTGTAGCACTATCTTTCATTGGCGAATCATGTTGCCCTTGAAAATCTGACTGAAATTCAACAAAAATAAACCCTTTGTGGTAAACAGTCAACAGGTTCTGCCTACAGATGCTGATGCGTTGTGCACTAAATGCTGTCACTTGGCACTCCAAGACTAAAACCCTTGCTATGAACAGATGTGGGCAGACTAACAGTGACTCTTGAGGGGAAACTTGAATTCTCCAGTATAAACATGAAGCAATTAACTTTGCCTGTGATTTTCCATGCTGCCCTCTTTACTGCTTTTAAAGCTGGGAACACTGAGTTGGATGACAGACTCTTCTTTCTGCCTGGTCCAGATCATATTGCCATTTCATTTCAGTGATCTTCAAAACTGACATTTTCAAAGAGACTGAGGAAGTGAGACTCCCAAAGAGGATATAAACATGCAGTTCCCTTGGGAGAGCCCAGACTAGATTATCTATGAACATGAATGCAAGGAGCCTCAGAAACCTTCTGCAAGGCAGAACAGTGCTATATGGCTGGAAGGAAAAAAAAAAAAATCAGAAAAAGCTGTGATTTATTCCAGGTCATTCAGAATGTCAGATGCAGAGCTGGGTAATAGAACTAGTATCATCAACCTCCCAGCAAAGATTTCAATCATTAAAACATCTTTCCTTTCTCTCAGAAACACAGAGATGGATTCTTCTTGTGCTCAACCTTGGCATAAATCAGGAGTAACATCGTGGATGTCCCTAGTGTCACTTTGCAGGTGACTGAGGCGCGAGTGTCTTTTTGTTCATTATTGAAGCAAAGAAAAAAAATGGCTGTAATTAGAGCAAGAGGAATGCCAGAAAGTAGCTGCATGAATAATCTCTCCTATTGAAAAAGATTGGCTTCAAGCTCACTCGTGCTTATTGGCATGAAAGAGATTTTTGTTCATCAGTGCATTTAGGMGCGTTCTGTAAATATGAGAACAACCATATTCACTCTTGCAGTCATTTGGAGGGTGAACACTTCAAACTGGACAGCAAGAATTTGAAGTSAAGGGGCAATCCCCTTCAAAGAACATGTATGTGCAAGGGCAGTGGCCACCACAGGGAGAAGTTTGTGGATGATACRGGGATACTTTGCCCATTAGAAAAGGTTCATGCTGAGTTAATTACTTAGCCCAGTGTAATGATGAACACTGCCCTGCCCCACTGGGGGCAAATGAAAAGAGAGTCTGCAAAGCCATACTCAGAGCTCCCCACTTCTGTGGCTGCAGCCTGCATTTCAAGCTGCAAACGCTCAAGAGACCACACATTAGCTAGGACTTTTGGAGATGCACTTCCCTGATCATGACAGGCTTCTCTTGAACTCCCTCAGGAACTGATCTTCAGTCTGATGCTTGTAGGCAACAGACCTGATGCAGGCACTCCTTGGCTAGCAGCAAGTAAGATGTTAAACCAGAAGWAGTAGTGCAGAGCCAGGTTACAATACAGAATCCAGTCCGTTACTAACTGGATGGAAAAAAMCAGCATCTGCATTTAGCCAGAAATATCCTACCATGCTGTGGTAGCCAGCACTACAGTGGCCGGGCTTTCAAGGCATATAAAGTGTCTAGATGTTATTGGGGGGTCCCATTCTCAGCTCGTGCAAAGTGCTGAAGATCCACTGAAGTTAAAGGAGCTACACACACAGACTTATAACACCTGAACGAAAGTCACTGGTCATCAGTGAAACCAGATCACACCTAACTARTCCTATTCTGTTGGGAAAATCAGAACGAAATACATCAGGGACCAAATGATCTCTGTAACTGTAGCCACAGTACCACTAGGTGCCCTCTGTTTGCTCTATAAGACCCTATGTTTACACATACAGATTGGTATTGATTTGATGAAGGTTTCTGGCAATTATGGTGAAGTGAGTACAAAGAAATTAGGCATCTGAAAGGCCTCATCAGGCAAGAGCATTGCTAAGTGTAACAAATTTGGGAGTAGGATGATTTATGCGATGATTTGTCTTTTACACAGAAGCCACTTGTTCATTGTTATTTGGGATAAGGCAAAAAAACATGAAATGGGCTGAGAGTAAATGCTGAAATTACTTTGAACAGACATTTGTAACGTCTAGGGTGCTTTGACACTGACAACTGTGATAAATTATTTGTAAAGTTACTGTGATCTTAGTGTAAATCAGCTGGTGTTTAACCAATAGAACAAAGGACCTCAGAGGTATGAAACAGGTTTCTGTGTAAAGCAGATGGTTTTGGTTACAACACAGCGCATTTCAGGATGTGTTCTTCTGAGCTATCCCCAAGGTGGCACCTTTAACATCAAGCGGTAACCTCATTCTGCCAACGTCAGGAGTGTGCGGATAGGAAAGGGCTATCCGCTGCTAGCAGGAGGGCTTCTCTGAGTCTAGCTGGGCAAAGCTGGGAAGGGGAACAGCCTTCCTCAGAACACCTGATACGGTGGAGAAGATGATCAAGCTTCCAGAATCCCAGYCCTTCTTTGCATATGGATTAGGAACAGCGCTATAGAATGGGGAAAGCCACATAAGAACAATTTATCTAAATTCAGTTCAATTACTTAACTTCGTCTTTGAATCTAGTAATAATGAATGCCARTTTTGCCTCTTGTATTTGTCACTGAATGAAACCTGTGAATTTCTGAGAGAATTTGTGTCAGACTGGTGAGATCTAAAGTTAGCCAAAGTAGCAAATAACAATCCTTATCTAATCTTAATCTAATCTGAAACTAAGCCTGGCATTTATGCATAAATGAGCATCTTCTGCCTCATTTTCTTCTGCCCAATTTGCAGGGTCTGGGGGGCCTGCAAAATTCTCTGGATACAAGCATAATTTGTGGACATAACACACTTTTATAAACTTGTCACCRGAAAGCATCTATAATATTTTAACCTGTAGTTTGAGAAATGAAGATAGTGCAAAGGCTGAATCTATAGGCCTAATTTTGCAAGCCAGAATTTCTGTACTTTTTGACATTGTAGACATGGATGTATGGCCACAGGCCTCAAACTCAGCCACGTACTGGCTCCCTGTGGGTGAGAACTTGTTCTGTCTCTGTCCCCACCAAGCTAGCTACAGAGGAAGCTACATCGTGCTCCAACAGGTACCCTGTCCACACGAGCCGGGGCCAGCATCTCAGGACTTAGCACAAGATGCACCCACCTTGCAGCACGCCATCAACTGAACACAGCCAACTGCAAAACTGTGYGGGGAGCCCTCTGCATCTGAGCAAAGGCTCCACTTTTGTTTTTAGGTTTAAGTCCAGTCCACTAAAGTGAAGAAGCTGGTGAGGGTGGTGGATGAGTGTGACTGCCTTAGGCTTCCCCAAGCGTTTGCACAGAAACATACAGCAACCACCTTTGCCATAGAAAGATGGAAGTTTAACCCCCTTTCCACATACACAAAATATTCCAAAATACATACCTTCAAGCAGAGAACTTTTTTTTTCCTGTTGCCTACACAGTAGATTATAGTTAATTAAACCTCTGCTCACATAAACAGAAAAAGAAAGGATGTAAAAGTAATGAGCTGACAACACGGTCTGTATTATGCTGGGCTTCTAAGAGAATTTAATTTGGGGAAGAATTATGCATAGGCTGAAAGACAGTCCATTAAACTGAGCCAACTGTCTGGAAAGAGATAAAGCAAAAAAAWAGTGTGCTGCTTCCTGTGAAATAAATAGCGCAGTGTGCTTTCCTCACACCTTTTGGGTGCCAGGGCTGCACACCCAAACGCCAACAGAGAGGCAGCCCGCATGCCAGAGACAGGGCAGGGCAGCGCACAGGCTGCTCGGAGCAGCAGCGGAGACCCGAGGGATGCAGGAACAGCAGCAGGACAGCCAGGGAGCACGCACTGCTGGGGCTCGTGTGTGATGGGACTGCAAGTTTTACAGGAGGAAAGATGTCTAAGTCTAGATAAATGTTGGTAATATTTACTCCGGTAAAGCCATGTCCAGCACAGCACAGTACAGGGAGCAGACTGAGATGATCCATGTCATACTTACAACCAGCCTCAGCAACATCTGAATCCAGGTCTCAGCTAGTTAACGACACAGGCACACACGGAGTTATCATGTACCTGAGGGACATGTTCTTCACTTAGTTACTCTTGGTATTTTCCTCCTCCTGTATTGCTCATAGCATTTATATTAAAAAAACGAATGGAAGATATCAGCATAACAACCTGGCAAGACAGACATGAAGGTATTGCCCCAGAAACCAGCCAGTTTGCTCAAGGGACTCATTTTCCTATGGTGATCTCCTTGACACCACTCACAGCTATTTAGGATAATAAACTTTTAAGTAAGATTCTGGAGTTTTTTCTTCAATAAAAAAGGCAGTGGACCAAAAGTAATTTACACTGYCTGTGCATTTCCCCCAAATTATTTAACCCTGTAAGGCAAGAGTTTGTGTCACCTCATCTCTCCTCCCCCACACCCTTCCCAGCAGCTGCAAAGTCATAATCCCTTCAAATGCTTCCTTCTAAACATTCTTCTTAAGTCTTACAGGCAGAAATGTTGATTAGAGATGAGAAAGTAAGGGAATTTGTTTTCCAATTTTGAGAAAACATGGGAAAATAATTTTGGGAAGAGTAAAAACACAGAGATTTTTTTGAATTCTCCAAGCAAATTTTAAAAAATCACTTATTTCAAATTCAATAAAACACTACATGCAACACCTTCTCCAATCACTCTTGTAAAAGGAGTGTTAAAATATTTCTAAATAAAACCAAAAGTACTTTGAAACAAACCTCAATTAACGTAAGGAATAAAACCAGCTTCTTTTTCAGGTCAGTAAAAGAGAACCTGATTAAGGAAAGCTGCCCCTTGCAGCAGCTCTTCATTTTGCAGGGATATCGTGAGCTAATCCTCAGCTGAAAACGAGACCCACCCGCAGTTCACATCTCCCGGCTGTGAACTCCGAGGGCCCCGTTGCTGCAGATGGACGTTCCACTGAAGAGCCACGGCTGGAAAGCGCTGCGTGTCCCGCGAGCGGGGCCAAGACGTGGCTCAGCCTCCCACGGAGGCCAGCGCCTCGGACGGCAGGGATGCTTCACTGGGTCAGACAAGCTGAGATGCTGGTCCAGACTTGGGACAGACTGGGTCTTTTTTTTTTTCGATTTAAAACAAATCAAGTACAGTTGTTACAAGCGTGCAGCCTCTCCTTCTAAATGAAGGTGGAAGCTGCACCCGTACGTGACAGAAAGGACGGGCCAGTGTGCGGAAGAGCCGGGGTCTGCAASATGGCAAGCTTTGGGGTTTGCTTTGTGGTCAGGGTGGTGTCCGCAGTCCCCACGCCGGCTGGCATGTGTCACACCAGTTGCAACCTCCTGAAAGAGTTTTCTGTCCTTTACCCCAGTATTAGCCCTGAATGGGGTCTGGGGGAATTAGGGGAGGTACCAAAGCAAGTGAAAGAAAAGTCGAGCTCCTTCCTTTTGTTTCTCTTGCTTTGTTCATTGCTTTTCTCTTTCCTATCTTTTCAGAAAACTTCAGGGAGCCTTACGCGACGCGCAGGCTGAAGGAGTGCATCAGTCTTTAAAAAGCAAGGAAAAAATCTATACAGAAAATGAGGGAGAACATTTCAATTTGTCTTGCTTCTGCCAGCCAGCCAGGTGCCTCGATATAAAGATGGGCGACTGCAGCATTGTGTTGTCCAGCTTTGCACGAGATCTGTGACTAGAGAAGTTCTATCTGCTCCTTAGCACGCTTCTCCGCTTTCGTTTGCCCTTCGTTTGGGTGGGCAGGGATGATTGCTATTCCAGCAGCATTATCTCCCTTATTCCAAAGGGATGAAAGCTGGCAGAGTCCATTTGTTTTGGATACTGACAATAATCCCTTAGTTTCCGAGAATCACAAAAGCCCTTAAAATAAATACCAAACCTGAGCAAAATAAAATGGTCAATATTTAGCCCTAGATTCCCAGAAAAATTGAGCACTCACTCAGCAAAGCATTTAAAATACAGGCACAAGAGCCTGCTGAATGTACTCCAAAAGGCTCTGATCAGCTATTTGCACACCAAGCTGCATGCTGGAGGGTTGTGTATGGACTGCTGTTACTGCCAGCAACATTGCCTTTATCCAGATCTCTCATTTCCTAAAAAAAACTATATGTGCTTGGGCATTTTTAGAGAGAGATGGGCCAGTGTCGGGTAGCCAACACACAGCAAGTCATTCGCGGGTTGTGCTCTCCGCCGCGCAGACCCAGAGGAAGGAGGCAATGACTGAGGCGAGGCAGGCGTGCCCGACGGCAGCAGAGGAAGAAGGTGCTGCTGCTATGCATCTGTTAAGGACCAAGACTTTGCCAAGTAACGTACAGCATAATCCACACGGCTTTTTCTCCTCTTCTGGGCATACACTGTCACTCAGTCACAGCTGTATTGGGCTCATGGTCCTGGACACGGAGAGAAACCAGAGCATGTTGTGAAGCCATGGGAATAAGGTACGAAGCGCAGAAGGAGCTGAGCAAGCCTTGTACAGGCTGGGCACTTGTCTGCTCACCACAACTGGAGCTGAGGGAGTAGAGCAGAGCAATGCAGATGACTGGCCTTGTGGGACTGAACTTTGGGGCACTCTTCTAGGTTCCAGAGGCTGCAAATACACTAAGACTATTTCCTGTGAGTGAGATGTAGAGTAGCCACCTGTTACTACCTCGCTGTATGACAGGATTTGGGTCACAATACCARCTGGATGTCTACATAACAGCTGGTACCTAGTTAGGAGACAGTTAATCAGCTGTTTGACATGACCTAGCACAACTAYTCAACATTGTATAACAAGTTGTACAGGAATAAGTTATCGTAGTTCCCCTGCCTTGGTTGGAAGCACTCACGCCCAGTTCTCTTTCATTTCTTCTATCCATTAAGCAAATCAATCATTAGCCACCTCTCCCATCCATCTCAGAAGAGCCCTTGCATTAATCCTTTCCTCTCTTCTGTCTCCATTCAGCRTGTAATGACTTGACTTCTTCCAACATCCCTTTTTTACAGTCCTACCTCAAACTGAGCTCAGAGTTTGACTTTCATGCAGCTGGATGTGCTGACTGAACAAAGTTATGATGATGTTATGATACTTGAATACAGTCTCAGCCCTTTAGCCTTTGGAGAAGCAGCCCATGCTGTTTCACATGTCCACCAAAGTTATCCTGAAAATGAGCAAAATTCTTTRTTGTTGCTGTTTTAACAGTACTAATAGAGATCCTGCAAAAATGACACGCTGCATGCTGCTGGTGATAACTGGAAGGCAGTTGGAGATTCTTAGCAATAAGCACTGATTTCAGCTGGCCTTTGAGTGCAATCTGAATCTTTCTGTGCAGCTGCATTTTGCTTGYGTGGAGTCTCGAAGCTGCCTTGCATTGCTTTCTAGACCCCGTCACACTGGATACAGCTCCGAAGCTATTGGACATCCTGTTGKATCCGTAGCGCAGGGCCATTGTCTTGTTGTTATTAGTGGGGGATTAGAAGTTTAAGGTCTCGGAGCTTAATGGCCTCAGCAGGTGGAGAGCATGGCACTAGCTGTGAAAATGWCAAAAATCAATAGCTAATCCAGTGCAGTCAGTCAACCTTTTCTAAGYTTCATCTGTATTGATTTCCAAATGCTGCTCTTCCTGTCCCTTGACRTAATCAGTCTCTTTGCTCAGCAGACAGACTCGCTCTCTTCCACCCCACCCCACCCCCTTTTTTTTGGCTTTTTGCACTTAGAAATGGATTACTTAGATCCCCCCCAGCTTTCCATCTCTCTGGTTGCTGACAGAGTAATGATTAAAGGGGAGGCAGACAGGGCAACCAGCTCGTACAAATCAAGGAAGAACTGACCTGGAGTGTGATGGATGTTTCAGGAAAGGAGCAGACGGACTTCAACGTAGGAAGGATGGAGGACACCTGGTCATGTTAGATAGTTACAATCCAGAGAGTGAACGCAGAAAAAATTACTTCTGTCTCCTTTCCCTATCACTTTTGAAGATATATCAGAGTAATCATGCTGACAGAAAAGTCCCCAAGGCACTATGTGAGTTTAGGGACTAGCATGCAAGTATATCAGAGCAAGTTCCTCTCTTCTGCAGAAGACAAGTCTTTTTTCTTCACTGTTCTGCTTTGGCTATTTCCCTTGTCAAAACACTGCTGTAATGACTCCTATTGCTAGAAGCAGCCCAGTGCAGTGGTTCCCAGCAAGTGGCTCCAAGGATAGATAGTTGTGTGGGGCAGTAGATATAGTTYGGTTATTAGCCCTTTTGTTTGATCTGGCCCCTTCCTTTCTCCATACCTGAGTTTTTTCTCCTTTACCTTAGGAGCCAGTGAATAAAGCCAGGGGGTGATTTCACAAGATCATGAGAGAGAATCGGGAGCAAAATCCCCCCCCCCCACTCCTCTGTCCTCCATGTACAACACAGCTCCCTCAGCGGTGCTCAGCACGCTGCTAATGTGGTGCTGGGCTGGGACCCCTTCTGCCCATGCAATGGCCCCGGTGCTGAGCCATCACACCTCAGCGCTTCCTGGCCCTGAAATGAAGAACTTTTGAGAAAGCAGAAAGGTGGACAGGAACCATTAGCCACCAGCCTGGGGCAGTCTCAGCCTAGAGATGGTCCATAGCCTTTGCAGTCTGAGTGAGGGCTGCTCACTGATATTAAGTAAGCACTTGCCTAGCTCATAGGAACCATAGTGTGACTGAAGTAAAGACACTAATTAATGGGTGCACTTGACGGTGCTTTGAGCAGCCTCTAAGAACTGAATCGACTCAAAGACTAACATTTGAATAAACATATCTGCAATTTTGCATTAGTTTTTTTTTTTAAAAAAAATCTTTTTTGCTTCTTTGCAGTTTGATGAGCCGTGTAGCCGTCCACATGGCAGAAAGGGTGCCTGCAGAGCTGGGCTCACCACTGTGTGTATTATTTGCAGCATGACAGCACTCCAGTGGCACTGAACAATGCAGCAAGAAGCCCAGAGGGGCTTGCTCTGTCCGGAGCACCGCCACTGCAGCCAGCCACACTGGCAAAGAGGGGCAYGTTGTGTGCAGTCACCAACAGAGGCCCTGGCCCCGTTCAGAGCAAGGTCCCAGGCACTGGGCCCTGATGAGAGACAATCCTTGCCCCAAGCTTGTAGACTAAGCATAGGATGAAGCAGAAGGCCAAGTGGCTTAGCTGGATCTTCACCAACAGCACAAGGTCTGTGCGCTTACACAGAGATCCTCCAACCTGCAGTCCAATCAGCAGGCCAGCCCACCATTGCAGACATGGTAGTGTTATTCTTTGCACTTGGTGGGTATTGTCCTTTTGAAAATTCGCTCACTCCCAGGTCTGAGTCGACCTGGCATTAGGCTGGGGAGATAAGAAAGCATAATTTACTGTAATGTTTTTTCCCCRGGCTGTTTAGCTGTGCCTCAAACACAGCAAACAAATTCTGTCAAATCTAGTTACATTTCATTCTGTCTCTTGTAGCTGGGATCAGAGAGCAGACATTTATCAGACAAGCAGCTGAATTACCAAATTACATTCCTAAAACAACCAAACAAAAAGTCCCTCTGCCTATGACTCCCTGTGGGGGGAGCTGGGGAGGGGACACCCAGTACTTTTCCCTGAAAATTATGTTGAAGCACCTATCATTAGAGCCACCAGAATGACTCCAGCAGAACAGCAACTATTGGAAGAGCAAAATACTCTCTGCAGAGGCCTACTTCTTAATGATGTACTTACTTAATGCTACTTCTTCTGTTAAAAAATCATGCCAGCCACACACACACACACACACACACACACAAAAAAAAATCATTCCTGGATATACAGGTTTCAAGAGGAAAGTCACCTCTGTGCCTGCAGCTCTATTCTGCCCTAGGCTAACAGCAAAGAATAGCTTTGGGCTCCTCAGTGGCAGTGCTTTAATTACACCTGCAGATGGGACAGTCTGGCAGAAGAGACTACTGTTGTGCCTTTCCTACCCGGTTACGTGTTAATGGCCTTGTCTGAAGGCATCCGGTACAAAGAGCTGAGGAGACACTGAAGGCAAGCATTGCAGAGCCACATGGTGAGGTCTGCAGGCAAATATGCCTTTATTTTAATGAGAATTCAGTGAGCAAGTCCCATAAGATTCTCAGCTGGCATGAACAGCATAGTGAAAGCAAGGAGGAATTAGTCTGAAACAACATCTGCCCTTGAGAGAATAGTTGGCAAACCTCTGACAAAGCCTTTTCCCTCTTACGAGTTTCTCTCAAGGACCTAGCCAAGTTAAACCCTGTCCCAGCACAGAAGAGAAAGTCTCTTCTGAGAGAGAAAGTGCTGCTCCTCCCAGTCCCTGCTGTAGGATGGTGAGTGTGGGTCTCTGTCTCTGTAGTGGGATCCTTTCATCTGATGCTCAAGATTGCTTCCTTACTTTTGCCAGACATGACACCTGCAGATATTTTTCCTTTGGGACTTCATAACTGCATTTTCTAATTA
Organism: Rhea americana; assembly: GCF_003343005.1. NCBI lineage: Eukaryota > Metazoa > Chordata > Aves > Rheiformes > Rheidae > Rhea > Rhea americana. The sequence goes on along the minus strand of NW_028186534.1, from coordinate 1,369,129 downwards.
GAAAGAGACAGATCTTGCAATATAAAGCATGCTGTATTTGCTGGGAGAAGCAGAATGATAGCTGAAAGGAGCAAAGAGATGTAGCTGCACGCATCACGTTACTGACACTCAACACTTGGTAGTCTCCTCAGGAGCTGCCCGTAGACAAGACTTGTCCGTGGTGTCCCACATTGCCTTAGGAACCAGAGCATTTGCTCCTCTACGATCCCCATCTGCCCRCCTGCCTCAGCCGAGAGGCTCCCTCTCCCCTTCCCTCTGCACAGGCTGCAATCCGTACGGCTTAGCATCCTCCTTTGATCCTCAGCTTAGCCCTGGGAAGACTCGCCTTTATCTGCCTGGAGGGAGAGGCAGAAGTGCTCCCCAATTAGCAGGTCCCCTCTTTCCTCTTGCTCAGGCTCATGAGGTCCCCAGTCGCACTTGACTCCTTAACAGCGCTTCTGATCTCACTCCCTTACAAGTAACTGCAAGGGAAATAGCCAATATTGGCATAAATTACTTGTGAGGTAGTTTTCTTTTGGTCAGGTCTACATTGATATAGGCACCTTTCCCTTGACCTACTTTTATCCACCTTAACATAGGTGCCTATCTTAAGAGGCTCATCTCCTTTAGCTTTCAGTGGAGAAAGTAAGGCTTCAACAGAGCATGCTTCACAGCCCTCATGTGAGGCTTCTGCACTCTCCATAGACTAGAGAGAGCAGGATTTAGCAAAGGCATCGGAGATTGATACATGAAGTAGGCAAAGCGATTTCCTTTCCTGTGTTCCTAAAGGTGCCATTTTTCAACTGAGATGCCAAAGCAAAGTCTTGACTGCTTGTAATAAATAAAGGTCCTATTTTTAATATTCTGCAAGGGGAAAGTTCTTATCCCCAGGGCAATGACTACATTCTCCTACAACTGGTGGTGGTACAACCTTGCTGTACAAACTACATCTTAGCCTAAATTATTGCTAAAAAGTATGATTTTTTAATGTGATGACAACCTTTTCCAGGAAAACTCTAGGSTTCATAGTTCCTGCACAATGCTTAAACAGTATGGTAAAAAGCACCACTATTGACTAGACCATGCTAAAAAATAACTTTGTGGCTTAATAGGACAAAATTATCYTATTGAAATATTGAAAATTAGATTCCCAAATCTATTTTTGGGCACCACCCAAAAGTGAAGTTGATTAATGAATGATGCAGTTCAGAGACCATTTTAGCCACTCAGATCTGCAAATTCAGTCGTAGTTTTCSAATGGACATAGCTAATAGTGATGGGATTATCTTACCACTACATAAGCAGTAAATAGGTAATTACCTTTTCATGCATTCTTTAAACATTTAACCAGCATTTATATATATGTGAGATATAACAAGGTAGTTTTAACAGGTTCATTTCAGATTCAGCTTGTAAAGATGTTAATTGACATTCAATAGTTTTTAAATCAACTCTGTTATCTCACATTCTGGAAAAATTCTAGAACATATTTCAGCACAATGGAGAACGGTACAATTTAATGTAATATTAACCATATCATCAAGATACACATTTATTGCAACTGCATAAAGCTAAACTAAGTTACACAGAAAGTAATTTGGTAGTTCAAAATTGCATWAATCTTCAATATTTTGTTTCAAACCACCCACAAAATTTTAAGAGGCAACAACTTTATATGGCAAKTAAGACAGTGCATTTATATACAATAATGTTGCTACATGGTTCTATAATATGCATATGTACCTAGCTCATTGCTGGTTTTAATAATTAAGAATATATCAGTACACTTACGTAAGCACACACACTGACTTTTCTGAGTGGAGATGTGGGTGGAATAGCTCTGTTTATTATTATAATTGCCTGATGCTTACACTTTCATAGTTCTTTTCAGTGACCCAGAACTGTACCAGGCTATAAGCTGAAAGCTTCTATATTGCTTATCTGAGTATTTCTGGACAAATATATATGTATTTTATCCAAGTAAAACATTTCTGGTACTTTGGAATGGAGCACTGAAATTTAACGTGAGCTTGACTTTTATAGCAAGAATACATCATTTGTTGTTTTTACGACAGTTGAGCAGAATTTAGGCCATCAGGGGCATGGTGACCTAGGGCAGACAGAGAGCTCTTTCCACTCTACTATAAAAAAAGAAAAGAAAGCATATTAACAGGACCTCACTGCAGGAATTATTTCCAAACATCGTTGTGCATTGCTCCTGCTCACGTCACGGTGAGCGAAGCACGATCCGTTGTACGGTGCCTACCTTTGCAGCTTGCTCTTTTAAAGTCAAGTACATAAGGTGAGTGAGAGGTTAGCTGCAGGAGGGCAAGAAATAGTCTTGTGCAGAGCACTGACTCAACAGGAAGGGCTTGAAATAACTTCATTGGTTTAGCATCCTCCGGAGCTTTAACATCAGTATACACAAGGCCTAATTTATCCAAAGGTGCATGAGCTGGATTGCTGCTCCAGGGTTGWAACTTGCATCAGCCTCACTGGTTATTAGTTCATATTCCACCTGGTACCATAGGATGCACTGAACTGTCAGAGGCATCACCATTCGTCCACATCAAACCATCTTCTGTGGCTCTTACTAGCTTAACTCCCTGTATTGAGCTGTGGTTTGATTATGTCATTTTCTTCCCGGTATAAATAATCTGTCTGTGACGACTGTTTCTGCGGATTTTCMCTTACTGACTTTTGGTTGCTTAAAAAAAAGCCCCAGTCACTCCTGATCACCTAGAGTTTTAATCTGAAAAGCCATAGTACAATGGAGCTATTCAGAATCTTAGAATGTTGTTTCACAGTGTTTTTTATTTTTTTTTTAAGGGATATTGTCAAACTGAATTTGTACAAAATGAATTTGACTCTTTTTGTATGTACTGTGAACCTCCCATTATTTGCCCAAGGAAATCCTAGAAGAAAGGATTGTTAGAGGTCAGTAAAGGTCTGCAAGATTAACACGTCTGAGTCACTGGTTTTCCATCTGTCCTGTATTGATGCTTAGCCGATTAGTTAGCAGAGAAAGCATTTCACATAATCTGGAGCACTGGTTTGATGTGAACATGTTCAAGACTTTTTAGCATTAGATGCTTCAGCCTGGTTGCTGTGCATCTGAAGTAAATGTATTCAGTCTGACACACGCACGCAACCTACCTGAGCAACTAATTCTGAAAAACAAACACAGAAATACTTACCCATTGATGGCCATTTGTTTGCTTCCAAAAACCTTCAAACATACTAAAATATTGACAAGACTGGCAAGTCTCAGCATGACTTGGGAATGCTAGAAGAATCAAACTTCATTATGATTTGCATTTATTTGTTATTGAGTTGCTTACTTAATTTTTTATGAACTCTAAAACTTATGCATTTAGATCTAGACACCTAGAAGAGTTTTTCTACAAGGAAATTATTGTAATTAACTGCTTCCATAATACCACTGTAAATGAGCAGTAAGCCAGAAACAATACAAGTATGTAGACAACTAGTCAGAATACCTCCTTTCTCAGCAATGGTCTTTGAGGAAACATTYAAAGATCAGCAAATATGGACTTCTTGCAATAATGGAACTATGACATTGCCTTGGGCAGACTAAGGTCTAAATATTATAATATAATAAGGTAAAAAATATTCAGGAAAAGGCTGTGATACCCTTATTCTCCTCCTTTCCCTTTCTCTTGTTCTAGATCATACCACTTTCATATTGGTTATTCAAGCTGAAAGGGAAGAATAATGTGCAAAGCCAAAATGTCTTGCCTAAAATTGGGAGAGCTGGAGTACCCCTGCTACCCTTAGCTGGTACAGAAGGGCACCAAGAGATCATTAGTCTCCAGCAAACAGTCATCTCGGAAGACCTGTTGTAACTAATACYATGTGCAAATTGTTAGATGAGCTTATGCACCAGCTTTACGTTGGTCTCTGTTCCTCTTTTTAAATTTGCCAGGTGGGGACTCAACTGGCTAATGAAAAGAAGCTGTTCTTACCCGTGGCTGTTGGAGTGGAAGCAGATGGATGGGGTCAAATGGAAACGCTTGCTCTGCCACTGCCCACCCTTTGGTCCCCTTGGAAGGACACCTGGCGAGCGGCAGTCCCTGGAAGCCAGATCCTTCGGGCATCGAAGGCATGCAGGGTCCACCCAGTGGACTGGAMAGCAGGTCCTTTTCTGCAATCAAGATGCAAGTTCAGCACTGAAGACTATGCATAAAATCACTAGTTATATATTTATTTAGCCATGTCCTTAAATTCTTTAGCAGAAATCTTATATGTTGGTGGCTGTTTGTAGAAAATGAGGAAGTGATTCTTTAAGCTACAAACGTACGAAAGCGTGAGCTTAATCCTTCAGCCCCATCTGTCATTAAAATTTCTCCTGTGGTGATCTGGAGCTGGGCTTAAGCACAGTTGGCAGTCTTGGTCACAGATATATATGTATAAACATAGAGAAAGAGGTGTGTACATGCACACGCGCACACACTGGAGCAGTTTCCATCCAGRTACACTTTCAGGGTATAAATAACGTCAGCATTATTTCACCCATCAGCCACACTACACTAGACTGATGGTCAGTGCAATGCACACCACACTGAACATCTGGAACACTGAATTGCTCTGGGGTAGGATAGTATTTTGCAAATCAGATGAAATGGATATGCTCTTGCAGTACTGTGCCATGATATTTATACTAATGCAGTATGTATCTGCAATAGAACTCTGAACCAGATTGTATTTTGTTGACTTAATTGAAATAAAAGAGGCAGAGCTTGGGTAAGCCAATGAAAGGTTCATGGATGAGACAGACAATTAAAAAACTCCACAGGTTCCAGGAATAAGGAAGTTCAGTCATTCACTCCCATTAACAGAGCTTGATAAACTCTCAGGGGTAAATCATTTTTTTTTGTTAGATGTATTCCTTGTGTTGATCTGTGAAATTCTGATGAACGCAGAGGGATTTTATAGATGTGTTTACTATTCAACAGGCTGTGTAGGCTAGCCAGTCCGATGAGCACTATGGAGGTGAGACTGCTTGAAACTGGTAACATTAAAATAATCATACCTGTCATGAGGGCAGAGAACCAAGTGACTTGTGCATTGTCATTACTCTTGTCRTCAAAACAACAGAAAGAATCATGTCTATAGATGTTCCTAGTAAACAAATCAGAAAGGTCTCTGCTGCCAGTGAGGAAAATTTGAGCTTTCTATTAAAAACTGTGTTCACTGATACTTCTGAGCTCAACTCATTCCTCAAGACCTCTGCACAGTGAGCACTGCCTTTATCCTTACAGRCAGAATTTGATTAAAAGAAAAAACTCAGATTAAAGAGGTGTTATTTTCTTAGAGGTCATCCTGTGTTGTCCTGAGACCCTCTACCGCCTATATCCTAGTTCAAGTAGCCRCCCAAGGCTGGTAAACTGGACGTCACTGCTGGAGGGATTCATGTTTGGGGAGAAGACTGTTGATCACAGCCAAATCCTGCCCCTTTGCAGAGTGTTTGAGTAGAAAAGCAAGTGACGAGACCATCAGTAGTCGCTAATGCTAATTATTGTGTTGGCGCTTTTGCAGATACCTAGTTTTGAATTTTCACTCATTGCTTTCCGAGGCCAAAATCCCAGTAATTCTTCTTGCCTTCCCAAAGACCAAAGCCTGGGACTTAATAGAGTTCTACTTGATTAAGGATCATTCAGCAGCAAAGAACTGTAGGAGTGGGGCACATCTCAAAGGAAGGGAATATTAAATATTTGACTTAAATGAAAACTTGAGCAAGYTATTCTAAATACTAAATTTCCTCTCGCTGCCCCACCAAACATCAGTGAGTTACCCTCTAGCGAGGAGCTTTCCAGAGCGCCCTCTCATACACTGATACCTCTGTATTTCAGCTGTGACCAAAATAACAATAGGTGAATATGAGATAGAGCTTTTCTTTCCCCCCTTTTTTTTTTTAATATTCTGACATGATTTGAATGTAGGCAAGTACTCCACAGAATGTAAAAATTCACTGGGTGGCCCTTCAAAAACAGCACTGTGAAATTCCCCATTTCTACCTTCTGGAGGATGCRTTGCATGTCTTATAAGGTGTGCAGGTTAAATGAAAATAATTACCAGCTCTCACATCCTCATCCAGTCAGAAGAGATGCCAAGAGCTTATGTGTTTATCATCAGATCTATTGAGAAATTTCCCAAGAGCRTGAGCTCTCAGACATTTAGTCAAAACATCTAGTGATAACTGTCTCCAGAACATTCAGCAGCTCTTTGATTGACATATTTCTCATCAACAAGTTGGCTTTGTTTACATCTCTCTAAGAAGTACATAGGCAGTGATGGAAAAAATACAACCAGACTTTTCTGTTCTTAGACTTTCTTCTTCTGGCAAGACGTGTTTTATTTCAGGAAATATTATCAGCCCAGATCTGCTAGCATTAACCAGCTGGGCTGGCTGAAATGGCCACACGAAACAGCATGTGAATACTCCTTGAGGAGGTTTCCAACAGCTCTGTTGTAAAGCAGGATCAGTAGAAGGCAGAGACATCTTAAAGCTTTATTTTTGCTTCAGCCCACCTAGACTGAGCAAATTAATACCACTTCAAGCAACCAAGCATTTTATGAAGCAAGTTCTCTGCCTCCTTTAAACACACACAAATGCTGATATCAGATTATATTTCACTTAGCTTAATTTCATGCAATTGTGTCTCGTCAGAGTGACCAACCCTAAGAACTCCTCTCCCTCCTCACAGTCTTGCCACTTCCAAAATCCTCCTGAAGAGGGCTTGGGCTTTACCACCAATGTGCTGCAGAGAAAAGTCAACACAAGTTGTTCTTCTATGTGTTTAGTTAATGCGTTCTAAAATATCTCCAATACTGACTTACCTCATAGGGCTGTTGCAGAATTTAATTTATTTATGTATACCTCATGGAGCACCTCACAGGCCTTCATCTGTTTTTTGTTGTTTTTTTTTTTTTTTTGTTTGATTGTTTGTTTGTTTGGTTTGGTTTGGTTTGGTTTTTTTTTTAGTAGCACCTCTCGTGATGGTACCTAACTATGCACACACTGAGCTGCTGGAGGGAAGAATTCTTTGGTCTTTTTTTTTTGCCACATTAATTTACGCAGCAGGACCCAAATCAGCATAGAGAGCATAGCAGGTATTGTCATGAATCCTAATTCTGAAACATTCTTCAACGAGGTAAACTATCTCCTGTCTACTACCTTGTTTGGACTCAGTTTTGCCTGGCCGCAACTTTAAAAACAAACAAACAAACAGGCATCAGGATTGGAAGCACAGTGCCAAGAGTACAACTACAGAAGAAGCCCAGGCAGAAGGGCATCACAAGATGACTAAACATAGAAGAAAATMTATTAAAGCATTATTTTTGAAACTACTGAGAGGTAGGGAAGCAAAGAGTAAGCAAAATAACCCCACCCTTCTCCCACCTCCATTTCACCCTGAAGATATTCAGCTAGCAGATGCATCTGCTGCCACAGCAGCTCCTCAGCAGAGGTGGAACCTTCCCAGCTGAGACAACCAGAAATGGCCTGCACAAACATCTAGAAGCTACAGCATCCACAAAACACCATTTTCCTCACTGAGGAACGGTGAGGTAACTTAATCAGTTCTGCTCTCAGTCTGTAAATACACTGTGACATCTGCCTCACACCATACGGGTACCCAGGTGTGGCAAATATCCCAGGTGAGAATCCTTGAATCAGAGCTGCTGGCCTGCATCCCAGAGGCAGGAGGCATTTGTTTTTCAAACTCTCAGTCCTGAGAGTTGCACCATGTGTTAGTCTAACATGAGAGCCCCAGAAACCACTTTGTCAGTTATTCCCCTTGTCCTTGGCCAATCCTGGGTGCTGCTCACTCACAGTAACAGGGTTACCTGGTTACTCAAGCCAAGGTACACTCAGGTGCCTGTCCATCTTAAAAAAAAATATATATATATATACACACACACACACACACAAATAGCGCTAATAACCTTAAAATACTATTGCAAATTCTACCATATTATCCAGCAATTATGAAGATTTCTTTTTTTAAATCCACAGCTAGCAAGAGTTCTTGAAAAAAATAGCTGTTTTGGAACAGAAAAAAAGGACAAGCTGTTTCAGTCATCATTTTATTACTGACTCACAAGGGAAATCAGTGAGTCTACCAGTGGTTCATGCAATTCTGTTGCCAGCTTCTCAGAAAGGAAATGTCATGTATAGCAACTTGTTTTTCTATTGCAGCAATTAAAGTACATAGGAGGCCACAACAAAATCAATACAAAACTGGTAAATCCTTAATGAATGACAGCAAAATACTGATCTTCTTGCCTAAAGAAATGTCTACCTAAATGCCACCATTTTCAGGGTTATGCAGTTGAAGGCTTTTCTGGTTTATCTTTTGAACGGTTTGCCTTCTTTTTAGCTTATATTTATTGTGGATTGCCAAATGATCTCATGCTTCTTGCTTACTGTGTTTGAGTTTCCTCTCAAGTGCAAATTTTCAAGGCTTGAGAAATCCCTAAGGCGAGTGCAGTTTACACTCCATGAAACATGTGCGTGGAGTGCTGCCCAAGAAGCCCGGAGAGGCTCACCAGGAAGCCCACAGCCCACTCCCACAACCAGTTTGGAAGGGATAGACACTGGTTTCCCCAGGCAAAGGAAAAGGACTCCTGTGCATGAATCCAGCTGAATGAACTACAAACCTACGTGAACCTCTGAAACTTTTTTTTGGCTTTAAAGGATTTGCGCAGTTATCCTATCCATCTGAAACCAACTACCTGTGGAAAGACACTGGGTAGAGAGGGCTGGAAGCTCTTTGGTGTCTCCAGATGGACTTTCTCAGACTGGAGGCCTCATCCTCTATTACAGCCCTTGGGATCTTGTGATTCTTCCCCTCTTATGTCAGCGAGACACACATTTTTCTCAACAAGGTTATCTGAGATTGGCAAGTAGGTGTCTTCCCTTCATGAGCCATGATCGCTGGTCCAGAGATGGATATCAACATCCAACTTCACAACAAGAACACAGCAATTTTTCAAATAAAAACATTTCTCAGTCAATAGGAACCACCACATATGACTTGCCTGTGTCCAGCCACCCCTGTGAGGGCTTTACGAGGCCCAGCTACTTTTGTCTTCATATGGGCCTGTTGCAATGTTATAAGCCATTCCTGTATGGTCACATTTTTCACCTTTGCAGTCACTTTAAAATCTTTCCAATCACTTCTTTTGCTTATTTTTGAAAAATAGGCCATGTAACAGTGGTACTTCTGTGGATGCAGGGAAGGAGAATTTTCACAGTTAGTAGTGCACATACATTTTTACCCTTTCCATGTTTTTATAGATAATTTACATAGGTAGAGGCCAGCTATTGCCTCTGAGAGCCTCCTATTTGCCCTGCAAAGCAGCATACTCGGACAATAAGAACTTTAGTAAGCAAGTACAAAGTCATCTCAATAACCAGGTCACATACAGCACTCACAAATAACTGCAGATCAGCCCTACATTCTTCACAAAAGTAACCTTTTTTTTCTTTCGTTCTTTTTAGTTCTCACACACTTTTCTACCAAAACTGTGGCTAAAAGCATTTTTAAGCAGAACTGCCTAATGTTTTTCATTGTAGCCAGGGCCTCTGCATGTTACTGCATTTGTATCTGTTTTTTAACAGCCAAATTGTCTTCTAGTGCTGGAATGGCTTGATGTGCTGTACTAACTGCTCATTGTGTCTGTCACATGCTAATCCTATTTCAGCAGCAAGAAATCAATAGGAATTGATTTRAGAATGTCCAATCTTATCAAGTATCGAGTTGGATGCTGGGACAAACGCTGAGCTGATGGTATAACATATAGATTTTAACAAGACATGTAGCCCCAAGTATGACAACCTTGTTTAAAAAGGATGGTTGGACTTCCAGGTGTTAAATGTGTTTGTTCCTCACTATGCCCTCAGCTTTCAGATGGTGCCAGTTTCCATACCAGCTCTCTCTCAGCTAAAACCAGAGTGTAAGCACACTTTACTGTTCTGGTAGAAGATTATKTAGGGATGAGAGAAAGCATTGCATTCAGAAATATAAATGCTGCCAGCAAATGCTATTTCAGCAATTACCTATGTTTAGTAATTATGCTAATGTTGATTCTCAAAAGGCTGTTATTTGCTCAGCATGTTCTTCATACTTTATCTCTCTACCTGCCTAACCCTTTATTTTCACTTAGCTATTACTGGTTGTTTGTCAAGTTAAGTGATGTTTGCAGTGCCAAGTGTTGTCAAGGTACTGTTGCCTTAGCTGAATTCCTATTTTTCCAACACCGGCTGCAGTGGTTTTCTGTTCATCACAACTATACAACTATGAGGCTTTGGGGATTAGATTTCATTGCTTTCAGGGGGCCTTGGGTACTGCAGGTGTTATTGGTACTTTGGGCAACAAGATGAATGAGCAGCTCCTGGGCTTTGTAACAGCACATTTGACAAGGTGCGATGGGCAACAATTTGTAACTGTTGAACTGACATATACTGGGACCCTGTGTCCTCCTGTACTGTTGGAACAGCACTCCATCTCATGCCAAGTGCTGGCAAATGGCAAAGGCACACTAACGTGAGAATTAACCTTTTAAACACCCAAATACACTCCCATGAATAYGACCATATGAAAGGCTAACAGTTTAAATGACAGGAAAAACATAACTAGAGCAACCTAATCAGTTCATGTTGAGGAACTGTCTAGTACCATGTGTATACTTTCAGATCTAGAACTGATTGAGAGCCCACAGCCTCAGTGTTCATGCATGGGGGTGTTTATTTGTATATGAGTCTTGTAGGTGCCCATCAGAGAGGAAAGTACTCAGTTATCTGCAGGTGCCAAGCAAAACTGGATTACCAACGGCAGCACACATCGAAGTGGATGAGGCCAGTGGGCCACAACGGGCTAGCATTAAGGGTGCTATCCCCAAGGACTTATACACTACTCACCAGCAACCTCAGCACGATGCTTTCCCAGGAGATGCAACGGCAGAAGAGAGAAGAGATGAAGTGTCCTGCCTGGAACAGGGAAAGAGAAGTGGTGATCTGGGTACAGGAAGAYGGGAAAGAAACCCAGCCCGCATACACATGCAATCTCTTTAAGAAGAGCTTGTCTAAGAGGCCAGGTCACGTCTGTGCCATGTAATGCAACATCTTGTGTTTAGGCTCATGTGTGTTGAGCCTAAAAGCCCCATGGATGCAACAAAGCTCAGCAACTCCTGCTGTGAAGCCTGTGCTGCTTCCCCGCCAGGCTCYGCACAGCGGGTTACTGCTGCCTCCTCACCTTCCTCCTCGGGCTCTGTTAGCAGCTGCCCTGCTGACAGAAACTGTTTAAGTAATTTTCTGTTTTGGTCCAGTCCAACAAACATGCTTCTAGACAATTCCTAGGCAAGATTTGGGAACTAACAGGTTAGGGGGCATTTCAACAAATATCTTGCAAACAGCAGACTATGGTAAAGGGCAGGAGAGTCCTAGAGTATGGACACGAGCCTGTAATTGTCAGTGTCAGGGAATAACACCAGGTATATTTAATTTGCCAGTACAGACACAGCTTTTGAGAACTTGGCTCCATATTCCAGCCTCAAAATAACCTACAGCAGTCTCAAAGAAAGAGCACTGCATGTACACCTTAATAAGCTAATCTGCTATGCAAGTAGATGCTGGTGTCAAGTAACAGTGGTACCTTGCTTGAACTTTACGGACTCCAACTTTCTTTTTTTATGGATTTTTTTTTCTTGTAATTTCCTGCCATGTTCCTACCGCTCAGGGAACACAGCAAGAGCCCCCCTGTGGCTAATTCAGCATCTATTAGCTCTCTATCAACTTATTTGTAAAGTAATTGTTAAGACTTCCTTAGGAGTAGGAAATTACATCTGATCCTCCGCACTCTGCATGGAGGGAAAGCCAGCCTACGAAAGGAACAACGATCCCACGCAGAGATGTGCAATCTCTATAGACAGCAATGTTAGAAAAGAGCTATCTTGTTTAAATGGTCAAGATAAGCACAGTACAGATAGGGCTGACTTGGCTTGTGTGTTCATTAACTTAGACGTTGGAGCTTTGAACTGAAGAGAGAAATGATTAAGCTCTAATTGCATCTTCTTTAAGGGGGCACTTTGAACAGCTAACTCTTCTGTAAGGTGGCTCTTTTTACACATATCACGTCCTCCTATGGATAAACAGCCCTTTATCTCACTTGACTTTTCTTCTCCTTGTGAAATGCTAGATCTGATTTAAGTTCTAATGTACCACCCAACATACAATGACTCAAAATTCAATAGCTCTTTCCTGTTATCTCTTTCCTTTTGGAAAACCTTTATCAATGAAAGCCTTGAAGACGTTTTAAATGACCAATATAGAATACTGCTCTTTAACTGTGTAATCAGAGATGATTTACTGAATGCATTTCAGGATGATTGTAGCATGTGTTAAGGGATTCTTCAAGAAACAGAGGAGAAAGTTGCTAAGGTTTATTTGCCTCCCTCAAAGGGAAATGCAAAGCTATAGGAACACCAGCTGCACATGTCACTATTATTCTGGAATAAGGAGTATCCATTAAAAAAACAGAAAATCCTGTATGTCAGGTATTTGAAAACATTGCACTCGCTCTAAGACCATCATAAAGTACAAGTATCAGTGATAGATCACGGTTTCTTATTTCCTAGTTCAGGTACTGAATCATTCATGCTATTTGCACACCCACTTTTTCTTCCACCAAATGCTTCTGCAGATGTGGTTATCTGCTTTACACATTCAGTGGAAGCTCAGTTTAGTTGCTAAAATGTACAGCTATCTTGTATTAAAAGCAGATTCCTTATACAACATACGTTATTTTTTGTCACATGGCCAACTGTCACAATACAAACTTGTAGAATATGTTTGAGATAACAAAAAGGAATAGCAAAATATACTGATCAGGGGCAGATCGCTGATAGACTTCTCATTTTCTCCATCATCTTTGGCTAAGTAGAACTGTGCCAGTTTACATCTATCAGGGAAGTTTATATCAACTTTTTCCCACTTTGTGAGAGCATCTTGGGACAGCAGCTGATCTCACATGTCATATGCATTAAAGTCTGCAGCACTCAGACCCAAGAGATTGCCATATTCACTTTCTCTCTGCCATTTCTTGACTTTGAGTGTTTAAATCAACCTTGAAACATTATTTGATTGAACCTTCTTTTAGCTTAATCATTTTCAAATGTTTATTAGTCTTTCTACTTCAAAAATCCTTCTATGCCTATTTTCACCTGAGCTGAAGCACAGATCTGGTTCTTAGCAGTAAGTATCTCACAGATGAGCTTGTGTAAAGAGAAAAAAATAAGAACTTCAGTGCTCTGTGTGACGATTAGAGTTTACTGTAACAACATTGAGCTTATAGCAGCTTGAAAACGTAGAGGAGATCTGATTCAGAGAAGAAATATGATAATTTGTGGCCAGAGGGAATCACGGATGGCTTTAGCGAAATTGGAAATTACTTTTTGGTGCTCCTTTACTATAATTCCTGCAACTCCAATTATGGTAATACAATAGGTTGTTTAACTCTGTCTTACAACAGCATGCCTTGTGCATGACTTAATCTACCCAACACCTCTTAATGAACTCATCATTCTTATGATGTCTAATTACACAGAGGGTTTTGCTCTAGTTTAAGGAAAAGTGTTGAACTAATATATATTTAGGAAGAAGACATTATGGCTAAGCGAATGCAATCCTTTTGGGGATCTGCATGACAATGCCTAACTCAGCAAGAGGATTGATGCACAGGGAGAAATTGGGGTTACAGACTGATTTGGCATAGGTGGGAGGCAACGCTGAGTGCTCTGTTTGACCCTGGCAGATCTGCAAACCCTTGTAATACCCTAAACCCCTGAGCTGACACAGTCTACATTAGTCTCTATTTCCTAATATTTGTCTGAGCTGGAGCTAGATAGGCACTAAAGCTGATCAGAAAATGCTTTTTATTCTGTGGTTATTTTTTTTTATTATTATTTAATTTTTTTGTTCAGACATACACAATGGGATCCTATCAGAATGCCCCAAAGGAGATAATTGCTTCATGCTCCTAAGTTGCCTTACTGACAGGACTGTCTTGTTGTGCTATATTTCCAGGCTGCACCATCTCCTCCTCTCCTTCTGAGAGAAATTGTGCATAATGAAAATCACAGTGTTACTGTATGACTTGCACAAGAATTTAGCCTGTGAAGCTAGTACTGAGGGGCAGATGGATACAGACCTATGTTCATGCAGCAGCTGCTGGTCCACTCCACATGGATATCTCCACACTCTCTCTCCATGCAGTCTCTGATTCTGAGAGGAGGTTCATTTTTTAAAATTGAATTTTTCTACAGAAATCTGATTCTTTTCTCAAAAATCTTCACTTAAGTCACTGAAAAAAATCAACTGAAAATTGTTAATCACCCTAAAAAAGGTTGACTGGGAACGCTCCTTGAGGACAAAGGATAGAAATTTCCAACCAGTGAAAACACAGCAGTCATCTGGATGGGAAGGATTTGGTGTTGCACGCCTTATATATTTACGCTTTCCTTCTCAGAGTATTAAAAACTACTAAATACATACAATAGTATCTTCACATTGACATACAGGGCAAACTGCAGTTCAGTGCATCTGAAAAATGAGCTGTGCTTCAGTGAGGTCCATGAGCCAACTGCATAAATTAGTTGGTTTCTAACCCTTACTGGATATACTGGCAACTAGGAGAAAATGCAATATCTGCTTTCATTGCTCTAAAAAAAGTATATATTAAAACTATATATTATATATAACTTCACATACTTTACTGTTGTATTTTAAAGAGTAAGGCACAAAATGTTAGATCCAGAGGTACAGGTAGCTTGAATAAGCAAACGAAATATCCTGCATTTTCATGGGATGTTGACAATTCAATGAATTTGCTGAGAAGCGTGACACCTACTTCCACCTTGTGTGGTCACTTGAGAAAGCAAGGACTTCTCATGGTGTCTAGAAAAAAAAACAAATATAGAAAACCTGATGATCACGAGTGAAAAYAGTATTTTCTTTCAACAAAAGAGGCTTATGATTTGTTTTATTCCCAAAGTGGTCTGATTGCAAAGGAATCTGCTCTACAGCAGAAGACAGACATGGAAACAGCTTTCCATATGGTTAACTGCARATAGAGGAATTTCTATATTGGATTAGACATCATAACCTTAAGTTGAGCAAACTAAGACTGAYGAGTACCTAGGGTCCCAGAGGTGACCACATAGTTACAGGATATTGCTTGCATTTTGAAAGGACAGGCTCTGATGACTTTGGAAACTGTCTCCAGACCTATATTGTTCTGAGTCATTTCTATTGGTGAGAGAAGTGAGATAATACTCCAGCCGCACATGGCCCATCTTGCTCTTCCATAGTCAGAAACTACCTTAAGGCCCTGARTTTTTCCATGTGTTTCCTTTCTTTTTGATTAACTCATTCCTATAAAACATAGATTTTCCTCTTGATGAACAGAGTCTRTATTAGGCCTGTAAATGTACAGTGCTGCAGTTTTCCACGAATGGGGACCTCACTTGGCTCATTTTCCATTTCCCAAACAAAAAAGTTTGTACCACTCAGAAATGATATCCTTTAGCCTCCTCCTTGACATCTTGATTCCTGGGAGGTATTCTCACAGTCTCCTGCCTATCAACCACATTAGACTTCCCAAACAGTTCAAAACATAAAAGAAAAAAAAACACCTTTTGTCTACAGCTTCAAAATGTCTGTTCAGAAGGTCTTGTCTGCTCTTGATAAGCAGCAACCATAGGCCTGCCATATGATCTGCAGTCTGGAAGACTGAGATCTGTGCTCARATACCTGCCTCCTCTCCCTCTCCCACTGCCCTGCTTTCAAACAATTCAGCTTTGGTTTTCTTTTTWAAAAAAGCCTATTTGTCCTGCTGCTGAGCAGGTCCTGCAGAACTGTTTCAAATTCATCTTCTCTTCCAGGCAAAACTCAATATTCCGGGGCATGGTTGGGTCAAAATTATTTCTTCATGGCCTTTAGGTATTCATTAAATACATACAACTCTAGTGTATTATCCTTTTTCAGTTATGTTATATTGCTTTCAATAATAGCTGCAATTTAGAAAGTGCACATAGACTAAAGTAAAAACATATAATAAAAGCTTACAACTAAACTACAACTCAATGAATTCAAAGGGTAAAAAAGGCAAAGACTCGGTAGCTGGGAGTTTCAGCACATAGATCCTAATTCTAGCAAGCATTCAGCCTGCAGAAATTCACATCCATTCCTAACCCAGACAGCAGCCCAAGGAATAGATTTTTTACTGTAAATTCTTTTTCCTTKTTGGTCAGTTAACTCCCCTATGTTTACAGTTAAACTGATGCTTAAGCTTTATGCAGGATAAGGATAATTAGGATATTGTCTGACTAAAAATCCATCTGAAATGACCAAATTTTCCAGACAGCTACAWGAATAGAAGTGCAGAAATGAGAAGCTGGAATTATTAAAACATTCAAAATATCCAATCCTCTTTTTCAAGCAAAATCAATAGCATTTTGAAGCWGTTAAATTTGATGCAAACTCTTCCAGCATTCTGGAATTCTGAATTTCTTATTCTACATTGGGTGTCTAGACACCCCTATGATTTATATGTTCATGACTGCCCAGCCAGATGGATGACTGAAGGAAGACAGAAGCATAACAACAATCTAAATAAAAATGTCTTAACTAAAGAGCCTGCCAAAGCAGTGAAATTTCCTGGCCTGAAAAGAAAAGYAGCAAAATTTAGTGGAGAAAAGAAGTAACTGTCATATGAGCATCCCCAGAGACAAAATTCAATGAAAATTCTGAACATCCAGAAAGTTGCAGGAGGCTTTGCTATGTATCCAAAATACTGTTATTTGGCATTAACTCAAAGCATGATTTGTTATATAGAGCAACCCGTGAAACAAAATATGCTGGTCACCTGGGCAGGAGTAATGATGCACCGAAGAAATTATTCCTTAATATTACTTAAACCAAATGCACCAATTTGCTGATATTGTCATTTATCTTAACTCCTTACAGGTCTGCTTTCCTGCCTGGCATGGGCTTAGTGCCATTTAGCTCCGTGATACCTGGCTGTCAAGTTGTTTTCACTGGACTCAAGGGTACACAGAGTAAGAATCCTAACTGTCATCCTTGAAAGTTCACTTCATTAATCTCAGAACAACTATGAGGATCAATCCTGGTTGAGTTCTTCACAAACAGACCAGACAGGATTAAGCACGCAATCCAGCAAGCAATCAGGGAGCAGAAACAATGCCAAGAGGCAGGAGCCTTACCCCATGGGTTGAATAACCAGTTGCCAATACATATAACCCTGATTTTGCAAGCCAACCTCGAGGCTAAAATGTGTGTAAGAGAGTGCAGATGGACTGCAGCATCTAACACGCAACTGTGAGAAATGAGCAGCTCAACAACAAAGACAACCTGTTCGCAGATAGTGTAAAAATATCAAGGCCACCTTCTGCTCTGTCAATAATGCCAGCTTTTATTGCCCAGCAGTTATATTTTCTGAAAAGCGTTTTCTTTTCTTTTGTTTTCTTTATCTTTCTTCTTTGTTTTGCATATTACTGTGCTGCTGGTAGGAGGAATGCAAAAGCCTATCATTCTCCTCTAATAGCTTATTAAAATTCACCTATGAAAAGATGCCTGCAAAACACTTGCTGAGAGCAAGGCAAGTTGTGCTGTGACAGTCACTTGCCACACCAGTGATAACYGTATCAATTGCCTTGTGTTCTCAGTCTCTATCCTACCTGTCTGATACCTTACTCTTGACTAAACACACTGTGTTAGTGCAGTCGTGTGCAAAACTTAACACAGTAAGAGCCTCAATCCATAAGGAGTCATTAGAGGTTACAGCAATATAAATAATGCATAAATCATTCATGATAATCAATAACTATATTCCTCAAATGCTTTATTTCCAATGAATAATTCTATCAGTTCAAGGCAGTAGGCATGGCAGCAAGCAAAAAAGGTGCAAGTAGCTCTGAAAATTTCCCAAATTATAGCCTCCTGCAGGTCAGGTGGAGTCAGGAATGTCATGAATACTGGGGGAAACAAGTTGGCAAAGATAAAAAGATTTCCCCAAAGTTGAAGAGAATGAGATACTCACATGACAAAAAAGGATAGAGTCTAGGGGAGTTATTCAGCTAGAGTATACATTTATCTCCTTGTGTTTACATGCAACTTCCTGCAGTTTCAGAAAGGAATTTGGGGATACTGAGATTAAGATAACAGGCTTGAATTTTTTCAGTCCTATACATGAAAACTCCTCAAGAGGACAGTTTTGGGAACAAGCTCCAGTCAACACGCAGAAGTTTGTCATGGTCTGCCCTTTCGTGAAGGTGTCTCATGGGAGTCCACTTCAAAGGGAGCTAGGAGACTCAACCTATTCAGGCAACTGCAAATTCACCTGCAGCATAAAAAGGCTATTTTATGAAGTTAGGTTAGATCTAAGCCTTTGATAACTCACAGACCTGCTGTCCGCCAGAGAGCTTTTGTGTTTGGATTATGAAAAATAGCAGCCTGTAGTGCTGTCTCCTCCAGAAGCCTTTGGTTTGGTAGTGTCAGGGAGCAGCTGTACAGCAAATTTAATTAGAATAAACTTTTATACTTATATGGCATCATTTTTGATCTGGCCGTTATCCAGATGTTTCCTAAACACTGGTCAAGTCCTGCAGCTCCCTTGAATGGCAGGAAAATAAGTGCGTGTATATTCTTTGTCCAAGGTAGCCCAGGACATTCATAACTTAAGCTGAGGTCACATCATGAGGTTGTGACAAATAAAAGCACATATATAGAGATATGTATATATATGTATATATGTCTAAAAGTTTTATGGCTCTAAGATGCAATGACCTCCCCACCATATCACCATTTGTTTCTAAGGCCATGCACACGTAGTCAGAGATACCTATTTTTAACAGATATGGCTTTCTTGTTTTGCTGAGTTCTTTTCCTTTTTTCTTTCTTTTTTTTTAATTTTTTTTCCTGGAAGAGGGGTGCTGGCCACAGTGCTGAGTTTCTGGATACAGGAGACAGCATGAAAACTTTTTATGAGTAGCAGAAGTCTTTTCCGATGCTCCTGCTTCTGGCCACAACCTTATTAGAAAAATTGCTAATGATCTGGCAACTGCATTTTGTTTTATCTGCTTCTGCCTGCCAACCCAGTGACACTTAATCAGTTCAGGGAGCCTCTGACACTTCCTATTGACTAAATGCCATAGCCAGGTTGYAGCCGTTGCAGACACTTGTGAAAAACGTCCTTTACCTGCAGATGGACCACAGAAGCCACATTGTCATGGTAGCTCTTTTGCAACACTGAAAAAGTTTGTCYAATGACTTCCACATTCAGCGCTCGCACAAGCAATTTTCTCAGTCGGCAAGACATCGTTTACGGTGCAAGCAGAACAGTGTTTCTGTAAGCAGGCACTAGCAGCCTGCTCTGACCTAACCACAGCTAAATTAAGTCTAGCTATCGGCCTCCTCACAACACTGGCACAACCCCACATGTGTTAAGTGCTCACGCCTCCACCATATGCCCCACTGTGTTTATTCCTGCATGCTCTGGGGAAACCCAGGCAGTCGTTCCTTGTCTTATTGCAACACTTAAGYCTAAAGGGGGTGACATGAACTGAAGTCTAGAAGTCTAGGCTGTTTCTTCTCCCCACTGACTGCAAAGGGAACCTAAATRACAAGTGCAGATATAGAGGTCTAAAATTAGGTGAGCTACCTCCTATCCCAACTGCACATGTACATGTAGTGCAGTGTGGAGCCACTCAAACCGTGTCTCAGTTAACAACTGTTAAACACACTAACACTATACTCTGTCCAAATTAATACAGTTYGTTTTTCAAAGAGTAAGTTAATTTGTCCAGCTACAAGAACAACAGTACACGGCTTCCAGGATCCAAGCAGGTGCAGGGCTCCACTGCAGTCCAAATAGGTCCCAAAGGAGAGGAAGATTTGATTCAAGATCACACCACAATGCAAAGACCCCGTTATCCCAGCAAGAGCTCCTGACTTCCACTCACCAATTTTAACCACTAACCACATTTTCCACGTAACCGCATCAGAGTAATAGCCTTCTGTCAAGCTTCTGCCATTCATCCATCGCACATTAACAATCTATTCAGATTTCTGAGGTACATTTAATCTTCCCTGACATCCATAATTTTCATGTTACTTCTTTATTGCGGCAATTAAGCCTGCTTCCAAGCCATAGTTTTAGGGTTTACCTTTTCATTTTTACTACTAATTTTTGAATTACCCTGGTTCTTTTACATTTGCAGGGTTTAATTCATGTTTGTCAGCTCACATGATACCTGCAGCACATGGTGTCAGCTATGACTCCCTGCAGAAAAGCTAGACATGAAAGCCTCACTCATTTTGCATTTACTTCAAAAGAAACCTGAAAGCACATGAACAGAAATGGGATGTTTCCTTCTAACTTCGACAATTTGCTCATGCTATATAGCATTTCCATGTGAAGATTAAAAAAGAAATCTATCTATCGTGACTGTGGTTGTTCTCATTATAATGCATGTAAATGAAGAATCCAGTGAGTGTGAAAAAAGACACAGACAGGGAGAGAGAAAAATCCTAATGAAAAACTCAGCAGAGCATACACTACATCTGTCCAGCATTTTAAAAGGTTGTCCATCTTCATGGTCTTCCTGACCACTCATAACAGAACAGGTCAGTGAATCCTTTTTCTTGCATGATTTATCTAATTGAAAAAGATAGGAGTTTTTTATTTTTGCTGAAGAGGCTAAAAGCAACAGAGTTTGGACCTCAGCAGCAAAAGGCAGCCCCATCTGGTCACTCATCTTTCCTATAGCAGTACTGGGAGTGCAGGACATCATTGGAACAGACCTGCCAAAACCTGTGATTGTGAAGGGAAGTGCCAAAGAAACTCCTTTATTACCCACCAGTTTCCACACCAAGACTGGAAAAGCTCTGCACAGCTGGCTGCCCCCTGCCCGTTGTGCTCGCTAGCAGGAGAGTTGCCAGCTGCAGTTTTCTAGTCCCTGCCGTCCATCAGCCTGTTACTGCCACTGTAAACACCACATTTGTCAACAGCTAATGTTTTTCACAATCAGGGTGTGATGGATTAGTCTTCATTTGAAATGAAGCCTCTGGCTTCATCAGGATTAGATCTGAACACTTTGAGAGTCCCATGGGTGCTGCCAGGGCATGATGAAGTTCCAATCTGCCAACTATTTTCCTGAAAGTAGGACCAAAACCATTGGGGAATGGATCTGAAATCACTTTTAAGCCTGGATGTGAAGAATGTTATTAAAAACATGATTATTTGACATTTATGTAGATGGTGTCGTACCACTGCTGGATCCCAAAGCAATGTGTACAAATTCCCATGGGTCACTGTAAGCTACAGGAACGGGTAACAGCCAAACTAAAGTACATGCTCAGTGTCATGTAATAATACCGGTGGAGCTACTGCTGCAATGCAGACATCCTCACTCTCTGCGCCCTCCCTGCTCCTGACATGAGGCATCAAGCCTTAGGACCAACAAAGAAGTTTGTAGCCCCTCTTTTATCTTGTATTTGAACAGGAGTTGATTTCCCCCGATAGCAACTTGCAGCACTGTTAGTCTCCACTGAACCTGGTGAAGATGGGTTTCCTTCACATCTTTCAGTCTGCCTGAAAAGTCCAGAGCTTAGAGACTGAAGAGTCCTTGCCGTTGGTTAAAGCGGCTCATGTTGTATGTCTGCCTCAATGACATTTTGTCACAGAAGGTTGAGACGGCTGAACACCCATGTGCTCTCCTTAGCGAGGCCATCAGATTGCAGCTCCGTGGCTCTGTAGATCTTGTTTGGTCTGGGTATCTTTTCAGGTCTCCGGGCAGGGTTTATGGACGTCTTAGTTATTCCATAGGCTGGAATTGCTCTTCTGCAGAGAGGCAAATCTACTGAAATAGGTGTTTCTTGTCATTTTATAATCATGTTTTTTTGGAGGGGAGCTTGAGACAACCCCCCCCCCCCCCCCSCCCCCCAGGAAAGCCCCAGGAGTCTCAGTGAGCTCTCATTTTTGACTCAGAGGAAACACGAAAGCTTGCTGAAACCAAGTCTCTCTAACCCGGAGCACATTTCATCTGTCCTCTACTTTGATTTTATTTACAGAGTTCTTCTGACATAATCACTTAGGTCTCACACTCTGCTTGCTCGAACGGCAGCTTAGCAGATTTGTTTTCCAAACTGACTATGACCACTGACTCTCCTGCTTTCCTCCCTGTATTTTATTTACTCTCCTCCCTTCCTGATAATGCTACATGCCTTTTTAAGTTGCTGAAAGAGCTACCAGAGGTGGATGCTCCACCAAGGGAATGCAAGAAAGAAGGAGGAAAAAAAACCAAAAAGAAAGCATATAATTAATTCTTCTTTCTCTCAATTTTCTCCATCCTTCACAGCTGTGAACTTTATGTAACGGCACTTGGCTATGAGGAAGCGATGTTGGGATGCCAGTCACGCACATCCCCTAGCGCGGTGCTCCCAAGGGGCCAGCAGGGCCGCACCGGGCTGAGACGGCGGCTGGGGGAGGCGGCGGGCTGCCGAGGGCCGCGGAAGCGGCCGGGACTCGCTGCCGCGCGCCTGCGCCGGAGCCCGTCGGGCCCCGCTGCGCTGCGGCGGGTTAGGGACACCCTGCCCGCGCCGCTGAGACGCGTGGGGGGCAGAAACAACCACACTCGACTTTTTAATCATTTCCCACAATTAGCGAGAACATTTTTCTCGCTGTTAGGTGGCGTTGATGCAGTCTTTGCTAAATTGGACTGGCGTTATTTAGCAGCCTGTTGTTACTTAGTGGCGTGGGCTGTTCTATTAGTGTTGTCATCTTGTCATCAATTAGTTTTTAATTAATACGAATTTAATCTTTTCTCTCCTAATTGCAAAAGGGAATAAAAGGAAGGGGGAAAGGCACGGGGAAGGGGAAAAGGAAAGGGAAGGGAAAGGAAAAGTAGTCAGCAGTAGGTGTATGCAAAATATCCACAGCAATATATCTGCACGGTTTCCCCGAGCAATCCCTGAGCCACTGAACACTGAGGGCACTTTCTAATGCGCGTTGTAACCATTTTGAACACGATGAGCTACATTAAGTTCTAGTGCCCTCGCTACATTTTTGACCTCCAGCCACCACCTCCAGCCAGGATCTGCTCTCTCCCACCAGCACGCTCAGGAAGGCTGGCTGCCAGGCAGTGGTGCTCATGTAGCTAGTTTCTAAGGCTGCAAAATTATACAATTTCTGAACTTCTGGTGGGGTTTTTTGTTTTTTGTGTTTTTTCCCTTTTTTTTTCTTTTTGCACCAGAGACAACTCAGAAAAAGGAAATCTACACTAAAGTGGGGAAAACAAACAGTAGAAGGAGAACAAGTTAAACATCTTACTGCCTTCTCTCCCAGGGGGCAGCTACTCCAATCAAACATTTGCCAGAGATTCCCTCTTGGGCAAAGCTCTTAGGATGTCAGAGATTAACACTGAATTTGGGGTCTGTTCACGGAGAAAAGATCCCAGTGAGAATGGAAGCGAAAACTGGCAGATTCCCTGGAGTTTGAGCTCCCTGCCTGAACGCCTGCCGATGATGGCAGGGCAGGGGCTGACCGCAGAGGTGTGGGAGGCAGCCTGGGCACCAAACAGCCCATCAGACCGCTGCTGGAGTCTGGAGGGAGGTTTGCTGGAGGGGCTACCCTAGACATAGAGCCATTGCTTCTTCCAAGAGAAACAGTCATTATGCTTCTCTCTTTAAATACCACTTCCAGTTGAAGGAATTTGATAGAAGGATCAAAAACGTTCCTAAATCCTCTTGGTTTAAGGATGTTTGCAACCTTAGATAGAAGCTGTTGAGAAAGCTCACTGGTCACCACGCAGTTACACATCGAAAGACACATACTACTCATCTGTTTGTGACATGGCCTTCTGTACCGAAGTCCTTACCCTGAAAGAAATGCTTATTCTACCTCTCCTGAAATATTTTGGCCCCTGGAGTTTCCTTGCAGGACTGGTTCACAATTCCTTGACTATCTTTGCACTGCTCACCCTGAGCAAGCTCTTTATCACACCTTGCCCAGGGCACCTTTCCCCAGCAGCACATCTGTTTCAAGCCCTGATAAAGGGCATAAGTTAAGTCTGCCGCATTGCATTTAGAATTAAAGAAGAGATCATCACCCACGTCACCCCATTTCTTTCTTTTGCTTCTTTAAATTACCTTTCAGACTGAGTAATTCAAATCTTATTGGAAATGAAGGTCATGGTCCATGGAGAGATAACAGCTACCTAAGTGCAGCAGCAGGAAAAAAAAAGAAAAAAGAAAAAAAAGTGGGGGGAAGGTTTACCCTCCTTCCATCACTAAATCCACCTGAGTTGAGAAGGATTATAAATCAATAGGACTGTTGATAGTTTGGTTTCTCGTGCAAGCTTATCATCCCATTTTATCTGGCTCATCATCTTGTGGACCTATAGACTGGCGATAAATAGGCAGCTCCAGAATGACTCAAGATGACATTAAGGAGAAAAATGCCTCCCATCTCCCTGCTTGTTTATGCACACTGCTTCCACTCCACAGTCATTTGTACTGCATTCACTTCTTGCCACCATTCTAAAATAAAAATGAAATAAATTACAGAAGCCTGAAGTTAGGCGAGGTTCAGCAATCTTGAGCAACGACACCAGATGGTCTCGGGGGTGCCAACTTGGGTACCTACACAGAGATATTTATTTCAATGAACCCCTCCCAGCCCCATAAGAAATAACCCCTCACACTCTCCACCCACAAATGACCATATGCAACCTCTCTTTTCCCCAAGCTGTTGAGGAAGATAAGGGATGAGCACAGAAGGATGTCCTCTCCCTTTTAGCCTCTTGTTTTCCCTCTCCGGCCTCTGATTTTGCCGTAGCTCTCTGGCACTCCCACAAATGTCTTTCTCGGGAGATGAGAGCCATCACAGAGGTTTGGACCAAGCATCCACCTAGCCCTGCACGAGGCCCCAGTTCCTTCTCTAACCTCAGCCTCCTTTCTGCTGAGGGATTTTTTTGAGACCAATGTCGCTCATGTATTTGGTAACCACCACTGTCCCCATATGCTTTGGTGAAGAGCTCTGAAGGTTAGAAACTTGTAGCGTGAGGGGCCTTGCTCTTGCTTGAGTACTGCTCCCACCTGTGTGAGTGTACACAGTGAAAGACATGCCCTGATCATCAAGGGACCAGGCCCTGGTACCTTAGCAGTAGTGGAGGCACGAGAGCGTATAAAACATTGACCTTGGTCCAACTTTGGCTCTTAATATACAGTGCTACAGAGCAAAATTTATCTCTGTCCAAGCCCAGGCTTACAGCAACAATATAGCTCTCAGGCTAGCCCCACTTCTGGCCCTTTCACCCCTGTTGGCAACTACTCGCTACTATCAGCAAGATTAAAGGCGCGGTGCTTCTTTCCTGGATTATAAAGGTTTTGGAGCTGTGGCCTCACTTTATAGTTTGCTACATTTGCAAGCCTGTAACTCTTCCTGAGTTTCTTCTGTTGTCTCCACTAAAGTAGCACTTATTTGTCCCTCAGGTGCTAACAAACATCTCTAACAGCCTTGCCAGCTGGAAATGTGCAATGGTACCTCCTTTACAGGTGGGACGGTGAGGAGCGAAGAGAGGCTGACTAAATTGACCAAGGCTGAACAGAAAATACAAAACAGAACTTAAATTTGAACTTAAGTCATCAAAGTCTCACTTTGGCACTTAGTTACCATGCCATATGCAGGGTATGAAAATCTAAACTCGTCATTTCGAAATATACTTATAAAGAAATATTCATATAGCACATAATCTTTTTATATTGAGATCTCCCTATGAAGAGGCCATGTTTTGGTAGCCATTCCTATATTCTCTAAGCTAGAGAGTTATTGGAGGCACTTCCCAGTAAATGGATCTGATGCACTACATGCAATTTCTGCATGCAAAACACAGGACTATTTCAGTTTGTTTATTTTCCTCTCCTTCCCCATCCTGCTTGGCTCAAGTCACTTGTACCTTTTGGGGTTTTGATATAGAGCTGCCATGAGAAACTGCGTTGCCTACTTTGCTACAAGGAACGTGAACTTTTATCTCTCCATTGCAAGAGAGTAGTAAATCAGAACAGGCTGACAGCTTTGTCTCACAGCCTGTTATCCACAGGCGAGAGGATGCCTCCCCCGAGATCCCATTAGGTGTACTGTCTCCACCACTAAACTTTCAACAAGCACATTCGCTGAGACCTGCACGTCAAAGAGAGTCCGCCAGCTAATGATCACTGGGAATTCACTGCCTCTTGCTTTTTCTTTCCCTCGCCCATCTCTCGTTCCTTTCTCTCTCACACTTTATTCTCAAGTTTATTAAAAATAGGCTATGTTTAGTAAAGTTACATCACTTAGAGCCCATGTAACAGCTCCTGCTAAACCAATGTGTGGTATTGAATGCAGGAGCAAAGCCTCCAGCTGCACAGGCAGGTACTGGAAGCAGTGAGAAGCTACTATGAATCCTGCCTGTGCTTTGCTGACACCAACAAAAAGAAAATGAGATAGAGTGACAGGATGAAATAGCTGGATGTAACAAACCCTCATTACACCTAATACGGTGCTCGCCTCCCATGAACAATGGGACCCGTCATTCACAAACACAAGGGGAAGGCACACCTGGAGCCTGTGTGATGCTCCTCTTCCCCTTCCAGAAGGGAAGCACCATCCCTGAGACTGAAGCCATTAATGAGTATGTGCAGCAGGTGGTGTGAGGGAGCCACAAAGCAAAAACAACACCAGTAACATCTTGTATCTGGAAGGGATGCTTCTGCCATTGATAATAAATCTCTTGGACACCACTGTCCAAGGCCTCATCAATACAGGACATGTACATGGAGCACCAGCAGAACAGCACTGCTGAAATAATCAGTCCTGGCTTTACTGAACGGCTGTCAGCCCAGCTGCAAAGGTCTCTTCTTCTCCCTCGTGCTAGAGGATGAAAAATAAGATTTGAAAATCATCACACAAACCTGAGAGGAGCTACCATGGATGTCTAGTGAGTCTTGTAGTGTCCCAGCCATGGTGTCACATCTCAGTCACAGCCTCTCTGCTGCAAGAGAAGGGATGGAGATTTTTCATCAGAGAGTGGTTATAAGAAAAGTATCATGCCGAAGACAACAGATACATGCATTGTATGAGCATGTGATGAGCATGCTGGAAATGCACTCACTCTCCAGGAGGGGAGTACGCCTTTGGTAAAGGCATAGCAGGGTCCCAAAAAAAGCCCAGGCGACTCCTGGTAAATGCACTAGCCTTTTTCATCAGCTGGTCTGGTTTTGGACTTGCATCACAAATAACAGGAAGCATAGTGGATTTCTGTATTAGAGCTCATAGCTCAATAGGTCAGATACAACTCTCAACTGGAAAAACAGGACATGATGCATTCGGTAATTAAAAAACTAAATACTTAGAAGCCCTTACCAACATCGAGAAGGGAAGGGAAGGGTAGGGAAAAAGCAAGCTAGCTAGCTTACAAAGCATTTCCTGCTACAGGAAAATAGTCTCTAGGAGCCTATGGGAAAGAACTTCTCAGTTCTGTCTCTTATTTTACAAATAGCTTTCTAAAAATACCAGAATCCATCAATTATCACTAGAATTACTTGATATTTATTGTCATTCAAATGCTGATGTAGACAAAAGGCATTTACTAGATGTCAGCCAGATCCCAGACCAACTCTCCCCTGTTTCGGTGCTCTGGATGAGCAGATCAAATGGCAGTCACTGGTCCTGTGATATAGCTTCTGCTGATTAGGTTCAGCAGGTGCAAGGAAAACTCCACAGTACACTCACTTCAAATTTTACTCTCCACTAATGAATCTAGTCTGATACAACTTAAAAATTCACAGAACAGTTTTGGTCCTACATGCACAGCATCATTGCAAGCTACCAAAAATACATTATCATTCTTCATGGGGGTTTATATGTAAGCACTATCCATGGCCAGGGAGGAGCCTTGCAACAGGAGGGCTCTGATCTTAAATCTTAAACTGGTGTTGTGCCCCTTTACGCAGCCAAAGAATGGCTGAATGATCCTCCAAGCACTCATTAAAGTGAAGATCAGTCGATAATGGAGAGGACAAAGTAGAAAACCATGCCAGAGCCTCTGGAGTTAGAGAAAGTCAGAAGCCTCCTCTCACACTCCCTTCCAGCAACATTTCTTGAGGCTCAGAGCCAGCCCAGAGGCATCACACAGAAGAGACCGCATGTTGGGCTATCGACAGCCCAAAGGAAAAAAAAAAGGGGGGGGGGGTTTCCATGTCCATTGGCTTCACCTGAAGGTTTGCATCCGGTAGCGGTTTCTAGCCACTTCCCTGTCACTTTGTGCTGTAAAACACACCCAAATGTGTCCTAAGAAACGAAACAGCTTCAAGTCCATTTTTATCTAGTTTAATGGAGTGGGGAAATGATTTTCACCTAACTTGCCAATGAGTTTACAAGACAATCAGTCATTGCCTCTGCTGGTGAGATCTTGCAGCCAAATCAGACCCCAAGGCAGTCCTCTCAGCAGGAGCGAGATTAAGCAGAAGCTGGCACAAGGCAACACAGCTACAGGGAGTGCAAGGGCAGGGCTGCTGTGCAACAAACACAGGTGTATGTTGCTACACGCCAGCATTAGAAACAAAGTCTCTGTAGGTGTGATTTGGCTGTAAAGTGACTGGTGCTCCCTTGCTCCTTTGCAGCCTGAAAGATCCTCAATACACACAAGGGAGAGCAGGGAGATACAGAGGAGCCACTAAAACGGAGAGAGAGATGGACTTGTGAGAACTATCCTTCTTTCCCTGATGCAGCGTCTTGTAGGACTTGAGTTACTTTATTAAGTTACCTTTTTCCCCTGCGGCCACTCTCCAACTTAACACAATGGTTTATACATCCTCGGTCCATGCCAAAGTCCCCCACCAATGCACGCAGAGACCAAAGAGATATCCAGATGCTCATGACATACATACCTTCTTGTTTAGCTACACTGAATGCTGCTTTCTTCACATCCAGCCCCATCCCGAGGCAGACTAATATTTTCTTCTCTTCATCTGGGCTTCCTAACAGGAGCTTGTCTCACCAAGATACAAAAGCAATTCCTAGTCTCCCAGCATGCAAATCCAGTTACCACACCTGGAGTCTGGAAGATAGTTGGTATTCACTGGGGTTTGACATTTGGAGAGGTCCAAGGCACAGCACAGTGACGCAAGGGCTGTTGGGTGCAGGAAGGTGCATGAAGGCACAAATAAGAGGAGCAACTCAGAAGCAGAATAGAGAGGGAACAGTAAACTCCCTTTGGACTCTTCTGGGCAAGTTGTTTATGCCACAGTTGCCTGCAGTAACTGGGATGAAGCTAGGTCCCTTCAAGTGTTATTTTACAATAAAAAATACATGTGTGAGGTGTGGGGGTGTGAATTCCTGACCTTGGCTTAACCCTTTCTGAAGATAAGGGTCAGAGTAAGAGCCATATTTCTAAAACTCCTAAGCTCCTGGGATCTAGATGGAGGTTCAGGTCTGGGAGGTGAGGCTCACATTCATCTCCACAAGAGTGAGAAACAAAAAAAATGCAACCTAATCTGTCTTCTATCTTGTGTTTTACTGACAGCACCATAGGGGATCTCAGGACTAGAGCAGCACATATATTGCAGGTACAGCTGTGAGTATAATGGATTTTTCAGTTCATTTGGAAAACAAAACAGAGCTGTTCTATGTTGACCTGAAACAATCTTTCCACTGTGAGAGAAAAGGTGGAAAAATTCACTTTCAGTCAACTGAAACATCCTGTTTGACCAAAAAGAAAGCTTTCATTTTGTTTTCATGGCACTCAACCAATTCCTAATTCATGGCAAATTCAAAACAAAGAATAATGTTAAGAAAAATGTTTTGGCTTTACCTAATATTTTTTTCCTTCTTTGGGAACTCTGCACCAAATAATTTTGGTTTGCCTTTGAATTATTCAAAAAGTGAAGGGAAATCTTACTCCAAGCAGAATGTCCTCTGTCCCCGCAACCTCCTTTGAAGCTAGGCTAGAGATGCATTAATACAGCTGCAGGTAACCAGTTGCACAGGGCCTGTCTTCCCCTTGCATGGTTATAACAGGACTAGCTCCCTCAAATTAGCAGCTTTAAAGTCCTTTCCTGCCCCATCCAAATACCTATAATAAAGGTAATTCACAGCTCTAGAAAGGTGCACCCTCTTTACCCACTGATGGCTACCTGCTAATAAACTGCAGAAATGCCCCCCCCCCCCAATCTACATCTTAAAGTGTGTTATTAATGGGTTGGCATCCCTCGGAGAACAGCAGGAGGACTGAAAGTAAACCGTCAGGATATGTCAGGATTTGAGTCACAGAGCAGCTCTAATTGAAATCTTCTCTGTCATTTACTCATCAGGAATGTAGAGCTTCTCCTTTGAATGAAACATTAGACACTGGCCTGACAGCTCCAGGTGGAAGATTATTCGGCAGCTTAATCGCTCCCTGACAGCCCCAGTTACTCCCACATCAGCATCTATTAACCTTCGTTTTATTCAGTCCCTTTTATGTCTTTTTAATCTGTGGCTCTGGGGGCTTTGGAAAAAGAGCTGGTCAGATCTCAAAAAGGATAGCAGAGCTGTGTTTTGTAATAGCAAATTTAAGATGTTTAACTGGGCAAGAATTGCCCGCTGGGTCACCTACTTTTGGATGGAAGTCTTAAGAGAAGAGATTTGTGAAACTAAACTATTAATCTGGTTGGGAAGGAGATAACCATTTTGCCCAAAGTTGGGATGTTATCAGAAGAGTCACATTTTTGGGGTGTACTGTTTAAAGCCCCAAGTCACACATGCAAAAGACACCATGAAAAAATCAGCTTTCACTTAATTTTTTTCCACAAGTTAGTTTTGAGCCTCTATGTTTGCAGAGAAAAGCTAAAAACCAGATATGAGTACACCCTCAAGGCTCAGAGACTAGAAGACAGATAAAAAGAACCCAAAGTTTATCCTCTCTAAATCAAGACTAGATGTCTTTTGAAAATTGATGCTATAACTCAAACAGAAGTTATGGGCTTGATGCAGAAATTATTAGCTGAGGTTTCCTGAGCTGTATTATGCAGGAAGTCAGACTAGATGATGATAATAGTCCCTTTTTGCCCTCAAATCTATGAATCCTTCTCCTGAGTGCTTTGCAGTTGTCCCCTAATTGTCCTTCCCTGTGTTATATGCTTGAGTCCAGATTCTCAATGGTGTTGAGATGTCTAGCACCAAGTATGGATTTTCATGGGGAAATAAAGGAGTTTTAGCACCTTCATAAAATCTCACTCACCTGCTCCATTCTTCAGATGTGGACGACAGAAAGCAGAAATGCTGCTGCATGGATCTCAGGTGTGTTCCTCTTGATTCACTATTGGCATTGCCCCTTTCATCTCCCATTTTCCTAAAGGAAAGAAGCTAGGATTAAAAAAGTGTTAAACTTCCTTTTTACATACCACCATATAAGATATTTGCATACCACTTCCTTCACAGCAAGTATTCAGATTTTGCTCTCAGTAAGAGTCTCAGTAAGTTCATGTGTGGTAAACTTTGTTGTTATTTTTTCTTTTAATAAACTGTGTGAATCTACTAAAATTACAGCCTTTCAGCCTGTAATAAACCGCAGAGAACTTTGTGATTTCTCATGCCGATTAAGCATTGATAGCCCTAAGTTTGGAAGTCTTCTCTCATATTTCAAGACAAAGTTTGATTTTGGCCATGCTGCTAGTAAATATCAACGCTAATGTGCGCACACTCAACAGGGATCCTCTGCTTCAACAGCAAGTCAAGTAGGGGGCAAGATTCAGGCAGAGATCCAAATAGTGGTGCCTATATGCTTGGATTTAATTCAACCTACTCCTAACATGAAAGAGAGAGGATATTAAAGGAGTGCTCTTGGATTTAGATTTAGATAGATCTCTTCAGTGGATGATGGAAACCTTTCTGACAACTACTAGAGGCGAGCACACGTGACACGTGTTGATTGCAGAGAATAATTCACTTGCCTCTAGTGACAATGATCCCAGCTCTGCACCCAGCATAAGTTTCAAGAAAGGATGAGTATCTGAGTATGTTTGCTGGTAGTAGATTTTGAGTTTTGAATCATGGGAATTTGACATGCTATGACCCCCTGTTGAATAGCAGACCTAGAAACAGGGTCAGGAGTGCTTAACCATGATGTGTGACTTTCACACTGCCAATTCTCTCTGCATAGCATGCATTAAGATCGTAATCTTTATTTACAGCCCCCACAACGCAGCTCACCTGAGGAATGCAAGTGAAGAAAAGGCTTTGAAAGACAACTATTGCAGCTTATTTACAATGGCTCCACTGGATCGCAGCACTCTCCAGGCACATGTTAAAAAGCAGCAGTAAAGGAAGCAAAAGCATTTTTTAAATCAGCCTTTATAGCTTTGCATTGGTGACATGTATTTAAATCATCTGCATGCCATCAAACATGGGTTCCAATTTAAATGTCACTGTGGAAGCTCTTTCTCTCATCTGTTCACGAAGTCATTTGTCACCTTCCAATTCATGGCAATGAAAGGAAGCAAAGAGAAAGTAAGACAAACAAATGAAGATCTATGCTTTTAATGTAAAATGTAACCCTTGAAACCTCTTACTGTATTTTTTTTTTAATATCATCATTCAGGAAAAAGAGAAAAAGAAAAACAAAATAAAGCTACCGTTAAAGGAAACAATAGACAAAGGAAAAAGCTTTCTCCTTGCTTAAATACTAGAACTAATAATCAAATGAAATAACCATTATGGCTGATCAACTGGCTGCCAAAATGGATGTTCACCTTTCCATTTATTACTACCGCTGTTGTGATCAACTCAAATAAGGATGGGAAAAAAAAAATAAGCGGACGAGCTTTTTTCATAGCCTTTAATTCTAATCTCATGAAAAGAAGCCTCAGTTTCCAGAGTACTTAAACGTGTGGCAATTTTTTTCTGGTCAAGTGACAAAGCTCCTTATATATCCTAGTAACTTTTTTTTTCCTAAGAATACCCAGTTTATGCTACACTAGATTATAACATTCCTCTGGATAAGGAAACCTTTGCCATCCTAAGTCTCTTTTGACAAGTAACCTTTTTTAAAAAAATTTTAGTCAGGACATTAAGAGAAAAATCCATGAAAAATATAACATGGTCTCTACATTTGAAGACACTATTAAACTATTATTTCATTTTTACATTTCAATAGCCATAAAACAGCCAGATAAACATGGATTATATGATAGCAATGACAGAACAAAAAAAGGTCACCAGCAAACACAGGGCCAAATCACTAGTCCTAGATACGCAACATTGCTCCTGAAGTCAGAGTATAACCTAGTGGCTGCATTTTTCACCTTAAAGGGAAAAATATTTTAAATCAAAATAATTTAAAGATGGTTTCTGATGGATAAGAGACTTCTGACTTCAGTCCTATATTGTCAAATACATACTTACAAATACGTTCCCTTATCAGAGTGAGCGTTCTGAATTCTTCCCTGAAAGTTTCTGCAGTCTTGAGATTGAAAGAAGAATCATTGTTCTTCTATAAAAATATTCAAGACTTTAACTGGACCCATATGTAAGAGAAAATGCTTTTAAATGCAAATTTTGGATGTTAGAATACCAAAAGTTGCAAAGAAAAAACTGAGCACAGCATGTTCCTTAAGGAAGTTCCATCATTTGATGCAAAAGCCATGCTTTTAGGGAGTCTTGAACCATGGTTGTACTCACAAAGTCTACGCACTTTGGTAAAATTACTTATAAGCTTGATTTCAAAACCCACTCAAATTAGAATTTTCTTTTAATATTACAAAGCTCTCAGTCAAGATCACTCTGCACACAAAACAAGGCATGCAGTTTCAACACCAGAAGTAGTCTCAAAATCAAAACCAGTGGTGAAAAGGGGACGGGGACAGTCCCACCTGCTATACAAATCCCCAAACTAACACAAAGGTAGAGGCAGGAGCACGCGGAGTTCCAGGCTTGAGACTAATTTCACTGGCTGCAAAACTGCACCTGCACACTTGGGCCCACTAATATTGCAGGCCTAATTCAGCTACAGTTGCTCCGCCTACAGCTCAATCAACTCAGAGCTGATTATCTCCAGTTACAGTCTCTAGTGCTTGCCTGAACACCCAGAGCATCAGTGCCCACTGACTCCAGCCCTGTCTTCACGTACCCCATCACAGCACCAGGCGTAGCTGCTCCTTTGCTTTGATTCCGTAAGAGGTGGCTGGAAGAGGTCCTGGCTGTTGGCCCTAAAAATGTCTGCAAAAATTTGCAGGGTCAATTTTTAAAGTTTTGTTTTAATTTTCAATGCATCTCTTGGGCTTTTCAGCTGGCAACCTAACTTTAAAAACTTAAATTATGAAACCAGTTGCTTAATTGATAATCACCTAATTGGCACATCTACCTTCTTAGCACCAGTTTAAGCTTACTACTATAGAATAGGAAACAGCACTGCCTGCTACAATATTTTTTCCATGGTCCATGGACTGAAAAGTCTCACAAACATCCTGAACATGTGCATTAACACATTGGTTAGCTTAATAACACAGTTTTGTTTCTCTTTAGTCTTTTCTGGTGTTTATGAGTAAATTTAGCATCCATGGAAGTAAAAGATTAGATGGTCTAGATCAAGGAATAGCATGAGCAGGTCCCAATCAGCATTCCCAACAGAGCTGGATGAATAATCTGCTCTGCAAATTTGGCCTCTTGTTCTGTTCTCCAGTTAACCACAGGCAGATGGTGATTTTGTTGTATTTATTCACTATATAAATTATTTGCTGAATAACTTCAGTAAACAATACTTGCTTGATAGGTTGCCCGTGAACAGTTCACTGAGGCTGCTCAGCACTTGCTCTGGTTCAATAATGTGTGAAGATCACCTGGGATCATTGCTGGGATCAAGCAGAGTCCTTACGAACAGGTTCCCAAAGGAAATCACTGTGATTTCAGTTTCAATATTCTCTTTCTAGGAATATTTTCCTAAACTTTCCTTTTTCCCAAGAGCATTTTGAAGGGTCATCCCAGTGGCCAGAATTATCCTAGGTAAACTAAAACAGAGATATGCCCAAGTACCCTAGTTCCCATTGCAGCTGCAGCCCTGGCCCTGCAGGTCTCCTAGGCACCTTCCTACCCAGGCCTAAGGCTTTTGGCTCTTCATGTGGAGGGCAGTCGCCATCCACCCATGGTTGCACTTTCTTTCCTGGCTAAGCAGTGATCTTACAGAATTTTCTCTGAAAATAATATTATCCTAACAAATGATAGAWGTTACCTTAAAAATAATAAGGCTGCTCAGCATAGTTTACCTTCATCTGGGTCCTTCAGCCTCTCTGTGACTGCTCATCTCTCCACAGGTCTTCTGGCACCTGACCTTCTCCTTTTGCTGGAAGAGGCTTTTAGATGCTGAGCGTTCCCCTGGCCTCCAGGTCCCTCAATGTAGCAAAAATATGCTTGCTACTTACCACTTAGCAGTGTTAAAAGACAGATATAGACCCTTGAATCTGGAATGTTATCTGTTGTCTGTCAAGTATATGGGCTAACAGATAATATCTGAGAAGCTGTTTAGCTTCATGCTTGAATTCTACTAAATCTGAGCATCAGTGAAATATTACAAATACTCTACTACTCTAAGACAAGCTAGATCAATAAAGTTACAGAGAAACTGCCATTGCATATCACTGCTCACATAACAATTGTAACTCTCTAAACGGGCAACCTACAATATTCATAAAGTTATTACATTTCCATATTTTTTGATTAAATACTCTTTACAAATCTCTTTTTATTAGTTATTCTTTACAAATGTCGTATATACATGAATGCAGAAATATGAGGTAAATCCAGGAGCTAAAGCATGTGATATGCTTGTTCAGCCTTCAGGATAGGATAGGGCAGGAACTGAATATAGGTCTACGGCTGAATTACCAACAACTCAGGTGTTTGCAGCTCTGTGTTACCTAAGCATGGATGTCAGACTGGGAAAGATCAAGTTACTTCTATGCTTGGAAGGCTGGGCTTGGAACTGCAAAGGTCTGGACAACCATGGAGACCTACCAGCACATTCTCAGAATTAAGCTGTGCAGTGTTTTTTTGAAAGAAATTTCACTGTTAAGCAGGGGCTTTTCATAATATCATATGCTAGGGTTCAATGATATAGCAAACTGCAGATGACGCTAGCATGCATTTGTGGAAAAAGCAGTTAACAGTTTCTCATTTCAATCTTTTCTCATTTGGATGCTACAGGTTAAGTATACAAAGGCAGGAATTTATACCACCTAGTTTGAGATGACTAACTAGTCTAATCTTTCTCTCTCTCTAATTAAAAGAGAAATTCAGACAGCTCCGAAGGAGCATTTCAAAGCAGGAACCTAATTTAGCTGCTCTAAGTCACACCCCAAAGGAGCTCTCCCTACCCCTCATTGATTATAGAGGGAAGTAGAGAAGATCAGCTACCTAACTTACTTACTTGATTAAATTAGATGCCTAAAATCATGTGCTACATGTGCCCTGAAAAGTGCCCCAGAACAGGAAGATTAGCACAATTTCCAGTGCTGTGTAAAAAACCTTGAACTGTATCCAACACAGATTACACAATCTTTCAAACTGCTACTGTTTTTTGATAGCTGACACTRCTAACAATTCACTGCACGAAATATTAAGTACCGTAGAATGCCTTAGCACCGAAGCAAAATAAAAAGTCACGATTAATACTGAAACCTTGTCTAAAGGTTTCTTTCTTAGTAGTACTATAATTCAAAATAGAGCAGGAGGGTTACAGAGCAGCATAACGGATGTGCTAAAAGGGAGAACTTCTGGCAAGTGTAGGTGTTTGAAATGGAAAAATTGGACTTAAGAAAGCAGTTTGCAACCTTGTTGGAGGATGAATCCTCTTTGCAAGACAAAAGACAATGTGAAAAAAGAGTAAATAAATACAATTCAAAATAAAAATAATAAGCATGATGTTTAAGCTTTCAGCTTCTATTGCAGCCTGACAATGCATCTGATAAGTTAACACAGAAAAAAAAAAGAGTATCTGYTTTTTCTAGGGGGGACTGCATTTTGAAATCACTGAAGAGTTTCTTATCGACTTCAGTCATACTGCCTCATGAACAGTCTTCAGGTAAAAACTGTGGGATGTAGCTTCATGTCCTTCAGAAGACATTAAACAGCAAGTCATTTGCTCTCATATACAGATACCACATAGCAGCTTTACTCTTTCTTCTACCTACTACCTCGGTCTACCTACTACTAGAGAAAAGTGTCTGGCCTAAGTTCAGCTTGCTGTGTTCCCACAGAGAAAAATCCTGTATTCTTAAGTATTTATGGACATGTACCTGCCTGTATTAGCAGAGACTCTAGAATGAATGTCTCAGCTGTTTCTGCTAATTGCGCGCCCGTTGGCACTGCTAAGACACTGTGCCCTAGAAAAATTCTCCCAAGTTGGCTCTGCTTTCATGGCTCTTCTCCTCTTCTTGTTTCACCCCTGCTGAGCTGTAGCTTAGAGAGGATCATTTTACAAAGCATCTCTCTGTTGACTTATGTGGCCACCAAGCTGTCTCCGTTCACTGGAGCTAAAACACTTTTCTTCCTGCTCTCAGTTCTTCAAGTCCTGTTACCAGAAATGAAGCTACAATGTCTAAGGCACTGGAGCAGTTGCTCCTGCCTGTGGAAAATGGAAGCACTAAACTGTTAAATTAACAGCTGCAAACAGCTCATGGAATCAGAATGAAAGCAAATGAACGTGACTCCAAACATACTTCTTCTGAGCAAAGTAGACCTCTGTACAACCCCGGACAGAGGAACCGCCAACGCTTGCGGCGCAAAGCAATCGCCTGGAACGCACTGCTGCAGGGACTATCATTCCCCATACCAATCCAACCCCACCTCTGAGACCAAGTAGTTTGGATAAAAACAGTTAAGGACAAAAAATCATCTTGCCACTGATGGAGAAACCTTAAAAAAACATTGTGAAACTCAGTTTGTTAAGCCCCACATTGCTGCTCAGCTGGGGGTATTTTTTTCTAGACCGTTTCACCCATCCCTATATGATGATATAAAAGTCAGCGCTTCATTGAACTTTCTAATAGCCAGGACATATTTCCTTTGCAACCCCTGTGCTCTCTCTCGCTATGAGCTTTCTTCTGAGCAGCATGACACAACATATTGTAAAGGGAAAATGATAAT
This sequence comes from Rhea americana, assembly GCF_003343005.1. Lineage (NCBI taxonomy): Eukaryota > Metazoa > Chordata > Aves > Rheiformes > Rheidae > Rhea > Rhea americana. Next base: position 1,330,898 of record NW_028186534.1, on the reverse strand, counting down.
TAGAAGGAACATTCGAGCAGAGGAACTTGTCTGGAAAAATGCTTTAGTTAAATGAAGCGATAAAGATTGTTTTTAACTTAATCTGTTAAACATACACACTCACACACACACATACGCAGATCTATCCCAGTACGAGAATGTCTGTTCACCGTAAACTTGCAGTCTATATGTCGAGGACAGACAGACAGGAGCAGGAGAAATTAATTATCATTTTGAATTTGCTGTGGTTAAACTGAAGTACAGACACATTAAGGGCACATCAAGTACCCAAACTCCAAAGYGCCGCATGAGACACTTACGTGACCCACTTCTATCACTATTTGCTTCTAGACACAAACCAAGAAGACCACAGAAGACCACAGAGTGTAGATGTGCTGGCTTCATCTGCCACCGATTTGGGAATCTCTGCACACTGCACAACTGTACAAGGCACCATGCCTCACAGCCCCAGGGGAAACCGCATCACAGCCACGAGCACAATTCAGTTTGCATGCCTTAATGTCGCCATCGTCCTTCCTAAGGGCTAGCATTAAAACCTTTGGTATTTTCAGACAAACATGTAATAAACACACATCCAGTACTCATTACAAATACTGGAGAGAAMAGTAAATGGAAAATGATGCCCTGAGAAGATGAAAAAAATCTATTGTCCTGACAACCAATTTCTGTTTGTGTCTTTGGCCGGCGCAGAGGGGATGATGGGAGACAGTGGCAWGCAAAAACATGCAATTTTTCCGTTAAAAATATTCCCAACCATATTCTTATCTTTTTCTACAATACATTGTAGAAATTCTTAGAAATTTTATAGTTTTTCTTAAATGTATATATATGTACAAAGATATACATACATGTATCTCTATAAATCCCCCTTTATAGATAATGCCAGGGGTTCAGAGATCATTCAGTTTGACCATGGCAGCTTCTGAGTAGCAAAAATACATATTTGCTGTTTGATAAACATTAAAAATCGCCTCATACAGTTCTGAGTGTTTCTGTTTGCCATCTCAACTGGGTTCTGGTTTCTTTATGATGATGTTTTTTCYGTGTTTGAAGAAAGGCTGCCCTAGTATTACTTCTACATTACACTACAGTGCAGCCTGTTGTAGGAAAAGCCCATCTCTTCCGTTAAATTCTCTCAAACCACAGCAAAATCAGAGAGAGAATCCCTGAGAACAAAATCCTCACATTTGGACAGAGATTCCTGAAAGAAAGATCAGAAGTGCTTGCTTTGAAAACCATCTCTGTTTGAGGAYGGGTGTAAGTTAATCAGTTGTATTTTCCTAACCAGATCACCACAATACTAATATGTCCTACGCTTAGAAATGCTTTGCTATCTCTTAGAATAAGGAACTACACTTATTGTGGAGTAGGTTAATTTTGGTGTGCAGGGGGAGATAAGCATGGAAAACCACTTTTTTGGAAGCATAAAGACCAAATCCCCGYTGAGGAAGGTTAACACTTGAAACCTGTGGTGTTTAAAAAGCTACAGATACATGGCTGTCAGAAGTAATCCCAAGTGAAGGGGGGTTACAGAGTGCAGGTAAGGTGGCCAGAAGTGTTTAGTAGATAAGGTTTGTCAGGTAAATCTCCATCACGTAAGTCTACCAAAATGATCAAGCAGCTTCTCGTTGTAGAGCCTTAAGAATAAGCATTAGCAGTGCACAGCTGCTAATGATAAACAGAAGTAAGAAACCAGTCCTGAAACTGCAGTGAGAAAATGAAGGAGAAGGAGTTTTCCTACTGTTTGTGGCTCTGTCTGAGCTTGCAAAAGTTGTGCAAAAAGAAATTTGTACAGTAGTGTGGGTATCTTCCAAACAGAGACATTTTCTCTTTTTCTTATTAAAGTATGATGTCTTTTCTGGTAACCTTCTGCTTTCTTCTTTCAGCCCTTCATTTCATTTTGTCTTCAAACACAGAGAGAGTTCTTTTTAAAGAAGAGCTGTATTTCAGCTCTTTGTTGGGAGACATAGGCCTGGGCAGCATAACTCGTTTGTGCTCAGGCTCCTTTCAGTAACACTGTGAAGTCAGGCTGTGACAGGACAGCTGGTGGGTCAATGTTATGACCATTTTTTCTCACACTATTATTCTAAATCTTTCAGATAAACGTTAAAATTGCCAGTGTGAATAAGATTCAGYGACCATTTCACCTAGTGTCCTATCTCAGGCAATGGTCAACACYAGAAGCCTCATAGGAAAATGCAAAAATCCTGCCACCCAGGAAAGTAATTTAGTCAATCCTCAGTGCACTAGCATGTAAGTCTAAAGAAGAGCCACRAAGACTGTAACACATTCAGAACCACCCCTTGTGATTAACCATTACAATTTTGGATATTTTAACTATTGTCGTTGAATCTAAAATCATGAATATCTGCACAAGAGATGAAATAAGGCTGGCAGTCCTAGTTATATCTCACCCACTGCATTCTTCTACCCATTGCTCAGATAAAGTGCCTTGTCCCACAACACATTAGAGACAGAGTGCTCATTTATCATAAAGCCTGTCTACAAATCTGCTCTTCACATCTATGTAAAYCTGAATTCATTCCACTCCAGAAAAGAAATCAGGTCCTTGCATCCAAATGGGGAGACAGGATGATGCAGCAGTGCAAAGATGGACTCTGATTAACTAGTCTTTGAGTCCTTCTGGATGAGGACACTAGAGGCTCTCCTGCCTTGGGAAGAAGACAGTCATGGGAGAAAATATTCTCCAGCAGAATCTCTGTTGCAGACTATCAGCACAAAAGATTCATTTCTCCTTGTTGGATTTTACGTTTCCAGTAAATTTCGTGCAAGTGGAAAGTGTCACATTCATAGCCCTGGAGACTCAGGCACTATTTTAGAGGTTATCTCTTTTCTCGACATCACCTAAGAACAAGTTTCTCTCTTTTTCTATTATTTTGCAAGCTCTCTCACTACAATGATGTTCAAGTTCACTCTTTATGCAAACAAAATACGTTCACACATGAGAGGGWGAAATACTGGCTCTGCTCAGGTCAGCAACAACCTCCAATACCTTTAGTCATACCATAATTTCATAGTTGTGCTTCAAATGCAATTACTTCCTGTGGTTTAAATGTAATATAAGATTAGCAGCAGAGTTAAAGAGTTAACTGTCTCCCTCAGTTTGTTCACAAATGCTAGTTGTTCCCAAGAGACTCTTCAGTTCCTGCTACATATTCTCTCAGCTTCAGCAGAACTAATTTTCCTGTTTAGAAGCAAGGGTCAACAGCCCAACCATCTGAGTTGTCTTCTGAGTTGTAATGGAGTATTTGGGTGCTGCAGGATGGTCGAACTGACAGGAACCTCCTGTTTGTCCTGCCAATGTAAGTACYTGTTCTCAAGAGGAAAAGATACATTTTGATTGTTCAGTCTGGATGACCCACTCAGACCTTACCCTTCCTGCTCATGCGTTGCTTGTCTATGGGGCTTCTTGCTACAGAATGCTTTTGAATGACAGGGAATTTACTGTTTTGTCTTGTTTTAGTGTGAAGCAAGTAAAATGTGTTTGGCTTTCATCGTGTTTGAACTTACTTAAAATCCAAAATGAGGTTCAGGTCCACGCGAGTCCTCTTATGTTACAAATAATCAAAATGGACTCTTGAGACTTCTGCACTTCTTGACTTGTGAACTGGTTTCTGGCATCTTGTTGGTTTCACATGGCAGGAAAACATCCATGAAGATGGCAAAATTGCTAATAGGGCACAGTTAAAGCCCTAAAACATGACTATGCTCTTGCATCTGCAAGTCCCTGGCATAAAGGCAGCACATATCAAAACTACTTAGCAGATATTTTCTCCTTCTAAAATGACTTTTCTGTTCTTGAACTTCGGCCATTAATATTAGCATCTCATTCTTGGGAGCTCAGAATACTCAAAACATGAACTTTTTTCCAGAAGACTCTGTAGCAGAAGGTGCTGAGGCAGCATTCCTCCCCCCTGACAAAATTGCATAGYCCTCATTTTTAAGGACAGTATGTCAGCCAGCCAGGCTGAATAAAAYATAGCTTTGAAAATATATCTAGCAGTGTGGATACCAAGTCATCTCTGAAGGCTGAGAAAGTCCATTTTCTGCATCAATGACAAGAAAATAGTACACAGAATAGTCACTGACTTTAAGAGGAATAGAACTGGACCTAGCTTAAAAGGAATTTGCTCCAGATGATCAGTCTGAGCTTTTGATTTATTATTAGTTGTACAGCACTAGTGTTGTARCAGATACTATTTCTGGGTGAAAGCCTACAGGATGCCAAAGACATGTTGCTTGTGTGCATTCTCTTACATAATAGGAGTAAGCACTTTGCCACTCTGTCTCCGTGGCTGTACCAGTAAATATTCCTAGGTAACCATCAATGAAAAATTTCACACTAATTTAARCTTCCTCCTGTCCTATTAGGATATTACAGATTCATTCAACAGTAGTTAAAGAACTTCAGACCCATAGTATTCATTGTTAGGTTTGCTTTCTGGATGGAAAGTTAAAAACAAAATTCAAGTTCAATAGCCACTCTTCTTGCAAAACATATKTCACCTATAAAAAGCCATGACATAYAACTATGCGCTACAGCTYTTATTTACACTTTGTCTGCAGCTGGAAAACTAAACCCTGGAAATAAATATACCATTACAGAAAAGTTAAATGGAAAACAAGCACTTTCACATCAGAGGAACTTCTATTTTACCACCATCATCTCCCCCAAACCACTACACAGAAAATCCTCAAAAGGACTTCAGCTTTTTCTTTAGCCCARGTCTGCAGCACCTAGTCAGCTGACTCTAAGATACCATTCTTCCTTTCCACATCCCTTTCCCTCTAAAATCTATCTCTGTGATGTGCAGAGCAAGTAACTGTATTATGGTCTTTATTYTTGCTTCTAAGGGAGTCCTAGTTGGTCTCTTCTCCTTCCTGCACCTGGAGRGGCAGGAAAGTGAGCATTAAATCAAGATGTGCTCTTCTGAAGACAACACTCATTTTTAAATTTAAAGGATGAGAACTAATCACTCCCATTCTTTCCCTTCTAATAGGAAAAAGTCTGTACTAGACAATTTTTTATAAGAGAAATATTGGTAGATAGGTGAATAAATAGTAGGAGTCAACATAGTTTTTGTTGAGTCAGATTGTGATCAGAAATCTACTGGAGTTCTCTGAAGGCATTAATGAGGTTGTGAATAAGAAGGATTGGTCAACATAGTGCAGCTGGATTTCTAGAAGGCTTTCATTAAATTTCCTCACTAGGGGTCTTAAAGAAATGAAACCACCATGGGATAACAGAGCTGCTCATTTTATGGATTAATGACTGGTTATAAAATAGGAAATAAAAGGTAAGGATAATTCTATCAAGGGATGTTACCAGCAAGGCCTTAAAAGGATCTCTGCTAGAACGTCTTTTATTCAACAATTCTATGTAACCTCAAAATGGGGATAAACAGTGATATGACAAGTTGCTGATRATACAAAGGTATTTGCAATAAGTAAAATTGAAGTTCCTTGCAAAAAAGTGCAAAAGGCTCCCATGACACTGCATGACAAAAATGGTAGAAGAAATTCAGTGGATGGGATATCTATACACTCAACAGGATCAATTTATAATTACTTGTTTTCTTAGAGATTCCTTGCCAGCTAACCTGCTATTGGCCACTGTCAGGAACAGGACAGAGAGTTCGGTGGGCCTTTGATCCAACCTCGTAGTGCAATTCTTCCATTTTCATGACCACCACCTCCAGAATCTGCTTGCTGGGCAAACAGACTGCCTGAAAGGGATCTGGACTATAGCCAGTTTTGAATAGAGGGAAGAAGATTAAAACAATTCTGGATTTAATAACTGTTTATACCTTCTATAACAGTCATTATGCTTCATTATACCTTCAATATACCTTGCATTATACCAGCCTTGCATTCATTTRTTTGTAATGGTATGACATAACATCACATAGAAAATGGTCAAGAACTCCAAGTTAATAAAAGATTGCCTACCTAAATAGAAAAAAGTACGTTCTCATCTTAATAGAACTGTTGCAAGTTGCTGGCTAACTGATTGTTCTTAGCTGAAAGGAGGAGACTATGGTAGAGTCGGACATTGTGGGAAACTGGAGATGCTTATCTCTAGGGAGAGACATGGGGTCTACAAGTAAATCCAAGACGAAAGAGAGACACTATTCACCAGGACCATAAGCATGATATCTGCCTTATCTCAATTCTAGCTTTTTCCTTTCCTGTTGTTGTAAGAGGATTAGGAGTTTCTTGGAAGGTTTCTGGGCTGTGAAGGGCATCCAGAAAACATCCTTCTCTTACTCCTATTCAAATATCACTGAAGTCAAAGGGTCTCTTTCTGTAGCATCTTCTGTTTGGGGTTCAGTCCCCAGAAAAGATTACCCATGGAAGATAATTGTCGGATAGCAGTGCTATGCTCTCTCTTTCCTAACTCTGCTTATAGRGCCAGAGTAGCTGCCCATACCCTAAAGTCAAGAACTGTTTGCAAATCTCTGACCCTGTGTTAGTTCTTGCRCTGAATCTGCACACAGACTCATGACACCCATCTCTCACCCCTCCAGCACAGTTAAACTGATCAAACTCAGACCATTTCTTCAAAGCTTCTAYATAGTTCTGAGTTGTCTGCTGAAAACCACTCCTCTGATAGTTATCACTTGCACATTATTAATAAAGAAAGATATCATCTCTTTTCATGCCAGCTATMAGCTCCATCCCATGAAAGTCTGCTTTTTTCAGAGTTATTTAGGAGTGTGTGGGTTGCCTTGTCATGTTGGYTGGGTAATGAAAGAGTATAGAAAACAGCCTGAGACCCAGTACTGGAGACATGTAATTATTTCTGATATCAAGAGAGCTTGTAAGTTGGATTTTKTTTATTATTATTTGTGCTATGACAATTGTATCTGAGTGTTTACCTTTTAGCCTCATCTCTAATTTAACAAGCTAAAAAGATGGATGCATTAGCAGGGTTTCTAAGGGGAAAGGAGTGTAATAGAGTTTCTAGTATCCTTTGCTGCTACATGAACCTTTCTGAAAGCATGGGCCACAGACGCTTGCAGTTTGTCTGAGTAACTGTTTAAGTCTATTTTCATCCTGAGTTTTTTTTCTCACTGCTGGATGTCAMGCAACAAATGCAACGTGGCACAAAGCTGTGTTCTGATATGGCCCCTTTCATACAGTTTGAGCAAAAATATACATGTTTAAAGTCCAAATACAGCACCACTTTCATGTCATTGCAGCATAACAGCTCAACCCATTCTGAAGCCAGACAAGAATATCCCAGGCTCTAGAAGCCATGGGTTTCCCACAAGATAACTGAAATCTTCACAGTGAGTTGGCGCAACACCCAACTTCTCTGCCAGGAATTATCAGAAAGAAGACATCAATGTTGACATACAAATGCACATTAAATATATCAGTGATTTCCACAACAGAGGGAATACTACTCCGTGTATCTACTTACAGGGCAGAGATCTATTAACGCTTTCAGCTTCATCTCTGCATCCCATAAGCCTAACTGGAGTTCATTGGGGATTGCAAAGTTCACACTACAACGTCCACTGAGACTTGCAAACATCAGAGAAGGTTTCATGCAGTGTGAAAAAGGATGAACCCATGACTTTCTTTTTTTATCTGATACATCTCCTGTTTCTTGAAACAGACCAAAGACCTACAGAAATGTGTAAGCATGCTGGYGAGAATAGTCTTTTTTTCAGAGGTATTGTTCACCAACAGATATTGTTGGAAGTAATGAGGATTTTGTGCATTCACAACRTTCAAAGATACTTTAGGTGTCTCATTTCCAGCTGATAGGACTGAGCAGATGCTACTTTTAAGCACTTGTAACAATTTCAGTGCAAATTTCCTCCTACCCTTTCCTGTCTCCAAATTACACTACGGTGAGTTATCAGTTAGGTGACTCAAATGAGATAAAATAGCCCTACCTAGTTAAAATATTCTTGAAGTTCAGATGAGTTTTTTGCTTGTCTGTTTCTAAAAAACAAACAGAAAGACAAAACCTTCTTTTTAATATACATATTTTCCTTCTCAGGAAAAGATCCAGTATATCTGACTCTGGTGAATTTCCAAAATTGAAGCCACTCCACTACTGTAATACATCCAAAAATCTGCCCATTTTCACCTTCAGCCATCATCTATTAACACGCTCGGCTGTTACATTACAATAATGCATCTGGAAGGCGTCACTAGTTTTACCCTGGATTCCTGTTACGCACTTGGCTATCTGCAGCTGCACTGAATAAGGGTGTCCTAATTGATGGATTCTGAAGGTAAACAGCATACTTTAAACAAAATGCTCCAGAAAAAAAAGAGCTAATCATCCAGTTCTTCCCACTGAAAAGAAGAGTCCCTCTTAGACATGGTTTGGTCAGGAACTAAGGGGGAAGAAGGCCTCTGAGTAGAGAAAAAAGCAGACTGTGTGACTAACTACGGTGAAAACGAGCTCTGATCCATCGGGAGTGAGAGTCTGGCACTTGCCTCACCTTCAACCGTGCTGTTTCCTCTCCTGCTGCTTGAAGATAGCCAAGAGCTTCCTTTTTAATCAAGGACCATTGGAAAGTACCAGCAGGCTTCCACTCACAACGTGTTGATTGGCTTCCAACTGCAGTGACAATTGCATCCTGTAATCAAAATAGCAATCATTAATGGCACAATTATTCCCCCCCCTTCCACACACAGACACACATTCTTGTACCACTGAGTAATGACTCAGAAATGCAGACTACAAACAATGTGAAATGTATAACTGGCTCTGGGAAATGCTAGGACCCTCGGCCTCGCACCAGGCAGCTCTTCTTTCAGAATGTCAATTGTGCTCGCAAAGCAGGTGTTGATGACAGAACCTGCRGATCAAGTGACTAATTAGAAATGGAAAGGCAAATCTAAACGAATTGAGATGGGAATCCATCTTTTTATTTTCACCCAGCCTCTCCCCACCCCATCCGTGTCGCACCCATATTTTATCAGACTGGCTACCATTCTGCTGGGAGCTCCCTTCCAGCCGCTTTCCTTCCCCATCTCCATGCCATGCTCTGGGGCCACAGAGGAGGTAATATTTTTAGGATGTCTGATTTTTCTGGCTGAAGTGAACGCAGAACTGGGGTAGTTTGTTCTGAACCCACTTAATTGTGCTGCCAGCTTTTCCTTTTCATCTTGCACCCTCATCTACCTTCTGCTCTTTTCTGCTCTCTGACGCATCACTATTGTACTTGCCTCCCCCTCTTCTGTACCTACATCCAGGACATGGACAAGGTCTCTTCTCCCACTCTGGACCCTGTGCTCAACAGCTTCATACCTATCTCCTAGGATAGCCTTCTCCATCACTGGCTCAGGACTCCTCTAGCATAACTGCCTTTTCCCTTCCTTTTGAGTGTGAAATAAATCTCTGCAGAAGCATTTCCAGCTGAATGATGAATTCCTTTAACCTTAATACTGGCAAAGCAGAATAAACAAGTATAGCTGCTACAGAATCAATTAAGTGCCACCTTCTTCTTTCAGACTTCTGATTTCTTACGAGAGCTGGGTGGGCTTCACAATTTGCAGTCAAGGAAGAAATGAAAAAACTCCATGGATGCATTTTTCATGGGATCGTATTTGATGAAATAAAATCAAACAGAATTTTCTGCCAAATCTTTTCTGTTTTTAAAGAAATATTTACAATGAAAGTTAGTTTTTAACAAGTTGCTATTTTATAACATAGAGGTTGCAAAGTTCTATTCTGAAATGTCAAAAAGAAAAGTATTGACAGTCACAAAATTCTCCTCTTGGCTTTTTCCTTCCTACCAAAGGTRTACACTGAATTGAAGCCTATTTTGTGCATAATTCTCTTCCCTGTAATTTTCACGTTACTTCTTTAAGATCTGGAGTGAGATGGAGAGTTTAYGAAATATTATTCATAAATGAATCTTCTGGACAATAAAAATACRGATTCTATTTACTCTTCTGCAATGCATCCTTTGGAAATGCTCTCATAGTGTCATGCTTTGTTTCCTTCTTTCCCTTCTCAACTGATTTGCTGGTATCTACCAGTGGTAGAAAGAAGACTTTCACAGAGCAATCAGTATAAGACAGAAGCACAGGTCCCCATGTTACAAAAAGTGTCTTCTTGTCAGCCTGCATTAGACTGGCTATTTAGCAAAGCATTAGCAACAGGCAACTCTCAGAAGTTTGGCAGTTTCCTTCAGTTCATTTCAGATAAATATTTAAAGGTGTTTGTCTTTATTGCTCTTCTCCAGGCTTATTCTAATATGTTTGGCCTGGAAATCAGACAGAGGATTTTGGAGTCTCATACAGCTTGACAGAGCCCACAGATTAAACGTAGAATAAATTAGTAGTGCATAGCGCTTGCGCTCAGAAGCTTGACGAGCAGTGGCGTTTAAAGGAATCATCAGACTGGATTTAGGACCTAGAGCAAAAGGAAACGAGTAAAAAGAAGGCCTTGTTCGGCTGTCAGTCGAGCCCTGCAGCAGGAAGGAGGTCCTAAGATTTAACAAGAGGAAAAGTCTTTCCCTGCTTRTTTCTATTAATAAGTTTTTCTAAGCACAGACGCTTTTAATTTTAACAACTATTTCTGGTCTCTATCAGAGATTTCTGCCACAGATGACCATCAAGCAGGGCACACACCAACTCTCAAAGAGCAGAATGGCTCCCTAAGCCACAATTTTCCTGCAGCTGGACTGCTGGAAAGAGGGCCAAGATCTTCATAGAAGCAAATACTGCCTTACAGAGGTTTTGCCTTAAGGGGGAACTTGCATTGCTACAGCTACTCTAATCACTGGGTTCAAGGCAATTCCCAGTGCAGAGAGGAAAAAAAAAAAAAAAAAAAAGGATTTGGCTGGCTCCACTAGTACATGATGAGACACAAAAGCACAAACATGTGCAGCACCGCCTTTTTTTAAAGTGTATTATTATTAACTGGAAATAGCAGCCAGATCCATCATGTTCAGCATGCCCCACATCAACGCTTCACTAAACACTGCAGATTATTTCCCTGTAATTGCCTTCTTGAGCTATCTAGCAGCCTCAATTCATTTCCATTAAGGTTTGGGAGGATGAGATCATTTAATATTTCCCCATTCCTCCCCCCACCTTCTTTCTTTCCCCCATTTTTGTAAATTTAGCAATTATGTGCTCACTGCCATTCCTTCACTCACAAAAGTTAAAGTTTAGCACTTGATATGGCAGTGGAGCAGCCCAAACAGTAGTAAAGTGAAAAGACTGTAATTCTTATTATACACATTTGCTTCCCTACCTTGAAAGGGAAAAAACATTTGTGCCCAGCAAAATCACACAGCAGTTTCAYTTCTGTTACATCCATTAGCTTTGCACAGGACTGCTTGATGGAATGGTCAAGGCAAGTGAAATAACCAATAACCTATAGAAGAAAGTCCTGTAGCCTGATAACAGAACCAACATCAAATTTATAAGTCTGCTGATTTTTGCCTTTGGTCGTTGCAGAACATTAATTAAAATGTTCTGGATATAGATTAAGTTTCTGCACTCGGAAGTTATCATCAATGCTTCACCTGTCTTGAAATAAGAACCACATTTTTTTTTTCTTTTGATAAATGGATTGAAAGCGTTGCCTAGTTTCACTAAGTATCTCTATCTTCCCTCTGAGGATTTATTCCCTATTTTCAGCTCTATGTTGCTTCCCATGCCGTAACTGTGCACAAGGATTGTGCACCTTCTCCAGCCATGAAACAGCTCTACCTGCTCATATCAACAGAAATACTATGACGGATAGGAACATACCAGTTTTAATGCCAGGATCGTGTCCTCATAATAGCACAGATACCAAGTGAATGATCCTTGCATCAGACCTGTACAAATCCTTGACTTTTTGCCAATTTAGAGAGATTGCTATGTTGTCTATATTACAGTTTCAGTTCTGGCTTTGTCTCTACCCAGATATTCATTGTTGCTCTATTTTTGAGAATAGGATGCCACATGCCATGTTGCCATTTCCATTCCTTTTTCTAATTTTCTGCACATGAGCTTGTTAATTCTGCTTCCCCCCTCCCTTCTGATAACTGTTAATCTCATAAATGAGCTATCATACATTAAAAATCTTTCCTGTTCTGGCAATTATTACACTTTGATGMGGCAATCTTTTGATGTTCATTTTCATTAATTCCCTTTTTCGTTTTCATTAATTCCTTGGCAGACTCTGACCTGATCTGACCCCATGCTCCCCTAAAACGACTGCCAGACTGGCCCAGGAGCCCTGAAGAGTTCAGACAGGGCTTTTGCATTCTCATTTCATTACCCAGCTACGGAAATGCCAGGTAAAACTGGGACCCGAGCAGCTTGGGCTAATCTGAGCTCTGTCAACTCTGTGAACCAGCTGATCAAATCAAGAAGTAAAAGCCCACTTAAAAGGCCTGTTGAGACAGCTTGGAGAACTTTACATAATTTMGAGGATTTCAGTTAGTCCAGAAATGCATGTTCCATACTGACAGCTCCATAGGGATATGAACAGCAAAATKTATGTACTATCGGTATATAAAGAAGGCACAGAATAGGAAATGRGATTAACAAGGACAACCAGTAAAGGGATATGCTTTACCAGCCTGTGTTACCGTTCCAGTCCTGATTTCCCAAAGCAGCCATGTAAATCACACTGTGCGCTGTCACTGGGTTCACCAGCTTTCAAGTCACTGCTGCATCCACCTCTGAGCATGTCCCCAGAGCGCTAAGCCCCTGGATACCTGCTTTGTGGCTTTGCTGGGCCAGAGACCCTCGCAGGGCCACCCTGGGAACGTGCCCTCTCACCGTCTGGCTCTGCCCTGGCAAGGGAAGTGGGGAAAAGTGGGAAAGGGAGGGGCTCCTGGGCTTCGGAGAGGATTATGTAGGATTCACCTCCAAAAAATAATTATATAAAAATAAATGGCCTAACACAGATTTATGCAACACTTGGCTGGCTCCTAATTTTGACTTCATTGGAGGATATTGATTTACATCAGCTGGATGTCTGTCACTATATACACATATTAGGATCTAGCAGAGAATTACCAGTTCTGCCAGTGCTTAAAATACTCTGGGGATGAGGAGGAATTCAGGTATAATAGAACTAAAACATTAAAGTAAACTGACTCCTTGAAGCTTCAGAATAGAAACCCACCCTCCAAGAACAGAAAACACCCTGCAAGGACACAAAAGAAAGCAAGCCATGCTCCAAGTGTACAACTGCACATCATCCAGGGGGCAGCTCAGTTAAGGGTCTATGAGATTTCTCTGGCCTCAAAGCACTAACAAAGGTGTCAGGGATGTATTTAACGCAGGTTTGTACTGGTGAAAAAACATAGAAAGTAGATAGGAAATTAAATATTTTCAGCACTGAAATACATGTAGTATGACCAAGTAAAGACCAGAAAGGGGAGATCAGCAGAGGAGATCAAACAATCTCCTGTTTGATTCTTYTGTTTTCAGTGTACATTCTCTGGAAATACTCAGGATTTAATCATAATTCTGAATTCCCCTTATTAACAAAATCCACCCAGAAGTCACTTGATACTGGTATTCAAGGGATGACATAGGGATGGAGCCAGGGGATGGAGCCTACTGAAGGCTCCTCTTTCCTTCACAGTGCAGTACAGCTAAAGGGACTGAWGAGGTAGCAAAGCAAGGATCACAAGACTGAGTAGCTGCAAAGGTCCTTACACAAGGCTAGTCAAGAGTAAAAGACCCAGGTGGTCAGGMCTTGTGCCAGGTGGAATATGAATGGGGGAGGAAAGGTTGAGACAGCCACTGACAGTCGGGTTTTTGRTGGGGGTAAGGAGATGAGGATGTTATTGGTGCAGGTTCCTACCTGGAAAGATAGTCCTGTTGGAAGGTATGGGGGAATCTACAAGCCACTTAGCCCCACCTTCTCCAGGAGATCTGCCAGCAGAATCTGGGTCAGAAAAAAAGAAAAGTCTTCACTGTATAAATAATACACACAACCGACACAAAAAGGGAAATCCTGGAGAGAGGCAGAGGTCTTATAAGAGAGACACAGATAGGTCAATGAACAGAGCAACTTGGGGATGCCCCTAGAGAGAGAGAATGAGATCATTCCCTAGACCCTGCCATCCAATGACAGGAAAGGAAGGAGAAAAGAGTTGTCATTTCCCAAGGACAGGCGTAAAGGAGACAGAAAGAGGAAAGATTTGGTGGCAGGCATGGTTACACTCATCAACATATCCACCAGCAAGAGAAAAGCAAGCCATACTAAAAGTCCAAGCTTTGTGCAAATGGACACAGCTCTCAGCGGAGAGAGGGATATCCTCTATGCAGCAGGGGAAGACAGCTACCCAGGGACTGATGTCAATGCAGAGACAGTAAATAACATTTTGCAGAGTCAGGAGATGTAGGASACCTAGAAAGGCTTGAAAGATTTGAAAAACCATGACCAGCATGTCACCAAGACAGTGACATCGCTCAGGGCCCGCTAAGAACTAAGCAGTAGCTCTGGGAGGCATGAATGAACTTCTTCCCCTGTAGGAGACCCTTGGCCCTGAAGGCTCATGAAGACACTTTAAATGTTTCGCTGCAGATAGCTCCTGTCAAAATAGACTGAGGTGGTAATAATACGTAGCTTAACTGTCTTTCCTGCCAGGTCAGATCACAGAGTCATCCACGTCTTAGGCTAAAAGAGGGAGCAGAGAGACAGTGTGATCCCCTCCCTAATACCAGAGACCAGGTCCCTCGTGGCTACACAGTCTCGCACTGCTGCAGGCATCGAATGCTGCTGCTACCCTTGTCCTATCACCAAAGCTATCTGTCCCTTCCCACAGCTGGCCATCCCCTGCACTTTCTCCCGCAGCCTCAAATCTGTTCCCCTTGGAATACAGGGCACACAAGAAACTATGTGCAGCACTGAAGGCACAGACTGCTAGTCTTCTGGTCCAAAATGCACCGTTCCAAGCTGTGCTGGCAAGGAAGGGAGGGGAACGCAAGATGGCCCAGTAAAATTCCGGGATTCACACCTAAAATATTCTTTTCTGCAGCACTCTCTTGTTTCTTTCTTTAATGCAGCACCAAGGCTCTTCCAGGCCCAAGAATCATGAACCCTGTGTTAGGCTGACTCATCTAACAGCTAAGCGGAAGGCCATATTTCCACTGCATAAAAYCTTTTATTTAATTTTTTAAGGCAATCAATAAGCCCCTAATTATAATGTTCCCTTTCTTGTCCTTGTTCAAATCTGTGTCAGCCTGATAATGTCACCAAGTGGAGCTGATAAAAGTTTTACTAGTCCTTCAGGGCTATTATGCCAAATGAAGAATTGCTACATATTCACTTGCAAACAGCTGCTAATGTTTAATTTTTTACATAAAATGCTTTGGAAATAAAGATGCAAYGCACTGAGCAGCTGCTAATGCTCTGTTTTGCTTGTACACTGGCTGTGGGGTGGAGGGCAGTGCTTATCTGCAGCRTCACTGGTGCCATGCTAGATTGAACAGCACAGTGCAGGGTGAGGCCTCATCCAAACCCTTGCTCATATCAGCTCCAGCTGCTGGGCTTTCAAAGAGTCCTGGAGCTTGGGCTCWCACTGCAGAGAAATTCAATCTTAAATCTGCTGTTAAAAGAATGGAAAAAAAATCACTTCCTAGCAGAGAATGCTTTTTTCTCTTCTTTTGTTTCTGCACATAAAAAGAGAGAGATTTTGTTCTCAGTATTACAGGAAGCCCATTCTTTTTCTGCTTTTCCAAATGGTATTTTATTTCTTCTGATTTCACTTCACAGCTTTCTAGGAGGGGTCCAATGGCTTAATGAAGCTGGACATTGCCAGTGGTCTCCAGGCATGACTGCCTGGCTCACCTATTTCTCTAGCAGTACCTATGAAATYAAACCATCAAAAAGAGTGGAAACAAACTACTTACCTCAAGAGGATAGAAAAAGGGGAATTAGTCACCCTTTGAAATATGGAGGCTATAGAAAATGAGAATAGATGGGCTTTGATGTTAGAAGATGCTGGCAGTTGAGCTCAAATCCTAATAGCTCCTTCTCAAAACCTAGCTCAGATTGGCTTTCATCTCTAAAGGTCTGAAACAGTTTTGTGCTTCAAAACAGGAGATGTCTTTGGGGAACTCTGTTTAGAAGTGAAGCACAGGGAAGGAATTAGACTAAGGCAGTCACACCACCAAGTCCAGSGTTGCTCAGCCCGACAGCTGATGTAATCCAAATCCTGCCTCGTTTGCTCAAGGAATCGATGGGTTAGAACTTGAATTAGGAAGTGCAAGTTTGAGAAATGGCTGCTGATGCTCTTTAACTAAGAGGTGACTCTTTTCACTGTTGTCTTGACATTGCTTGAGCACAGCCCATCTAAAAGYATACGGCAAACAGATTAATTAAGCCTCTGGTAAATAAACTTACAGGTAAGGTTTATCAAATCAAGGCACAGAGCAATAAAGTGATTTATGCAAGGCTGGTCCCCTGAATTCATTCCCTGTGCACAACTAGACAACACTGTTCTCCAAGAGCACTACCACTCTATCTTGCTTTTGTACTGCAAAGCTCAGCCAGCTCACAAAACTGATTTAAAAAGGTCACTGCAATACACAAGCACTCTGGACCGCAGCCTGCTAGGTCTCTTCAGCAGAGCTGAAACGAGACAGCAGAATTTGGCTTTAGTGCCGTAAGGCAAATAAATATCTTTRAGCGTGTGTGTGTGTGTGYGCGCGTGAGACTGAACAAATTTGATTAGATTTGGTGTGACAAAATTATCAAGAAAACATTTGCACTGCCATTTATGCAGCAGGCTGCATGATGCAAAGTAGAAAGAAAACATGTTCAGCGTGTCAGGCAGCTGCATGCCACAATTAATGGGAAGAGACATGCGAGCTGGAGAATAATCGTACTCATTAACAGTGACATCCAAAACTAACATGGACAGTGTCTTCTCACCAAGGGCAACGGACCTGTCTGAGGCTCCTCTCACTCGAGCCATTGCCGCAGCRGGGCTCAGGGCAGTTGAGCCGATTGCCCAGCATCCTCCTTGCCCTGTGCAGTGCCCTCATCTCCAGCTCACAGGACAACATCCCCTGAGCATCTGCTGCCTCGGGGGCCAAGGACGGTCTGACTGCAGGGGAGGAGGCTGCAGGACACCGTGGTGCGCCACAGAGTGCAGGAACCTTTCTGTTCGGTGCTCCCACCTGGAGCCTGGACAGCCGAAGGGGAACTGCTGATRAGCCTGTTCTCCTAACAGTTTAAAATCAACTAGCCAGTCAGAGCAACAGATTTAACCCATTTGTGAGCAGGTACTACTTGAGGTCAAGGATGCTATCATTTTAGGATGTGAGCTGTTCTAATGGCTCTAAGAAATTTCAAGAGGAATGCTTTTTTTCCTTCTGCTTTGCACCCAACTGTGGGACTAGTGAGAGTGACTTATATCCAAGAGCACCTCTGAATGAAAAACATTAGAGAATAAAATCATTTTGCAGRTCTCTGCAATGGCTAGTTTTTGGTATAAGAGCTCTCTTCAAAGAGAGAATCTGCCAGACCTCAAAGAATGAGTATTTTGTATGATCCTGTATGTGCGTTTCTTCATCTTGAACCAGTTCTTCCTTTTTATTCCTATAAATACAATACGATTTGGCAGGGAGAACTGCACAGGGTGGAACTGAGTAATGGCTCTCARGGTTTCTATAAATTAAGAACAGCCGACTTGACAATGTACATGTCGTCTTTATCAATTTACTTCCCAAGTCCACGCCAAGCRTTCTGCAATAAACTTCCTGTCCGTTTCATCCCTAATCATGTGTAGCATAAATCCCACAGATCAGAGGCTGCTCACAGGGCTGAGGAAGGATGAGCCAGGGGCGTTTATCCTCAGACACGATTGTGTCGAGACAACYGTGTGCCTCTCCCCACCCTCCACCATAGTAAAGGAACCTCAAGCCAACGAATAATCAGGGTTTGGGTTTTCTTCTTCTCTAATCCAAATGCAAAGCATCTGGACACCTCCACTTGCTGTGCTGCCCACCACCTTTTTTCTTTCCACTTTGCTCACAAACAAGCTGCAGGTGAACAGCAGTTGCATGTGCTCAGCACTTTTCAGGTTTTATCCCACTATTTTTAAATACAGCACAAATGTGATTAACATATCACTGATTATCTCCAAAAGGATTCAAGAGGGAGAGCATCAGACAGCTTCAAGTCTTTCAAAATACTATTAAGGTTAAAGAAAGCTAGTGGGGTTTGGAGAAGTGAGTTGCAATGAAGAGAATTATTTTTGTACTTTAGAAGAGGCGTGGGATGGGAACAAATGTATGATCATACTTTGGCTCTTTGTTATCATGGAGAATTGTTAAATTCAGCCCTGCRTTTGAGTGTGAAGGCAGATATTGTAATGGAGATGCACTGAAATCTYCTCTCCTGAGCTCATGTACCACAATTCTTCCTTTGCTGGCACGGACCCTTTGCGCATGTCACTGCCTTCCGTTCTGCTTTTCTAGCCACTTGTCTGGCTTTTCCAGGTAGCCAATGCCTGGCTTGACCAATCTGTCCATTTTGGACAAACAGGCAGGCTGCACATGCCATGAATCCAACATGTCTCATGACAATGCACGCAAATACTTTCAGAGGCATTCAAATATCTACAGATCTTTCTGGATACGATGGGCTAACTCTGCAAATGCAGCACAGCATCTGCACTTCCATCTGGGAAACTGGGGAGAAATCTGGACAGGCATATGGGAGTCGCTATTTTTTAAATGTCCGACTTTGACAGATATGCATCTGAATTTTCAATGGCAGTACCCTTGGCTCACAGGGTGAACAGCATTTGCCCTTCTCTATTGGGTGAAATGGGATTTCAGACCAATATTCTCCTGATGGAAAGGCAAAGCTCCTCTATATCACGAAAGAATTTGTACTGCCTCTTGGGAAACCAAAGGCTAYGGCTGGGCAGCATTGCGTTGCCTTGATTCAGCTGCCTAGGAGCCTAGGATAAGAAATTCAGCCCCCAAAGTATCAGTGCTTTAGTTACACTTGAGTCTGAAAAGTCAGACCATATAATAAAGTGTGTAGACAGAGATGTTTCCTCTTCCATATAAACAAGATTTATTTCCAAATCATTCTCTTTGTAGCCCTTAGGATTTTTTTCTTGTCATTCCCTTGGCCTGTCTTCTTTTCATATTTCTTTTCTTTGTAGGTCTGAATTAACCTATCCTGATTTTAGCCAAGTGTGGTTATGTACATATGTGCATGCATGTACCTATGTACGCATGTATGCATCCCATTGCAAAATTTTTACATCTTTGAAATCTCCTGGAAATGTCTCCAGCAGGCATTAAGAGGCAGAAGCCTCCAGGAARGCTAATATATCATTCTAAGTATGATGTTTTTAGGTAAAGTCATTTTAGACATGATAAAAAGAGGCACATTTTCAAAATGTCAATGAACCCACAGGAATGGTGAGCAGCCCTTCAGGTGTCTGCCTATTTRCTGGAGACGGGCAAAGTCAGGTACCAAAAGTGTCTGACTCGAAAAAGTTAGAGTATAAATGATAGTAGTGTTTCCAAGCTTATGAAAAGGGAGGCAGGATTGGGAGGAGGGGAAACAAGTCTCTSACAAACCTATTTTTCAGAACCTGGAGTTCAGCTTGTTCCTGAGAACTGCAGGAGGGTCAGCACGGAGAGGTAATTGCTCATGAGAAATTCCCTCTGAATACGTAGGGACACATTAATGGCCAGCTAGGTAATGGAAGGTGCAAACCTCACACCTGGCTGCTGCTCAAGAAGCTGTTTGTATCAATTCCTGCGTCTCTATATATTTCTGTTACATAYATTAGTCCTTGGGAGGAATGTCGCCAAAGTCAATGGCTCAGCATCTGACTTTCCAAAGCCCAGCATCTCTCGTACAGCCACACATGGGAGACTTAAGAGGTAGAAACGCTGAGTATAAACACAAATATAATACGTAATTGCACAAATGAGACATAACGATCACTGTAGCTGATAACACATTCATTATGTTCCTGCTTCTGAGTGCTAAAGGGAACAGGAAGCCCACTTCCCTCCTCAACACCACAAATACAGAGCATTTTACTATAGCTTCCTAGCTTTTTTTTTTCTTTTTTTTATGATTGCTAGAGTAACCATTTGGAAATGGAACTCCTGCAACCTTTCATTATAAAAGATAGCAAGCCAAGAAGGTAGCATTATATATGGCATTTTTATGAAACATTAGGCACAAAGCGATAGCTGTATTATTGTGTATTAGAAAGCTCTGAAAGATGCTTAGCCAACATGATAGCTTGATTGCATGAACATTCAAATACATCTTTTTGGAAAGGAGATATGGGCTAATGGAATAGCTAATGGGTCATGTTTTGGCTGCTGAGGGGTTGATATTTAAAGCAGAGCTATGGCTGATAATTCTAGTTTCCTGAAAATATGGCTTAGTTTGTAAGAACATTGAAATATTCACAGCTATTTTCTAATATGCCTAGGACCTTATTCTTTTCCCACATGTAACACTGGTTTCAGTGCATTTATGTCTGATTTATATCAGTGCAAAAGAAGAGAAACCCCAGCTGCATATTTCTTTATATAGACCTCAGTTCCATAAGGTATTTAAGCACAATTTTAAATCAATCCCTATTCAGTGAAGACAAGTAGGTCTTAGGCTTTCAGTAAAGAAATATGCTTAACTGCTTTGCTTAATAGCAATGAACTACAAGCAAGGGCTTTAGCAGCTACTTTAGGTCAGCACCTGCACCCTTCCTGATGAACCTTGCTACAGAGGAAAGTAATTATATCCAAAAAAAAAGTGTCTGTTGTATGAAGGTASACTTACCTCAAGCCTGCAGGAAATGTCATTACCTGGCTGCAGCATCTCAGTTGAAAAATATTTGACATTAGTACCGATCCCCTCAATGCAAAAGAAATATTGAGGAAAGCAACATACCTAAATATTGGATTATGTTTTAGGAGGCTTCCCTAGCTGCACCTGTGAACACTGCTGTGTGAAAGGACGATCCTCCCTGAGGATGCAAAATTGAGGAACACATATGTGAATTACAGAGCTCACAAACGGGTGTTTTAGTAACCCCCCCCCCCACAAGCACATCCATGCTTTGCACTGCCAAGATACGCTTGCGCACTTTATAAATACAGTTAAAAAGCCAGCTGGAAATTTAATCTACAGTGTTTCACACTAAGGGAATGTTGACTATAATTAAAATAATTTATATTTTGCAATGGCAGCTTTGTAACGCTTTTCCTTCCGCCCAGGGCAGTGAACTGCAGCAGCAATTAGCAGCTGACATGACTGACAGAAGTTACAGTTTCAAAAGGTCAGAGACAAGTTTCCATGCTCGCAGTATCTGCATATTGCATCACATTTGAAAGGTGTTAAAACCTAAATAAACGGGTTCAGGTTTGCAACTGTCACATTGGCCCCAGGTACATGTTGACGGTACTGACAGACTCAACGCTCCTGTACAACACGCAATCCCGGAGGCACCTGAAGCCTCCTGGTGGAGCCCTTTACGGACTAAAGCCTGATGCATGTCCTTCCCCATGGCCATCTGCAAAGCCACCTACGCTGATGCCAGGCCAGCCTGATGGCTTTCTGCAGAGCACCGACGATGCAGGGGGACATTACCTGGGCGCAGCTTCCTTCCTCTTCCTCACATCATCCCAGTTGCTGGTCTCGGATGTCCTGTGCCCTCGGTGGGATGTTGGCTGTAGCAAGGGGAAGATCCGGCACAAGGGGGATTTGTCCTTGACACAGGGCAACAGAGCACAGATAGGAAGGGCCCCTTTTGCACCAAAATTAGCCAGCCCTTAATGCAATTCMTCCAACACAACCTGCCAGAAGAGCACAAGAAAAGCATCTGTAAATAAATGAACAAACACAGTTCTTTTTTTTTTTGAATAAGAAATTCTTCTAAATTAAATTTGATGCACTGATAGGTACTTAGGGGTTACGGTAGAATATTTCACAATATGCAAAGCTTTATTAAGGGCACAACTAACTGTGAATAACTGGGATTTATGTAATTACATCCAGACCTGAGCTTCCTTGTGCTTAAAATCACAAAGCAATTAGCAACACAACAAATAAGGAGCCCAAGCAAATGAATATATTAAGTTTCTAGTTCCATGCCCATGAAGGAAAATTTGAAAAGATAACTGGCCTGTAACAAATCTCTGCAGAACGCTTCAGCAATACTGCTCTGGATGGTAATTTTCTCAGGAGACTCCACCTGCACAACCTCAAGCCGGGAGGCAGCAGCACGGTGCAGCCCAAAGGACCTGAGAGCATGGGAGGCAGCTAGATCAYGGAGCCCACTGCGCCATAGCCCCCCATTCAAGGCTGTACAGAAAGTCATAAAAGTTAATATGTAAGTCATTGGTTCTCCATCTTCTCATTCATTTGGCCATTGTTGCTCATGTTCAGTAATGACAACGCCCAAAGCAAATTCTGCTTTCTGGTATGTTTGCTATAAAACTAGAGCAAATCTACTGTCCTCCACCAGGTTATCTGAGACTGATAGGAGTGTATCAGACAGGAAAGTCTAATACTTTAATCTTCTCATTGTTCTCTGAGCACTGCAGCAGCGAAAGTCAGCATGGGAAGTCTCCGACAGTTCTTGCACTTTATTTATTTATTTATSTTTTAACCAAAGTTTTCCCCATTGAGATCTCAATTCCCTTTCTTCTGGAATTGGGGTCACAACAGCAGGGGTGAAGGCAGCAGATATCTGGTTACACACAACGATGACAAYGCAACAGAAATAAAAGAAAGTGCTTGACGCATAACTCTAATTGTTTGAGCAGAAATGTACTGACCTAAATGAGATTTCACTTTGGGAGCTTCAGCCCAATTGCATCTGAACAGGGATAAAATTCCTCCTGCATATGGCAAGTCCCCTGGCTGGCGTGCTTAAAGCTCCACATTGCYTCCTCGGGCCCTTGGAGTCCAACATTAACTCTACAGAGTGCTGTTATTAGGGAGACAAGAACAGCTGTAAGTGTCTCTTAATGCTAGTGGGGAACTGGGGAGCACTAAAATACGGAACATATAATGCAAAAGGAAGAGGAAAACAGCTYCATTGAACTAGTTTAGGCCGCTGAGGTCTGTTTGTTTCAATTATCACTGGTACAACCAAGTCCCCTGAAATCCACCATTAGCTCCCA
Source organism: Rhea americana (assembly GCF_003343005.1). NCBI lineage: Eukaryota > Metazoa > Chordata > Aves > Rheiformes > Rheidae > Rhea > Rhea americana. The sequence goes on along the minus strand of NW_028186534.1, from coordinate 1,307,765 downwards.
AAATGTTCTTTTATACATAGGCACACAGGTCTAGACTGACTGGATCAAATACCTTTTACTTTAATGAAGCTTTTTTATAGCACATGTTGGGGCAGATACCTAAAAGGGAGCGTGAGCACTTAAAAATAAATGGGTCAAATGTGTCCCCAGCGCAACTCAATGGGAGAGTATTCACACTTTGTTTAGAGCTTAGCTGCYGGGCAAGTAAAGCAGTACTGAAAAAAAGAAAAGAAAAAGAAAATCCAAAGAATGGAACTGAAGGAATGAGCTGCCTTGTCTCCCTGCCCAGCTTCYCTTCCACAGAAGCTCCGTACACGATGCTTGTGCTTTGCAGTGAGATACTTTCAGATAAGTCATTTCCTACCTGCCAGTGCTATTTACCAAAGCCCTTCTAGGAAAAGGGTTAAATTCATGCCTGGTGCCTCCATTCATGCCTCCACTGAAGTAGACAGAAAAAATTGGCTCCAAAGGGTAGCACAGTTGCCTGGTTTCTTTTGCCTGGTTGCTGCTACCACATAGGGAGMGGATTGAACTTGTTTGAAAAGCCCAGGATGGCACCTCAATTAAAGTTCAAAAACCATCAAACAAAGCCAAGAAGGCACAGTTCAAATCTGCTGGTCCCTTCAAGCATTTGACAGTACACTGGCATGAGCTTGGCTCTTTGCCCCAGGGAGGAAGGATGTGTGAGTCTAACCCGCAGCATAGCAAGATACGGATGGTACCGAGGGACTGTAGTTCAGAGATTGTGATGGCAATACGAGTGTGCCAGCAAATCCAGCTCCCTCTGCACGCTAACAGACAAGGAAAAGAGGTTCTCACTAAAACTGGATTTTTTTAAAAAAAAGATATCACATCTCATTATACACAATCCACTTGCAAGTCCACAGCCAATTCTGCTCAGTCTGGCTGCTTGGAAATGCTGTCTTATTTCAAGGATGAATTTCTCCACGCTCCTTCTGCAGACTTCTCGTTAGGCTCTATTTTGCAAGGTCAAATGACCCTTGACTCTCAAGACTTGTCTCCATGTATACACCTTTATAATGAACAGCAAGGTCTCCTTTCAATCTTCTAATATCTCATGAATAAAGCACCTATGCCTCAAGTCATAACTTGCTTCCCRTCCCCTGAATCATTTTCACAGCCTTCCTTTGAGGTCTCTCTAAGATCTTCATGTCTACCCTGAAGAAGCAATATCAGAACTGGAGCAGTTCTCCAGCAGTGATCTTCAGTCCTGATGACAGAAATCAAGTTACTCCCCTAATTCCATTTGATACTCTCTTTTCACCTACATCCAAGGTTGAATGCGGCCCTTCTGCTGAAACACTGAGAGCTCACATTGTGGCTAGTATCCACAGTGMCCCTAAATCCACCTGCGAGTCACCACCTTCCAAGACAAAATCCCTTGTTCTGTAGGTCCTTCCAGTAGTTTTCCTTCCCAGGTGCACGAGCTGAAATCCAGCAGTATTGAACCTCAGGAGTGTGGACTGCTGCCTCTGCGGCTGCTATCTGCGCTCTCACCCCACACTGCTTCGTGTGCATGGGAAGCCAGTAACGAAACACCACAGTTTACAGGTCAAACTATTTAGGTAAACCAGAACYGGTTTGAAGTTATTTCATCGTGGATTGTGGCATTTCAGTGATCCACTCCCGAAAYAGCTGAGCCATTCACAGAGTGGCAGCAAGCAGCCCTGCAAAAGGTGCAGATAGCCAGGGGCTGGAGCTGTTGCAGGTATCCCAGCCTAAGCCTCCCTAGCTTATCATCCTGGGCCTCGAGACTACAAGGGGCCATGGGTTTCTTGCTATTGAATGTACAATGAACTCTTCAGCTTCATGCATGGATGTGCATGGAAATTGCAAGCAGAGAGCTTCAGGGTTTTACTGGATTTCTTCCCTCTCTAATGATAAGGGGAAGGCCTTTAGTTTATAGGGCCTTTAATGCCCCAAGGACCGGGAGAAGAGAAAAATCCCCCTGTAGAACAATACAAACACAGTCAAGCAGTAAGTAACTCTGCTAAGAATTTTAGTAAACTCTTCCACAGACTTTTTTCGAAGAAAAAAGAACAAAATTGTCCTCCTGAGGAGACAGATTTCACTGGATAGTCTATTTGTTATGGTAGCTGATGCCCCTGTCAACCTACAGGAAAGCAAATGGAGTGATTAGGAGAGTCTAAAAACTATTGCTGCTAGTGAAAAAGGACATGGAGCAAGTATAGCTATTACTATTATGCGTGCTGATTCCACAGCACCAAAGTTATAATTGCTTGTTTACCATGCAGTTACCTTTTTCTCTGTTCAAAGCCATGACCAAACTTGTAATTTGTGCCCTGTGAATCACTACAGTGGCTACCAAAGGGAAAGAAAACCCTAGGTTGCGACAAGAGATTCATGCATTGGCTTTTAAACTCTGGAGACTCGGGTCAGTCTCTGAGTGCAAATTGCCTCTGCAGATCTTAATGATGGATGAAAGGAAGACCTAGATTATACCAACTGACAAGACCAGATTTTTGAATTTATAGGGTATCTGGGGAGGTGCCTGTACCTGTGTGTGCCCTAGTTAATGAAAAGGCATGCCAGGCACTCACTCTGCAGATGAAAGAGCAAACAGTTTCCCTTTAGCACTYCAGATTCTCAAACGAAGCACAGTGGTCAGGGAAACCTGAGGACAGATTTCAGGAGATGGTAAAAACTTCTGGGCTAAAGCACTGTTTGTAAAAGTGATATGCTGGGAGATGGGAAACGTGYCCACATTTCCACAAGTGGAATCTGAGTAATCCCTTAAATTTCCAAGAAGCAAAGACCTGCAGTTCTGTGCAGGCTTGCTGGATTTTTTTTATCAGTACTGAACTGCAGTCAGTTCCTTTTAGCCTGCAGTAAATACAGAAGATACCTCATTAGCCTAGTTCAAGGTGGGCAGGTAAGAGAAGATATATCCACTGATTTTAAGTGGAATAAAGAATTATACACAAACAGCAAAAGCCTGCAGCAGTTGCAGTCAAGAAAACAAATCAACCATTTATTACTTCTCCTTCAGTGTTTTTAAACATTTATGGAGCGTCATCAATAACCAAGTTAATTGTGAATGGTTGATGGTGTATTTGCAAAGCCTTCTTTAATGTGCAAGAACCAGAACTGCCGCGAAAGGGACTTTTCATCAATGACAATAATTATATGGCCTTTAAACAGCTTTCTGCATGTCTTATGGCATAATCCTGTGCAGCAAGTCATACTGGGCTTTGCATAACATTATTAATGACTGGAGCTGAAGAATGTCGAGCAAAGGGGAACAACTTATTTATTTCAGCATGCGTGTGCAGCTGAACGCCTGCTGTGGAGCAAGGAGGTGGCCACCATTTTCCTRGGGAAAGAATTGTCAACATTTGCAGCTGAGCAAACACAAACGCTCAATGCTCCCTGCCATTTACCAAGGAAGAAATTAATTCTGAGTGACCTCATTACTGCTGGTGGCACCTTCCTTAACTAACTATCCAAACAAAAAACAAGCCACATACTTGTGTGCTGACCTAGTGTCAGAAATGAAGAATTTGTCTCCAGACTAATTTAATCGTATCAGAAGACGGATGCCAGTATTCATTACTGCGACAAAATGCTTATTGTTTAATCACATTATCCACYAGCCTTCAACCAGGCTGAGACAAGTTTATCTGATGCTGACCTGCACTGGGGATCATATGGAGCTGCCTGACTCCAAGTGCTTTGTTTCAGAAGGATTCTGGAGTCTCCATGGGAGGCTGAACATCTGAAGGCTGCACCAGGTACTTCCTTTTACAGCCCATCTGGCTGCTGTGTTTTATCTATTTGTTCCCTTCCTTCCAGGTGATCCGCCTCTGTCATCTAGCTGGGTAGAAAGAGGGCAGCTGCAAGTAGCTATTGCACAAAAAGGAGTTTCTGATCCCTCTCCAGACCTCACTGTACCTGAGTAAACATCAGCTACCTTGCACTCCTTGTGCATTCAGCTTTGGYTGGTTGGCTGGTTCATTTGTTTTTAACAAAATCACATCATTTTTGGCCTTCAGCAATGAATTCTGCGCATGATGGGTACCATTCTACCCATGATAGGTATCGTACCRGCAGGAGCAACTCCAAATGTCTGGAAGCACATAATGCACCAGCCCATAAGAAGACAGCAACTGCTATAGTAGTTCAGACTAGTTGGACACTCTTGTTCAGGATCTGTCAGCGGCCAGAATCATTTGCTACAGAACAAGATGAACAAAACCAACATACCTAGAGAGAAAGCACTTCTCTAACGCCTGATATTTGAGACACTCTSCACTGAACCAGAGGCTACACTCGTCAGTCATCCCGCTATAACCACGATGCCAACAGAAGATTTCTGATAGATGTATTCAGATTTCTGAAGGCTTTTAAGTATGTCTGATGACTAACAATGCTCAAGGCACTGTATTTTGGACCAAACRGGGAAATACAGTTTAACACCTCTGTCAATACCTTCTTCTGTATTCCTGGAAGTCTCTTTTTTTGAAAGACGGCTGCCCACACCAGCAGGAGGGAAACCTCCATTTTCAAATGTAGTTCACTCCAGTAAGAGCTGCAATGGACTGTGCTAAGCTGAGCAGGGTTGTGGGGAAGGAAGCAGGCTTTATTTCATCATAAAATTCCATAAAACGTTAAGCTGTGTTGAATAAACTGGGAGTTAGGGAAGTATCTGCKTCTTGTTTAAGGATACATAAGCAGTGGTTTATTTTGAGAAAAGCATCACTGTGACACATGATTGGAAGAGGCATTCTCTGCTCCTGCTCATCAGGGGGATATCAGCATGTTAGAGAGAACACAATTTCCAAAAAGAGACCAGATGCCACCTCCTACTCCACARTCTTTCCACTTCTGACATTCCTTGCTGTACTGTCTCCTCTCATTCCCTATTCCTGCCATCATCAGTGAAAGAATTCTCTATATCTTGTACTACTTGAACCAACTTTTCTAAATCTCTCTGATTTTTTTTGTAAAGCATARCTTTGCTCTGTTCTCTACACCCTAGTTTCACTTGACTTTGGCTCCGGATGTATTGCACGAAAATATGAAGCTAATATGCCCAATTCTGGGCAAACTATACCAGCATAAATAAGAAACAACTCTAGTGAATTCAATGGAAGTGCACAGGTATAATTCAGATCACAGTCTGGTCTACCAGAAATTTATCCAAGTTAGCATTTCTTTGTCTATTTTGTAATGCAGTTAAGTAACCAAASATACAAGGAATGATGGTACATTAGTATGAGGAACTATAAATATAATTTTATCATAATTTTTAGGTGGAGTCCCATTCCTTCCTGAAGGTAAAATCCAAAAAACTTTTTCCCTGTTTTACAACTTCCTAGGTTAACCTTCACTAAGATTTGCCAGGCTTCCTCAAGACAAAACTACAGCTCACAGAATAGGAAAAATATTTTTAAAAAATTTTAAAATATTTCTAAAATGTTTTCTTTTCTGGTGACATATAACAGATTTGAATGTTCTGCTCAGCTCTGGTAAGGAATACAGAGAAAAAAAGGGAGCTAAGGTTTTGGCTAACTGATTTCAATGTGGGTAGCTGTATCCCACCAGTAATTCCCATAACTAGAGTGTAGAACATGAATAATTCTCCTACAAGCCCTGCTTAACACAGCTGTAAATACATAATTCTGTCCTGTAGACTGAGCATCCTCAAGCTTATAACTTCTGTTGGAGCTATGACATATCTTTCACAAAGACATTTAGTCTCAAGCTAAGAATTTCAAATGATGGAAAATCCACCTTCCTGCTGGCTAATTTATTTCAGTGGTTAATTACTCTCACTAAAAAATCTGCACCATATTTCTAGGCCACATTCGTCTAGCAACTGCTCTAGTGCAGGTTTTTAAATGAGTCCAAATGCATGCTGGAACAGGACTTTGGGAGTTAATTAATACTGTTTGGATAGCCAGACATTGGAGACATGTTCAATAAAGCTGACATTTATGTATCACTATCAATTCACAGAGATTAAATGCACAGAACTGTCTGTAAAGCAATAGACTCATGCATTTTTACACATTTCAGTAGAATTTCAATAATGTCATAAGGAATAATCCACTTCATTTCCACCAAAACCTGCTTTCTATAATTAAGGGTAGAACAGTTTTATATCTCATCATTTAGGGGAAAATATTCATTCTATAGTCCCTTGCAAGCCTGAGCTGAAAAACATTTATCTTACTGTTTTCATTTTTTCTCCATGATTTATAAATGTTGGTGTCTTCCCCTAGAGATGGGCATGAGTTTTGGTTTCCTGACATTGATTGATTCAGGGGAAAAAGTACGTAACATTTGATCTGACAAGATGCACACATGCAAGCCTTGAACAGATGTACCACTGAGAGGAGGTAATATTTTAAGTCTTGAACAGAGTTCTTTTCGGATCTTATCTGAATTCGTATTYTTCAGGAAATTATTTCAATTATGCAAAGAAAAAACAAGTACCAGGAKAAAAAGTCTGGAGAAAAAAGAAACAGATGATTTTGTGGTGGGAAGAAAACAACAGGAGCCTAGAAATTTACACTTGGATTATTAAAAAAAAATCAATACCATTTGTTCCTATGAATGACTCCCATTTACCTTTAATGAATTGACATACACTAAAGAAAAATCTTTTGTTCAAAATACTCCTTACCAGCYCCAACAAATATTTCTTCCTGTGTTTGTCTGCCTCAGTAACTGCCTGCTGTGCAGTGAGAACCTTTTACGTTTCCCAACAAAATTCAATATACCCACCACCAAATGGGAAAGAAGTACCATGTGCAAGCAGGCATCGAAGTAAAAATGACTTCAGCAAACATTCCTTTCTATTTTACTGAAAGTAACTGGCATGACCTCCAAGAAGCTTTACTCTTAAGTGAAACAGATGTAACTCTACKTAGCCTTCTAACCCCTACATATTCATTTCAAATGCAATGTTTTTAGAGGAAAACACTGCATGTATCTAATGGGGCTTGGGAAAACCACATTTTCCTTCAGCTACACCCTCAAAGTAAATCAGGAGTGTCGAGTAAAAAGGAACTAATTGTATTTTGCTTGCCTTCAGTAAGAAAAAGAATCGTTTCTCCTTCTTTGCTAGCCCCAAGCAACAGTCTTGGCAGCAAAGAATATTTTTTCATAAAGCGTAATGCAGAAGCAGCTCTCATTCACTCCAGCAAATCCTGTTTAATCCCTGGATTTGTATCATTTGCTGACTAGACTGAGAAATTTGGCTGCATCTAATCCTTCRGTTCTGAAGAAAAATGGCTTATTTAAATATTTAGCTGCACTTTGTCAATACCAGCGGGGCAGGGGTGATGGATGACAGCAATTATGCTGGGTGCATCTCCATTAACATACCACTTTCTCCAGGTATGGAGTCTGCCTCTCATATGGTTTGTTTAATGATCAGGACTGAAAAGGAATTTTAATGATCCCTCAGCAGCTCATATTCATTTGAGGCTGGTTCTTATTTAGTGTCATATAAGTAGCCACTGAGTCAGGATGATCAGGACAGTGGATTAGAAACTAGAAACTAGATATTAGAAACTCTGCAAGCAAGTTTTCTCCATATCTCATGACCCCCTAATTTGCAACAACTAAAACACACCACATAGTAACTAGCAGTCCAGCCGTTTTATACATACATATATATATATATATATATACACATACACACATACATATACATGTATGTGTGTGTATACAGATATCTAAGTGTGTGTGAGTGTATACATACATACACACACACATAAATACATATATATAAGTCTTTGTGCACCTGCATCTCTAAGGACGTCCCCAGCACACTAGGAGCTAGCGGTGAAACACTGACTCCGTGGAAGTGAGGGAGACACTTGCCAGAGTGGTATCTTGGGTTCGGAGACGGGCTGCTGAGGATGTCCTTGTGTACGCCCCAGGCTGGCTGCTTTTCAGAACATGACGCGCAAATACTTACAGTCCAGCGCGGAGATGGAGACCCAGCTCATGGCTGAAGAGCAGACATARAAGTGGCCACGTACATCCGTGGACACAAGTGCCAATGCTCTCTGGTGTCCTGGGTGCCAGAGGAGGTGAGTTGAGAATAAATCTGAAGCCACCCACTGGTTTCCAGGCTGGGCACATCCGTCGTTTGTATTAGAGCAGGTCCAGTCTTTCTTACCAAGCACTGTAAGGGTAAACAAACACAGAAAAGATTGAAAGATGACGACAACAGAGGCTATTTATGTACTTATCACAAAAACCTGAGTTTGACCTTCAGTTTTGTCCTGGACCTAAATCCTTTCTCTTCCTGTCTAGGCCAGGGGTCCTGCTCCTGCTACCTATCTCTATATGCTATTCATAATGTTGCTGCTTGCAATATTCATTTTTGCCTTTTCACAGGTTCCTGTATGTACACAGGTGTGGCATGAACTATTTCCCTCATGGTTGGTGTAGTACAGGAGCAGAGAAATGGTTGTTCTGGGCAGACTACRGTATGTTCAAACTACTGGGAAATCCATGCAGTAAGATGTTCCTCAGTTCCTCTCTCTGCCTCCAGTGTATGTGTATAAACCAAGTTTAGCCAATCTGATGCTCAGAGGAAAGGACAGCTAAAAAGAATTGAGAATTTTGCATATATAATCATTGTCAGGTAATATGCAGCCCTKTTAAAATATAACGCGCATTATACGTGCTCACACATACAGGCTGCACCGGTACATTTTTCCTGGCTCTTTCTTCTGCTACAAGTTACTGTTTGCATTGGAAAAGATCTGAACATGCGATGGGCAGTTTTAATCAGTCRGGCCATAGGCCCGACCTCCTTTCTCCACTTTAGCCTTCACTGCAAAGGAATATACAGAGGCCAGCCTAACACATAATTAAAYGCAGACAACACAGGGGATCTACGCGGCATTGCCATCCACTAATGGAAATGATGGATGCTCCGTATTAACCTTGCCACAGCTGCAGCCCTGCAGACAGGGGAAGAAGCAGCTGTGAGAGTGATTCACTGAGGTTAGCTCTTGAAAATTGTATTAATATTTCATTTGTCTATGCGAACAAATCCCTCCTTCCCACGCTGAAGGGGTGGACTACGTTTCAGCRTTCGGCGAGCGGTATGCTCCCTCCAAAGCTGAAGCCAAAAGGGTGAGCACCCACTTGTCTCTTGGCTCTGTGGGATATCCTGGTGCTGCCCAATCTTCTCGTGGGGATGTTAGCAGGTGAAGCTGTCTGGAGTCCTGTGGATTTGCAGCCTGGTAGGACCCCTGGAGTCAGGCTCATTAAATCTCAGGAGGAGATCGATATCTCCACCATGACAATGTCAGTCCCAGCAGTTGGCACTCTTACGCTGATTTTTTGATTGATTTGTTGACCACAGTTCAAAAGAAAGAAAGAAACAGATGAGGAACTGATCATTCACTACAGACAGACCTATTTGTTTCACCCTTCACCACCTATAAATCGTCTATGAACAGGTCACTAAATCCTGATTTATGTCTTACTCAAAAATACTTAAGTGCTTTATTAAATCCACCTGAGATTTCCTAGAGCAGTCTGGACAGCCTGGCRTGGTGACCAGCAAACCTTGCACACTTGGTGGCACGTTGGACATGCCAGGCTCCGTCCAAACGTGGTGAAGGCTATCCAGTGAGAAAGCTCTCTAGCACTGAGGGATCTTAATAAATATGCAGGCAGCCAGTTAAAGTGAAGGACCAGAAGAAAAAGGAAAGGCTGCAAACAGTCTTAGCACGGTGGCTTAGCTGGAGCTCAGGAAAGGAACACTTTCCGGGTTCACCCCTGGGGCCAATCAGTGAAAATGAAGTTTTCTGCAGCACAGAGCCCGTGCTGTCACTCGGTACGCGGAACCAGCGCTGTGTTCAAGGCGAGCTGGCAACTCGCACGGCGTCAGGAGGGGAACACTCACGGGCGTTTCTCACGGCTGCCGTCCCATCGCTGGCTTCCCTCTGCAACAGCACCCTGGTTCTCGTGTTTGCCTTCCTGGACTGGCTCCATTCAACCGTCTAGCTGCAAGGTCACTACTCTGCTGTAGCAGAGAAGAGTGCTGTTCTTCTGACAAGCCACTATAAGTCTCCACTTGGTTTCTCAAGTTAAATACAGTCATATATACACAAGCCAGGGCAGCATCCAGGGACATCCACTGTGACAGGCATTTTCCAAGGGCAGCAGTGTTACGAGCTTAGATCTTCTGGTTCCAGCAGAGCTCCTGGGSACTGCAAACCTCCTAAAGATACGTCCAAAGGGATTTGCAAGAAGCCGCAAAACATCTGTGCTCTTACAAAATCACTTTGTGTTCACTTACTGCCCTGTTCCCTGACTGTTTTAACTTATTTAAGCAAGCTCTAAGTAGCTGATGAGAGAGAGGGGAAAGAGGAGCAGAGGGGTGAGAAGAGACAGAAGCAACCAGGAGGCTTTGGGGAAGGGCCTCAGATCAAAAGCAGAGRAGGACTGATGGATTTGCAGATTACAACGCTTTTCTGAATGTTTACGCTCCTTTGTACATCTCCAGTCTTTTTTTTTATGTCAGTCTCCAAAGTGTTAACTTTCCTTGTCTTTTGCCTACCTACAGGCAGCCTAATTTGCAGTTACCTGCTGACAATAAATAATTTAGAATGCTACAGAGATTTTGTACTTTTTTAACTTCCTGAGTAGTCGTTTGACAACGTGCGAAGTGGGAGCYGAGCACAGCTGAGACTGAGAAATCTTGTTGTCCAAGCGAAATGTGGGTGGCAGAAGCGGGGAATCTGGGAAGATTCAAAAGCAGCTTGTAATTACCTCTGAACAAGGAGACTTGAGGAAGACCAGCCTCGCGCGAACCCACGCAAGTACATTTTCTTGCTGCACAGAGCGTGGGTAGAATACGCCTTGTTCGGTTTATGCTGCAAATATAGAGACACTCAGGTTTGTTTAAAGCACAGATTTGGAGTTTCAGCTCTGAAGARGAAAAACTTTTGCATTTTAACTGGGAGAGTCAGTGACAATGTGACTGGAAACTGTAACTGTTATAGCTTCCAACTGGTAGGGTAACCACCACTTTGAATACACAGCTGTGACACCATGAGATGTTAAAGGCAGACCAGGAGTACCTCCAGGTGAGGCTGATATGACACCTATCTTGTCTTGCCAGCTAAAGGGTCTCCCCACAGGGAGTAAAGGGTTGTACTTTTACTGCAGTACAACCAAAGGGGACCACGAGTCTGGATCTAACAGCTTTTCCTGCTGATGCTGCACCTTCTCCACTGACCACCCAACCAACGCAGGAAGCAGATAAACTCAAAATGAGGCAGAAGAGATAAGGTGTGGGATTTGCTCCAATTTCAGTGATCATCTATCACCGGGAAAAATATCAACAGCTGCAACAGAGCCCAAGGGACATGGAGGTAAGGAAGGACCACTTGCCTCAAACCAAAGGCACARGAAAGAAAGCCTGTGCGTGATCTTCCCTAAGGTGCCAGCAGCCTACTACATTTTGAGAAGGGCTACCACCATTTTATAAACTGGGAGGACCACGTGCCTCCCTGCGATGCAGAGCAAAAACTGAGAAGGGAAGGTGGGAGAGCGGCAGGAGACTGCAGGGGTGTGGGGAGGATGGCACCGAGGTGGCCGGACTACCATAGCACGCTCAGCTGGGAGCCTGCCTTCACAGCCCTGGCAAGGAGCTGCAGCTGGACAACAGGCAAGCCCACCTTGCTTGGAAGCACCTGGGGGACCGATGTTCGCACCCCAAAATGATGGAGTGGTGACAGCCTGATGGACATCTGCCATACAGTTCACCTCTGACTTCCCCTTTCTGCTTCACTTCCACCTTCCACAGCTCTTTTTATACATTTTTATTGAAAAGTACACCTTTGCTCTGCTCCCTGCACACAAACTTCACCAATCCTTAGCTTCAACGCYACTGTATAAAACTATGAGGTTAACGGGCCAAATTCCAGGCTGCCCATAAAACATAAAAAAAGAAGCAAGCCCAGCAAAGCACCTCCCGCTTCTGAAGCGTACACAGCAGACAGTGCTAGCACTGGCAACTTCTCCCACCAATTTCTAAGCTATTCCAGCATCAGACAGGTATTTTCCTTCCAGTTCATTCGCAGCCCCTCGACGTGTTTGAAAGACACGGGGAGCGAGAACAAAATCGTGGCATTTCTGTTTAGAGAGTAAGACACACGTCAAAGCACCGGAGGAAATTTTCACGGCTAATAGCCCCTCGGAGGCGGAACCGCAGAAGGAGGCTGCAAAGCGACGTGTTTCTTGTTTCCAGYTACCTGCCTCGGCGGGTGCCTGCCACTCCGACCGCACAGCCCTGGCCCCCAACACCGGGAAGAAACTTTGGCAGGACAACTGCAACAGGTCTGCAAGTCCTGACGTACTTTTGTGCAGTTTTGTTCCTGGATCAAATGCGTATTTTGAATCTGAGTGTTGTGGGCTTGGGAATCTGTCTACTTCCTGCCATTGATGATATGAAGGAAACCATGTTTACTTTCACCTAGATTTCTATCAGAGTTTTTCAAAACTTTTTTCAGAAGCATGGAATTACATCACAGTTCAGTGARTATTTATTATTAAGCAAACAGTTCAATTCAGAGTGCCAGCTTCCCTGTTGTTTTGCAATATAGACTGTGAAATATTGTCATTCGGGTACTACTTTCTTTGCACGGTTTCATTGTACAAAACTTTTGACCCTATTGAATTTAGCTCACAGCTTCTCATAGGAAAAAAGACATAAGACAGTGGTTTAAAAGTGAACCTGAAAACTACCAGAACATTATTCATTTGTTTAGATGAAAATACTAATGAAATTTTTCCAGAACAGCTGATGGTTATTTATAAGCAAATTTAAAAGAAGGAGAGAGAGAGATGAAATACCAGAAGAACTTATTAACTTGTTGACACTATTAGGGAAATAGCTACATGTAAAAATGCCTGAAAGCTCCTCAGCGAACCACTTTCAGAAGCAGACATTAACGTTATGAACACCGCAGCAATGACAGAAGGTGGCTCTTGCAGATGTGGTGTTTCCAACTGAATTGTGGTGCAGAGCACTATTTATGAAGACGTCGGCAAATACATGTCAGAGCTCTAATGTGGATGTTTTGTTTTTAACTGGAAATCAAAAAAAAAAAAAAAAAAAAAGTTTGTTCTCTCCCAGCCTGCTCCCAGGTACTTTTCAAGCCAACTAGTTATATTTAATAAACAATCAGTACTTTTTGTTACAGGAAGTTCAGAGTAGAGCCTTGTTCAGAATGGCACAGAAATAGCAGCAGCATCTTCTGCATTAATTAGCAGTAAGGTTTAGCCATAATTGGTCTGATTTCTCATGTTTATAATGGCAAGAATAACCTTTGCAGCACTGGGCTGGATTTCTGGAGGCACAAAGAGCGAATCTGCTTGCTAAGTTTCTGTTAGAGCTACTCAACTGGTGGAAACGAACGACAGAGAGAGCAGAAATGATGGGAAGGATTCCCTCCACCGGAGTTTGTGATGACTGAAAAACCTCAGTCCAGAACAGAGCCCTCCCTTGCCTCTCAGCTCTCCCCAGGCATCAGCAAAGGTAAAGCTCTTTCTTTCACAGCCACCTACATTTTCCTCTGCCCTCTGAGAGATGACAGTGGTTTTCCAAAACATGGAAGAACATAACAGCAGAGAGATGTAAGGAGAGGAAAACGTGGGACTGACACAGAAGAAGMGGAAGAATAACTGAGAAACAGAAGGCATTTGCCTTCTGTTGATGGTGGTGCTCATCATGGGGAATACTCAGTGAAACCCTGAGGGACTGATCACTTCTTGAAATTGGCCTGGGTAGGCAGCCACTGGAGAGGACCCATTTAGAGTCTGATTATTATAGAAAGCCACTTTTTAGAAAAAGAACKAATTTGGTTTTATACTGTGCTTTTCATACCCCAGTCATTGCAAAGCACCTTGAGAAACGAGATGCATTATAATTTATGACTGCTGGCAAGCAGAGGAGGTTTTATGTGCACAGTGATGCTGCACAAGCTGCCTTTGATACGAGAACTTGTTCTGGGGCCGGTGTACATTGCATTTGAAGACGGGAGCAAGGTAATTTGTTCTACTGCCCCTTCCAAGGATGTTTCTCACAGCCCTGTGCAGCTCCAATAGTAAGAAGTATACGAGCCAGTCCCACCTTGGGACCAGCATACCTGTCTGCTGTTTAAGGGATGGGGAGAATTAACATGTCCAAACTAGGGGAGGTCCAAAATGTTGAAGCCTAAGCATCCTGTTGGGCAAGCACAAGTGTCCAAGATCACCTGATGGAGCAGTGTAAGTTGCTTTTATGCCTGGCTGGCCTGACTTCAAGTGCTGATCTAATCATTTCCATTAATGAACATCCAGCCATTTGCAGGTAAGATGGCTGGAGGCAGAATCATGGGTTTGCATTTGCAGAGAGAAGCTCTTCTGTCTCAGTGCACGTTGTTCTGGCATGTGCAGGCTTTTCCAACAGGAGATCTGCATGACCTCGAGCTCAAACCTGGAATCCCAAATCAATGTGCTGGAAGCAAGGCTGTTCACCAACTCAGACTGAGCTGTGTGAAGCAAAGCTACATATGAATATAACAAGGAAATTTGTTATTTTGTGTTAAGCTCTTGGTGATTTCTGCTGAGTTTAATCTGATGTGGGGTTTCATCAAACTCAAAGTTCAGGGCAAACATGGCAGAAATATGCGYGAGGAACACTGCAAGCCAGAATGATTAGCTCTGTCTCAGATGAGGAGAAATGCACAACTTGTGCTCTGCAGAGGAATGGATGTAAACTATGATAAGGAAAACCCAGCAACTTGTTTACAGTGAGTGTTACCAAAATTATGTCAATATTTCTCCCACCTTTTTGTCAAAAGGAAAATAAATCCCTTCCCCACCCCTTAGCTTTCAAAACATCAGCCAGCTACATCTCCTCTTGAAATGYCAGTTGATTACATGTTTTAAAGTGTAAATACAAAAATAAAAGACCTCATTTTTGTTATTGAAATTCACATAAAATAAAAATACTACAGTACCAGCCCATTATTAGTGACTCTTTCATTGCAAACCACAGCTTGGCCTTCACTCATTATTGATGAAAACTGGGCTGCTTCACAGCCTTGCTCTGCAGGTTAGCACAGGGGAACTCTCACTGTGTCACATGCACAGGGGTTAATTAATACTGTCTGTGATCTGTGATTAAATTTGTCCTAGAAGATCACTGTACCTGACATGCCCAGGTCCACGTGTTATGTACTCCCTGAAAGGGAACAAAATTACAGTGGATACCTTTCTCTCTGTTTCAGTAAAGCAAAACAAGTAATGGAGTTGGGTTTTTTTTCCTAGAAAATCAGAACCTACTGTAATAACTCTCTGAGCAGCCAGAAAGTTCTCCAGGTATATTGGTTTCTTGAACTCTCTGACATAAATCCCAGGGGGTAATTACAGAACACAAAAATAAGCCACAAATCCAAATTAATTAGCATCAATAAGAAAAACAAAAGGCAATAAGAGTTTTCTGCTCTCCCCATGTTATTTTCAATGTCTTTGGGACATCTRGAAACCAGGGAGGGTCAGACCCAGAAATCATCATCTCAGGATGAGGAATTTGTCTCAGAATAAAGTTTATACAGGAAACCCTCCATTTCAAACCTGGGTAAGGGATTTACATGGAAAATCAACAGAGCAGAAAACTGAAGTCAGCCTAGATTATCTCACTTCAGGACTTCTGAGCCTASAAGAGCAGATTCACTTAAACAACGCAAGAGCTCAGCTTTCAATTTGCACAGCACAAGCACCATACAGGCCATGCCAGTGGCACACACTGTTGGCAAGAGTGGAAAGCGGAGTTGGAGCTCTTGTTCCCATCTGCACTAACCTTCTGCACTTATTAGTCCATGATACCATGAGCACCATGTTCCAGACTGCAACTTCTTTCAGCTGTGTCCTCTTGGCAGTAAAGGCCCTGAAAAGAAATGAGCAGAAATCTGTGCAGTTTTACTGTCCAGTAATCAGCATTTTACAATAACCCCCTTGAGAAGAGAACAAGCTGGGTGCAGTCTCCCTTTGCCAACCAGTTTATCGGTAATTCAGTGTTGGAAGTGGCAGCATATCCTGGCAGCAGGACAACCAGCCCTGTTTTTGCAGTTGTCACAAATTTCCTCTAAATACTCACCTTCAGCGGGGGAAAAAAAAAGAAAAAAGAAGAAACATTGAGCAAAAGGAGCTGTAAATACCCCCTGAGCTGATCAAGAGACCTGAAGGTGGGCTCAGTGTTTTACTGCAGACAGAGCRTCTGTTCCCTGGCACTGGCATCTGAAGGACAGTGCTGGAGCACTTGCTCACTGCTCCTGGTATGCAAGATACCAAGCAGAATGAAACACATTGTGTAGGACCCTAGGCCAGAGCCTCTGTCTGCGTGAGTCTCACTGCTGTCCTGGCTGACAGTTCTTCAAAATGCATCCTTGGCTTGCTTGAGAAGTCCAGGACGAATGATAGCAGGGAGTAAGTCTGTGACCCCCAGCACCAGTAAAATGTCTCCACCCTCAGCTAGAGAAGTTGCTCACAATAACTGGGTTGTAGCCTTGCAGCTGAAGGAAAYGTGATTGCATTTATTAAGTCAGTGTAATCTTCTAACAGTGCTTTGCCACTAAGCTGGCACAAAAACCACAAGGACCAGGATTGTAACAAGCCTSCTCTAAAGGCAGAAGAGTTTCCATTTGTCTCCTTTCAACCCGAGGGAGCAAAATTAGTCTAGTCTGGAGTCAGCAAAACGCTGCAACGTCTCTGTGCTGGGCTGGTTCAGCAGTTACAGGGTAGCTCCAGTCTTTGGTGGTGATAATTCAGTGAGGTATTTTTCATACATCGATTGCTGAGAYTTCTTAAAGCAAATCATCACTGAAGTGCCCAGAGCAGTGTTCAGCCAATCTGTCTACATATCTTGACTTCAGTATTGCAATAGCTGCTTATTTATCAGCCACGATCTAATCTGGTCCTTTTGTTTACTGCTATYTATTGTAAGAATAATTCTGCAAGCTGGTAGCTATAACAACCTACTGTCCTGTCTTGTCCTACTGTCCAAGCAGACAAAGCACAAAGAGAGGAAGGAAAACCAGTTATCCTTCTACCTGTAGCGAGCAGGCACTCCCCACTTTCAGCCCCACACCTTCCTATTCCTGGTCAGATGCAAAGGACRGGAATGCACATGTCTGTTACTGCCATGCATGCTCCTTTTACAGACATACAAAGCAAAAAATCCTTCAAATACATCACCATGGAAGCTGAGGGAAGACATAAAAGACTGCTGGTACTAGTGCTAACCTTTAAGCACTGGGACCAAGCACTRTACACTGCACAGCTTGCAGTGCACCAGTCCAGGAGAACATTTAACTTTAAATGGTGATCTGGTACAAGACTCATACAAACGCATTTGTATCAGCCTGGGCTCAAAGACAGTGTATTAGAGAAGAAACTGTTATACTTCCTTGAATGTTACAGAGCTTCTCTAGGGATCTATCAATGCATTTTGGAGAAATGCAGTGTGCCTCATAGCCCTCAGTTACACATGTGCACACTGAGACAGAGAGGAAGTTACTTGATTTTGTCCACACAAGTCATTYGAGAACAGAACATGGGTTTGTGGGTAGCCCCACGAAGTGCAGGGGCCGTGGGATTGTTCATCAGGCTACTTTACGCCCATTTTATATGGAACAACACTGAATCATACTGAAGACATGAACAAGAAAACTGACTGGTGGGGGAAGCAGCAACCAATGAATACAGGCCAGAAAATTAGCACCTAAGTCCATCCTTAGCAATCACCAGCAATTACGTAATCAGTCATTTAAGTCCGGTAGGGTGTCCATCAAAGTGCCCAGCTGACGCCCAGAGATCTCCTCTGTCACACGGCAAAGGAAGGCAAAAAAAGAGGGAGCAAAACTATTGCAATCTTGATTCTTACCATGCTCTCCACCCTGAYACCTGACCAGAACAGGCAGTGTATAAAACGCCATCTCCTCTAACGCTGCTTGCACAGCATTATAGKGACCAGATAATTAATGTCCACATTGTGCAAGACTGAAAAGAGATTTCAGTTTCTTCCTTTCTTGACTTCTAAAGGGCAAGAGAACACCTATCTGCAGTTTTAGTTGCGTGCACTGCTTTCCTGAGTCAACCCTGCTGCAGCCCAATCTTTTGTTTGCTGCAGCACAACTCCATGTAGCTGTAAAGCGAAATGTCACTCCACACAATGACGCCACACRTCTCGCAAGCGTCTCTGCCTCTGCCTCTTCGTCCCAGCTGGCAAAGACAGGCCCTTTCACTCGGAGATACAACACAAGTATCAATAAATCAAAATGTCACCGCTGATACAATACAGACATGTGAGCAGGCCTCTTTCTCCAGGTCTACTCTGGCATTACATTCCCTGGTGGTTGTACAGAGCTGTTGAGAACAGCTGCTGCTCATTTTTGCTACCTCTACCATAGACTAAGTTGCAGACTTTAGGAAGAACAGAAATCAAATGGCAGCAGGAGGAAAATATATATATATTGTTGTCTCTAAACTGTTTGCACCAATGTAGTTTCTTCTTCTTTTGTGACCAGATGCAAAGTTCATCTTCTGTTGATTATTGTAACATCCTCTTTCCCTCTCACTTTGCTCTCTCCACCTCTTTCCTTACATCTCGGCCCTATTCCCTGCTTATTGTACTTTCCTCTTTTTTATGTATTGTATATGCCTTCCCTGGTGAGTGTCTAGTTTTGAAAGCAAACTCATGATGYTACGTAGTCCGGGAAGTTGTATGAGCCTGTATTCTTTTGGCAACGCCAATGCTTTTAAAGAGGCAGCCTCGTTTTCATTAAAGCAATTTGCATTGCATTACCCACATTTGCATTCAAATGCACTTATCTTGATCCTAAAACATAGGTGTATTTGGGAGCAGATTAACAGTATGTTTGTAAGTAGTTTAAAATACAGCAATCATAAAAATTCCAGCAGCTTTGCAAAAATGTCTTGCTGGGTTTTGCTGCCTAGGCTCTGTGCTAGTCTGTACACCAGGACTCCCAAGCTGTTTGCGATAATGGAGCAAGGCCATTTTAGAAGAGCTGTCGCAGTGGTAGATCATACGGTTTCCAGTGAATTAAGCAGAGTCACATAAATTTGATTATCCCTCTCTCAGTTAGTGCACCTAAAAGTGTCAGGAGAGAGTTACCCAGCATCCAGATCCTCCCATTAAACCATTTTGTAAGCCTAAATTTCAAACAGGGTTGACCAAATTAGGAACTTCATTGCTGCCTTTGTACATCCCTCCTCCATCCCTAGGATATCCAGGATAAAAGCTGCCAATGGCCATTACCTGTTTTAGGATTTCATATTCATGTGTACTTATCAAAGTCTTTGAAAAWAATAATAATAATAAWARAAARGTGTGGAAAGGCCAAATTCCTAGATATTACGATTCTCTGGATTTTTGCACAAGCAAGAAGACACAATTAAATCTATCTTATTCCTCTTTAAATCTAAAAGCTCTCCTTAGCACTCCAGTGAAGCTGTAATTCCTGTCAGTATCCTCTAAAAATACACCTCTATCTAATCTCTGGAYACAAAAATTTAAACAAATAGGGAGTTTGGGACATGCAAAAAATATAAAACATCAAAATTGATCCTATTCTCCGCATAGCTCCCTAGGAGTTTAAGCCYGGACCTTCCAACCACAGACTGGCAGTTTTGCACGATGCCTCTCTTAGCCTAATGGGAGCCCAGTTTAAGATCATCTCTGAGACTGGCTAGAGTCACTTAAGCTGTTCTGCTCATGAATGGAAAGATTTGCTGTCATTTCACTGTGGCGTTATATTAAATAACAACACTATGCACTCTCATCATCCTCCCCTGCAATGCTGTGCACTACAAACACAGTGCCACGAGCATGGATGAGGACATGCATATCCACAGGTAAAAACTGTGGGGCAGGGAGAGAAAAGAGAAAAGGGAAAGGCAGAAAGTTGGAGCACAGCCAACTTCATGATGCTCTCTGCTCATGCAAGACACAAGGAAATATTATCGAAGATTAATATGTGAACTGTGCAGGCCAGGAATTGTGGAGGGGAAAAAATAAAAGTACAGTTATACTATGATATGATAAAACCTATAAATCAATGCACATTAGCAAAGTATCAGATGCACAAATAAATTGGCAGAGACATCATACCACTTTCACATAGGTTAATGGGGACTGAGCGAACCTCTTTTCTGTGAGGCATTTATTGATCCCAAAATTAAGTCTCAGATGTTTCCCTGGAAAAAAAAGCAGATTTCATCTCTTATTCATCTGGTGGGTGATTTTTTTTATGTGAAACTAGTATGATATCTCAGGACATAGACAAAAACCCCTACTGCGATATGCATTTCTGCTTTCAGTTTCAGTGAATTAAAACATATATATATATAAAAAAAAAAACTTAACAAAAAAAGTTTTCTAAAAACATTTCAGGACTGCACACACTTGCCCGAGCAAGCAGGCAGCAGTATCATGAAGACTTGGCATAAGGCCTGCATCACCTGAGATGCACAAGAACATCGTCTGGAGCTGTTTKGGAGCGATCTGGATACACGTCTTGAGTATCTGAAGGAGACGGTGAGAAAGCAGAGGAAACAGCTGAAGGCTGTCTTCTTGCCCGATATAATGAGCACTGTCCAGTGGCTATAATCAGTTGCTGCTAGCGCAGTGAACACCTTTTTTTYCCCAGGAGCAAGCATGCACAGAGAGATGCTTGTGTTTCCTTAAGGCAATGGAGAAATATGATGATCCTAACCATGTCTACATAAGGCAGAATGGTTATTTCCTTTAATTTTCTGTTAAATACTCAACTATTTAAAGCATAATTGGGAGGCATCCACATGGAGAGACAGCATTTTACAGAAATACTACAGAGACAACACAAAACAAAGCATTTAAAGGTCATATTATAGTTAACGTAAGTCTGATTTGTTTTCCAAAACTGCTGAATCTCTTCTTCTGGGAGTTCTTTTAATTATATTCATAGTATTATTTTTCAGAAGTATATTATCTTTCCTATAATACAAAYGCACTTGATCAAAAAATTTGTTTAATTCTTGATAGGCTCAGACAGTTAACCAAAGAAGTTGTGCCTTGTACAACCTGGGTGCAAACTAGAGGGAACAAACAACACGGGACCTCCCAGCTGTGTTTCTGATAATGCTTTTAGCAATGATGATGAACAAAAACTTATGGAAAAGGTACTGTTCTGTCCTTTTAGAGGAGAGAAAGATTCAGGTTTGATGCTTCCTGGATTTTTTTTTTTTTTTTTTTTAATTGCAAGGTACCAAAATTTAGTAGTCACTTCTGGACATCTTAGCTTTGAATTCCAGCCAAAGAGCCTCCAAGGGGAGCACTTGGCAAGGGAGCTACAAGGAACTTTTATTAGGAAATATGTCACATTCTATAGCCTTGCCCCAAAATGCTATAGAAAGGGGCTTCAATGGTTTGGAAACTCCAGCAGGACTTGAGATTGATTTCCATCTCTCTCAAAATTCTTGTATAGTTTGAGGCATGTCACTCAGGCTCACTGCGATGCAGCTTCTCTTTGCAGAGGTATCCCAAGGATAGCTAAGAAGTTTATGAGCTGTTCAAAGGCTATAGTGATAAAGGCCATGTGAGAATTTAATTGGAAACGTCACTGTAATGGCTGGTGTTACTGTAGGATGCCAACATATCGCTAAATTTGAAGGAAAGGTAAAGATCTCTTTCCTTTTAGAGYAACACTCAAGGGCATTTCTGGATGCCTCCCTACAATGTGACCTCGGACCGAGAGAGAGACTGAGCTGACAAGTTCAGATCTGGAGGCAATGTTCTGTAACATTACAACTGTTAAAAGGCAAGATTTCAGCTCAGCATTGTAGGGAGAATAGGAAAACATTCTTCTCTTATGCATAAAATGCAGATGATTGCTATTGTCAGCAAAAAGCAATTGTGAAAGTGTCATTCCAGCATGTTATACTTATTTTCCAAGAGATTGGCCAAAAGCCCAGGAAAGCCAGGAAGAGCTCCCCAGGATCCAGATTCATCTAACATAACTCCAGCCACTTAAAACAGCTTGTACAAGTCACCTAGGCTCCTTTAGCAATTAGTGGGGAGAGGCAGAGGCACCTCTATGGGCACACTATCCTGCCCTCGCAGCATCAGAGAATCAGCTTGAAGAAGGTGCCGGAYCAAAGATGACTTGGGATTTGCAGCCATCTCTCATGGAAGCTCTGGCAGGTGGACTTCTTTCCCGTTCTAGGTCACTCCTGTGACAAGGATGAGAAAATAAAGCTCTGGCAGGAGTACATCACATTCACCTTCCTCAGCTACAGGGAATACATGGGAGGTTGGAGTAAGTCAGTTTAATTTGAAATCCACTGAAAGCAGATACATTCAGGAGAAGCAGTATTTTAACCTATTTATTTCTTTTAACACYGACATCCAGCACAGAAAGAGATCAGTCTCTTTACTGCACATTGAAACAAATGTGGCCATAGTTCTCATAAAAATGCCTTCTGAGCGCAAGTTAGGCTTGTATTTAGTACCTCTAAGTTGAATTTGTTTTCAAGGATGCTATTGCATCCTATTTGGTTCCCAGACCATTTACAAGAACTCGCCTCTGAATATTGCGCACACATGTACCATAAAACATGCAGCTCTGTATGTTCAAGATTATCCAGTTGAGAAAAGCATCCATTTTCTTGTGAAGAATCATCGTTTTTCAAGTTCTTGAGCCATTTAGATAGCTGGAAGTAAGAAGCAAACCTTAATGCCCAGAATAAAGTCTTCTCCTCGGAAATCTAAAAATAGCAAGTAGAAAGACACTGATTTAGACCAAAACCCTACTAGGTCCCAGGTAAAACTTCTCCCAGGAGGACTGAAGCTCCTGGTTTTCCCATCCAGTCATTGCAAGGGCATTTTTCTTGCAGTAGCAGCCCAGGTAGCAGTGAGGCAACTCGGAAGACCTCACACATYAGCAAGCCTGGGAGGTTCTCTTGGGAAGGCAACTGCTTGCTTGCACAACAGGCCTKGTATATTGCTGCTTCTTCATCCTTGCTTTATTTCTCTCTTGAAGCACTATTTCCACCTTTAGAACATGGACATTTTTAAAACAGCCAGCGTACTTTGCCTTCACCCAGTTGCTCTCATCTGTCATGTGGTCAACTCTGCAGAGCTGCAGTAATTTCCTCTGAGAGGATGTAATCCCTACTTTCAAATCCTTTCTATACCTTCACTGGACTTACAGCTGCCTGTACAGAATTGCTTCAAGTCCTGGGGCCTTGCAGCAAAAGCAGGGGCCATATGTGTGTGGGTGTGTGCATGTGTTCATAAAACCTAAGATGCCTCCCTCAGGATCATCTTGGATGAAGCCAACAATTTTTTTATGGGATGGGACATTTACCTTGTTTATTGTCATCCAAYGGGATATGCCAAGTGCTCTTGATTCCCCATCCCATGCCTTCCTCTCTCCACTCCAGGCAGCTGTAGTATCCTCAGCCTATTCCCTATTTTGTATCTGCAATTTGAATTTTTGTCTCCAGTACCTCCCAGTAACCTTGGTGAACCTTACCACCTTGCACCTGAGAGCAGCTGGCCTCAGGTCTTCTTCTTGGGATATGGGGCAAGATACCAGCATTCCCCAAAATATAGGCACTACCTTAGCTGAAATGAGAGGTCCCTGCACCCGGGGACACAAGGTGCCCTGCATCACAGTCAGCACAGCCCCGTTGAGCAGGTTTGCTCATCCAGTAATTGCTCCCAGTCCTCTGCAGGTGAGACAGCAGGTCGGACCTCCGCAGCCCTGTGAAAACATCCATGTTCTTTATTAATAGCTTTTCTCCAGCTTGCACCTGTACTAAACTAAGCTTATGATTGAATGTAACTCTCAGGGACAAGTATTGCTCAACCCCAAACTGCCCAAGCCGGGAAATGCAGGACCATCCCACAGGAAAGCTGTCACCCCATTTGCTCTTAGCAGCTCCATCSATTTTTAATTCTTGGCGTCATGCTGCCTATATTTCCACATCGAGGAAACAAAAACAAACTCCTAAAAGCCACATAGCAGAACCGAGGTGACAGGAAAGACAATGTGTAAACCAGTCGTAGACCTTGAACCTTCCCTCTCTTCTCACTCTTTTTTATCCCAGATGTAAGTACCCCGGATACAGATGGCAGAGTCCCAGCTGCAAAGCAGTGGGGTTTTTCCACATAGCCCTCGGCTATATCCAATTCTCTGTTCTTTTTGTGCCTCAGCCAAAGCTGATTTGGTAGACAGAGMAAGAAATTAGTTTCTCCTGGCTCTGGCAGTCAAACATAAAAACAGAATAACATAAACAATATTTCAGCATTAAAGATAGGCAATTATGGATTTTTTAGTTCACAAGGAACTAAAAAATAAAAGTTTTTCTGATCAAAGTGAAAGTATTTGATTTCTAAATGGCCTGAAAAAAAWTTTAAAATAAAGCTGCAATTAGAATTTTTTTTTCCTGTTTTGGCTGAATGCTGTTTTCACTATGCCATTTAAAATATCAAGCGAACCCTCCCCAAATTACTTTAAAGAAAATTTCAAAACAGTAAAGCATTTTAAAACATCAGAATATTCTGATTTCTTCTCTAATGAATAATTCTGCATGGACTGAATAGTTCAGCATGGACTTTTGAAGCATTGGCTTTTGTGAAAATGAAAATCTGCTTTTTTTTTTTTAATGTTTTGATCAAAAATGTTCACTCACCAGTAGAGTCCAACTGGGGACATGGCTCTCAGTACTGCACCATGTACCATACTCTTTACAGGACATGCTATACACTACCATACATTTTAGATCATACATCCTTCACAAATCAAGGAAAAATTAGAATATTGTTTTCAAAGACTGTTTTACAGGGACTTATCTTTCGCTAGAAATGAACTATACGCATGTCACGTCTACCCCTCACAYGGGCATTACCCACAGGGGAGGGACAATTTCAGTGAAATCCCTGTGAGTTGCCTGTAAACAACTTTAAGCAGCAAACCGATATTCCAGCACTGTTACAAAAGTGCCCTCTTTCCTGCGAAATGTTAAGCCAAGGTCAGCTGCTTGAGGCTCTAAGAGGTGCTTTGAGCAAAATGTTTCTGACCTATGGACTCCTAACCAAATTCCAGTTGTGGCTTGGGGCAATCTGCTTTTCTACAGCATTCTGTTGTCTATTAAGCCAAAAAAGTTCATTTTTGTTCTCGGTCATAAATGGCTTCTTGTGTTTCAAAGTGATCTTTCATAATTGCTATGGTTCCTCTTAGCTGTGCTCCAGAGGGAAGGCAGTAATTTTTGTATATTTTTAGTGTAAATCAAGAGTAATCCCCCTGACTTCAAGGGTGCATAAAAGCAAAGTGAGAAGACAATTAAGTCCTGCTGTTTTCAAAGTGCTTTGGAATCTTTGGGAATAGAAAGGTGCTATATGAACATTAAGATACTATATTATTTATTAGTGTATAATAAATCCACGTAGCACAGTAATGCACGTACAAAGTCTAAGTACTAGGCACAGGTCGGTAGGCTCTCCATATGTCTGCTTTCTCTCTCTGGAGAGCTATGCCATGTATAACGAGAAGTGAGTAACAAAATAAAAATGTGTAAGGGCCAATAAAAACAAGCTGTTTTTTCAGCCCTTATAACTGAACAGTTTGTTTCTATGGCATCTTCACTTAATACTTCCATATTTTCTTGCTTCACAAGTCCACAGAGTAATGACGGGCTACAACAGAAAGCTTCTGCACAAATTTCAGAATGCCTGAGTCAGCCACTTATCTTCATTTATCCTCTTTTGATGTTTTAAAACAAAACAAAACAAAAAGCATTGCAATTTCATAATCCTAAAATAAACAGACTCCTTCCTGCACCCCCCAGTTTTGCTGGAAATAAAACTGCATCACACTATTCTCTGGCATATCCTTATTACTGCTTTTATCCCTAGTTTACATTTGGTGCCAGGAGTCATATTGATCTTAATGTTAAAGCAGTGAGAGCTCATATTTAACAACTAAATTATGCTTTATTTAAAGATGTCAGAACACCAAACACAACAGAGTCTTCCTTTCCCAGTAGCTTGCAGCTTGTTCTCTGTCCTTCTGGTGCAGAGTCTTGCTTTGGAATAGGGAGACCCATGCATAGACTCTGCTTTCTTACAAAATAATAATTCTTCAACTAAGTATTTCCTAAGTGCTCTTCACCTGGCAGCAGACACTATAGGGATGTTTGTCTTCACCCTAAGATGACTATACGTCTGTAACCATAACATCACACTAACTAGATGGAAARTAGCAGTTTAAGAATGAAGATCTTCCACCTCAAAGCCACAAATGCAAATCTTACTAGAGCTGCTAGTGAGCCTATGAGAAAAAGGTCTTTTAAAATAGGAACTAGCTTTTYGTTTAGCCTCAGGTACTGCCTGTGGATGGTGGCTCCAGCTCCAGCCGCAGCCTGAATATGCAATCACAAACAATTGTCACACAATGGGTGCTCAAGGTTCTGCATGWACATGCAGTGGTGGCCTCTGTCTCCTTCTGCGTGCACAAATGTTACCGCCAGGACACTGAATAGCTCTTTTGCTGTTAGGAAATTGAGGGTGAACATGACAGAGGAGCTCCAATCTCTACTCCAAAGATGCCTTCCTCAAGACACATCTGCCAGGCAACACAGGAGTAGTAGTATTGTAAAGGTCCACAACTACATTGTTTCAGTAATGAAGCAGAAAAATGTTAGTTTAATCTAGGTCTGCACTTGGCTGACRGGAATACACTGCATTAGAATGTGACAAGATCACTCCTTCCTATCTAAAATAGGGCATTGGCAGAACTCCGGGGGCTTGTTTTTGTGTTAGTGTTGTACGATATTCAGCAGAGTGAGCCAGTAAAAATCCTGCCACTCACATATGCTGCATTTTACAAAAGCACATTGGTTGGAAGGAGCTCTGGAGGTCTCTGGTCCAGTCTCATATTCAAAGCAGGTCAAATTAGTTCATGTTGCTCAGAGACGTCCTGGGTTCTGAATGTCTCAAAGCATGAAGACTTCAAAACTTCTCTGTGCCCAGTTCCAATAGGACTACCATCTTTATAAGYCTTTTTTTCCTAATAGTTGATTGGAATTCCTTTTTGCCTCTCACCTTTCCAACATGCACCTCTGAAAAGAGTCTGGCTCCATCTTCTCCATGTTCTCCCATTCGGTAGTTGTAGGCAGCACTAAGATCTCATCCTTACCATCTCTTCCTCAGGCTGAGCAACCCAGCTCTCTGCCTGTGTCATGTGCCACACGCTCAAGCCCTCCAACTAGCTTGGCGGTCTCTGCYGGATTTTCTCCATGCCATCAATGTCTTTCTTGTGCTGGGACGCAGTACTCCAGAGAGTGAAAGACAATTTACACAAATGATCTTTGTCATTTGAATAGCCACAAAGAGCAGCTTCAGTGCCAGAGGCTCTGATGAGTGGACAACATCATACAGACTGTTCAACATTTCAGGAGAAGTAGGCACCAAACCAAACAAATGTAAAAGTAACAATGACATGTGAATGTTCCAAAACATATAAATGACTCACCTCATATAACTAAGGTTCAGAATTTGTCTCCTTGTTTGGAGCAGTCTGGACTCTTCTTGAATATCTGGGCAGCCACATCATATTCAGGAGAGCCAAGCAACTGCTGTGATTTTTTTTTTTCCTGTGCCCTGCACTTCTGCACATCTTAATATTTGCTGTGCTTTCTGGAAATAGCTTCCATTTTGTATTCTGCTCAGAACAGCTAGCAGTGGAGACATAYGCTGTGCTGACAGGAAAGAGATTGTTACAGCTGGAAAAGAAAATAACAGCACAAGAGGAATATCTTCCTYGAAGAGGAGTTCTTTCCCTTAGAACATTAACAGGTATGTACTCTGGAATAGATTCGTTCTTCATTTGAAATCAAGCACAAGCTTGATACTACTGCCCGTCACTGTGCTCATCTCCTACCTCTCCAMATAGAAGCAGTTTGCATGGCAAACTCTCCAATGGACTCCATGGGAACCTGTTCCCACCGGATTCTGTCCAGCTTGGGGCAGCTCTGGATTTTTTATTGAAGAATGAAGAAGCTGTTGTCRCTGTCTACACCATTCAGTAATATCTTCTTATCTCTCCTATAGGACATGTCATTGGCCAGCTTCTTCTGAACAAGAATGACTTTCCTCCTCTCCTCCCAGCTGCACACAGAGAGGGGCTGTTACCCACCACTGCTCCGAGTTTTGCTACATAGCAGMGACTGCAGCCATGGGAACACCGAGCCATCTATGCCTGGGATCAAATATATATTTTACAACRACGCCTAGGTACAATCCTGGCAAATGATATGCAAATCATCATCATAGCCACTCTGCAAAGGAGTGTTGTGCTCCAGCTACTTTAAATATTGCATAAGAACAACCACAAAACAAGTCAATCGGTTAATCACTAAATTTCATTTAGTTTGATATGAAGCACTGAATGAAAGTGGTAATAAGACAGAGGAAAACACTAGCATTAACAGAAGTGAGTTCAAAAGGTTTCGAATCAGGCTGGAGGTGAATTCTGCAATACATCCAGCTCTGAGGAAAAGTAAAAGTTTTTGTTTTTATTTGGTTGTTTTTATTTGGTTATGGAAAATCAAGGCACATATATTCCTGGGTTTAAAAAAGCAGCTGCATCAGATTTGGCTGACAATGAGGAAATGGGAATTGAAATCTGAATTGTTTTAAAAATCACAGTTTATGATGCATGTTTTCTTATAACACATTGTTTTTCTGTGGAGTCTTCTGTGTGCAGTCCTAAAATCCCTTTTCATAAATAAAGCCATCTGTCTCTTTTGAACTATAGCAGCTGTAATTTTAAAAGTCAGTATTTGTTAATATCTAAAACTAATTAGCTCCAAAGCAGTGAAAATCTTCAGCATCTGATGCATCATTCAGCAGTGCCTGACAATTGCTGTATTTTAAAAAAATTAGTCATAAACACCAATTTTTATGAAAGATAYGTTGAGCTGTGGATGGAAAGACAGGGATGAGATTAAGAAAGGAGCCTAGAACTCAGCTTCCTTTCCTCTGACAAGCAAAATCTCTCTTGGGATCTACCAGGATAGAAGACATTTGAATAGATAAACTAGTTACTTGATTTCTATGTGTATGGTTAGCTTCACTTGCAGTAAGAAAGACAAAGGGGAAGAAAGCATATTTCTGAATAAAAAAGATTGCATAGATTTGCATATCATTAGGATCGCCAGGATCTCAAGTTCTGCAAAGACAAGACTCTGGAAGAGCTGGAGCGCTGTCAGTAGAAAACCGGCAGGGGAGGATAAAGGAAAACATCCATCATCAAAAAATCTTTCCAGCAAGTTGCATTTTTCAAACGGTACATACACAAAACTTTTATGATGCTTAATTGCCAAGATCAAAATGGGTAAGTATATTTTGGTGACAGAAATATTCTCTGGTGCAAAATGTTTTTGGMGCTTCTGAAGCACTTTCCTATAGTACAAACAGTTCCTCAGGAGTAAGGTGAAGTGCCTTCCCTCCTGCCTGCTTACCTTTGAAGTAAARCAACTATCCAATCTGCATTTCTTTGAACCAAAGTAACTGTGCAAAGATGATCAGYGGGGCTAATGCTTTTGCAGACCAGAAAGGATGACTGAAAAGAGAAAAAAAAAGTAGGAGTATAAAGCATATAGTGCATCTATTGATTTTAATATACTACATGTAAGAGAGAGAGCTYTTCCAAAATCAAATTCCAGCTATATGACTCTGTGACATAAATTCCTAAGACCTTGCACACCTACAACTTAGCAGTAAGCTTCTAAAACCTCTGTTAAATGTATTGGAAGAGAAAATAAATCCAACTTTTTCTAATGGTTAAGTGGGAATCAGGACTGTGTTTTGGTTGGGATTCAGCAAAACACATAGCAGATTCCCAGTGAGACTAACAAGACTTTAAAATATTTGTAAATGGTTTGTTAAACTGGATTTTGTTACAAGACTTTTTAGAAAAATCACTACTTTCTAACTCTTTAAGCATCTATAATATGGAACTAATACTGATATATGATAGCATCGTACCTCCTAGGCAGAGATCTTAGGTATAAATATCATTTCTTTAACCTCCTCTGAGAATCCTCAGAAGGAATTTCTTAAGAAAAATATAAGACTGTTCTAAAATAAGGATAAGACTCTCAGCCAAAGCAGTAGAACCRAAAGAATGACCCTACTTGATTTCAAAGGACTTTGAATGATAGCCTAAAATGTGCTTATGAAAGGTCTCTGAAGAAAAGGAGAGCGATGAAAGGGGTACGTGTGTGTGCGTGCTGGTGTGGGTGCATGTGGGCATGTGTAGGAATGAGATTAGCTATCAATTCCATCTAAATAGACAACCATAAGCAATTCTGGAGCAATTAGGGAGGCTCAGGGGCTTAAAGCAATCCTTATCATTCCAAGAAGATGCAGCAGGGCTGAGATATTTATTCCTGTCTTTGAAAATGGCAGATTTTTAACAAGGGAGAAAGGCACAGTTAAAGTGGTCTCCTTCCTTAAGCTCCATTTTCTTAATGCTCTCTGCTTTCCATTTGCTCTAACTCTTTTGTAGCACATTCCTTTTCTCACTAGGAAATAAAGGTTCTTATGGAGAACTCCCAGATATGAAAAGCAACTGCATATCCACCTACTTCCCAATGGATTTTGTCAGCGAAGTGCCCTGCTCTGTTATCTCATGTGACAACACAGGGTGAGGACAAAGGGAGCAAACAAGGGTGCATTGCTGCTTTTCTTTCCAACCTAGTCAACAAAGCCTTCTACAAGAGGCTTTCTGAAAGGAAGGAAAGGCATTGCAGAAGGTTACAGCTCTGAACTTGACAGCAATATGTTTTGTGTTTGTTGCTTATGCCAAAAATCTAATGATCCAGGTGAAGAAGTCACCAAAAGGTRGCATTCATCAACATGCCACAACTGAGGCCACCCCCTCCTAAACAATATCCCTCTGAAAGAGTAGAGGAGTCCATTAGTCAGCAGACGGCACAGGCTAGACCACTAGCACCTCCTTGCTCTGCCACTGTTTCCTATACGACCTTGGAAAAGACCTGCTGTTTCCTTCTCTGCTCCCTTCTTAACACTCTCCTGGCACCACAGCTCTGAGACTGCTGCCTCTGCCTTGTATCTCTCCTTCTATTTGTCTTTATTCACCTGCAGTCCCTATATTTTTACCAGAATACAAGGTCTTTGGAAGGGGAACATCTTTTTGTTCTCTTTGTACAGTTCTATTAGCTAAGACTCCTGATCTCTGAATAGGGCTACCACCCTTTGAGGCAGCAATACAACTAATAAATCAGTGTTTTCCCTTCTCCAAGCACCCTATTATCTGCAACTATAAGAAGCTTACTTAGGGCTGTGAATTACTTCTTGATCTTTGATAAGTTCTAAATACAAATGGACATTTCTTTTGCTTTCTAGAGCCACCAAATTGTATACACTGAGTTTGGCACTTAAATTCTGGCTAGATTTCAGAATAAATTTGRTGTAATCAACTTTACTTTCCTGGTACAATTTAGAATACTGCCGTGTGCTAAGTTAAACCTTCTTGAAACCAAATTGTACAACCTCATTTAAGGCAGTTGTAGTGAAACTTCAGTTGATTGAAGCACTATCCGTATCACAGCCACTCAGGCTGGCTTGTGCACACACTGAAGAATGTGACCCAAAGAATTTCCTGTAAGTTGCAGGAAGGTTATGGATAGTGACTGGTGGGGYTGTAGCTTGCTTGAGACTTTAAAAGTAAAATGCAGGAAAGCAAGGAAGCATTAGAGACAGCCAGCGAAATACTGTGGGAGTAAGACCTCAAAAAATCTAAAAGGGAGTCTAGTACAGTGGGGATGCAGACTCAATTAACTGTGAGATAACACTGTGATGAATACGATTATTACAAAAGACAGTACAAAGCTCAGCTTGCTACAAGTCAACTCTCTCAAAAACAGATAAGAGGAAAATAAGTTTGTAAAAAACAAATTTGTGGCCCACTAGATCTCATCTTTCATCTGGCWTTGCTATTAGCAAGTGAAAAGCCAGTAAGCAAGTAGCAGGTAAGGCTACTTGTTGAACCCACAGGAGTCCAGGACAGATAAGTAAAGCATCACTTATCACTTAAAGTACAACAGCAGGGACGAAGAAGGAGGGTCAGTTTGTCTGCCTGTGCTGTACCTCTTCTGTACGTATAGGGATTTCTATCTCTACGGCTGTTAATACAGCACCTTTCAAAGACAATGAATTCTCTTTAAGATAGAGAAATAATGAGGCTGTTTTCACTCAAYGCTGCACTTAGAAAAACAAAACAAATAATATTGTCAAGATTTATAGCAAATACATTAGGAAGGGCACTATGACATTTGTATAAAGAACTCAAATGGACCCACAGTAGAAAGCACACTTTACTTTTATGATATTAACTTTAGGGTATGAAAAGGCACCTCATTAATGATTAGAGGAATACAGACGAGCCATTACAGCCTATCTATCCTTACAAATGATATACAGGGAGAACTAAAAGACAACAAATTACACGCTGTGATGTTCAGCTGCTTTTTTTCCCTCCTCACTTATTTCTCTCTCTCAGTTTCACAGCTTGAAGAGGCCAATTGAAACTTATATTGACCGACTGCATATTAACTTAGCCAAGTAACTAGCAAAGCCAGCGGATGGAGCAGGCGGCCGATGGCGGCTACGGTCACGGTAACACCCAGAGGCTGGGGAGGAGCCCGAGGCCTCGTGATGCTGCCAGCACTGGGGCTGACCACCACCGATCGCCCTGTGGCCCGTTTCCAGTCCCCTGTCTGGTTCATCGGGGAACTGCTGGCCGCTGCCGCAACAACTGCTTGCATGCGGCACCACGTACCTGATCGGCCACCGGAGAGGACTTGCTGCAAGAGAGCGTCCTGATGAACCATCCTCGCTGAACTCTGCTCCAAGGGGGTGTTTGGACTCCAGGGTTATGCTCTGAAAAAAGAGGTTTTATGCTCTCCATAAATGTTTTCGTTTCAGTGTCTTTAGTCCTCCTCTGTCCCTTACGTCAAGTACAGTAATCATTTGGCTGAAGTGACCCTGATCATGGTGTTTTAAAATAATATACTWCTTTGCACGAACAAGCTAAGTGCACCTTCACTCAGTTCTTGCTGACAGATGAGTGACCTTATTAACTCCCCAAGTCACAGTAACTACGTCCATCTTGACCATTTGGCCTTATGCTAAAAGACAACCTGCTCATCACAGAATTTCCCACCTGATGGTCAGAAAGGAGGAACAGAAGGAAGATAGGCGAATAGAGGGATAAAGCAAAATTAAGCGACTCGCTTAAGGTCCCCTCAGAGGTCTGCAGCATGGGCACAGCTGAGCTCAGAGCTGAACACCAGCTCAGGTCTCACTGTCTAGAAAATTCTTCCTCTAAAATTCAGGAAAAGCAGGCACTCCACCTCAGGAGGCAAGCTAGCATTTTCTGTTTAAGGGGGTCTCGGCTGTACTTGCTGCTCAAAAATTGACTGTCCTCCCCAGCACCACTGCTGCTGGAAAAGTCCTCCCTTTGTGGTGGCCTTTGCCTCTACCAGAACAACAGGAGTAGAAGAAATTTTATACTCTAATACTGCACTAGGAATAACGCAGGAGGAGAACACACTTCCCATCTCCTGCAGGGCAYTGTGTCTAAAAAGGAGAAACCTCGTTCCCTGAAGATATTTTAGAGCAGCRCTTTCTTCCTTCTTCTTTCTCAAGGAGTTTCAGAAGCTCTCCAGATCACCACAGAGTGCAACAGGGTCAAAGCCATGGCAAAAATGGAGAGAAAAGGGGACCACAATGAAGGCAAATATGTCGGGCATATGAACGGCAAATTACCATAGCAATGATTCATTTTACTGGTAATCAACCAGCTCTTCCAGGGGTTTCACAGGTAGCACAGGGCTCTGAAGACYGCTTGGTATTGAGCCAGCAGGTCCTTCAGCAAGAGGAAGGGAAGGTGACAGTGGAAGAGAAAGTTTTTCCAATACTGCCTTATCCATGATTGGGGCACAGCTGATCTCTACCRCAGTGTGGACAAAGCCCAGTGAGGAAGCCAGTGTAAGCAACTTGAGGAAGGTTAACCAGAAAAAAGGGAATCTTCCCAAGCCAGGCGAGCTCACAGCACAGCTCCAAGGAAATAAGCAGAGCCACTATATCCCACATTATGCATCAGCCTCCAGCTGGGATTTTTTTGGGGGGGAGTTCTTACAGTGACTATTAACACCCGAAGTTAAAGCAGCCTRGAGACTGCTCTAATGCAGCACGGTGAGACAGTCAGGGCAACCTAGCACCCATGAGAGCTTTACGTTTCCCTCTACAGTTCCCTTGGCCTGGAAAAGGCACACTGATACCACAGACTAAGGTCGATGGTTCCCTAGGGCTCCTTGAAAGCTGCAGTTGTACCGGCATCTTTTGAGTTCACTGCCGACTTCTCCATTGCCTAGCCACATAATTCTCCCTTTATGGAGTTCCTACCTTGGGGGAAAATGGGTTTTTATTGCAAAGTCAAAAGGTAATTTTTACACAGACTCCATTACCTGTTTATAATTAAAATCATAAAGTCCCTTTGTAGGAGGCTTAATAACTTTCCCCCGCACCAGAGGAAGTTTTCATAAAAAGACTCATTAAAAGTACTCACATCTAATGCTGTAAAATGAGGGGGAAATATAAAATTATTGGGGCTTATTTCAGCATTTAAAAAATAAGGCATTTTTTCCTCATTCATTTTTATAGCTCAAAGTGATACAAAAATGGCAGGCCAATCTTATCCTTTCTAGTCCTTGTCTGCTCTCTTTCGTCTCTTCCAGGGGATGATTTGCCTCGAAGGAATGCCTGGGCCTTACCAGTGTTTGAGCACAAGTTGTGAGAGAGCAGCTGTGATTTCTGACCTTGAGACAGCTCGGGGAGGTTCGAGGCTGGCAGCTCCTAGGAGCTGCAGCTTCCTGTTTGTTTGTCTTGACCTCATGCCATTCCCAATCACGACAACACGGGGATAATACGAGCACCATGCATAAATTTCTCTGAAGCTTTCTGTCATTTGGGACCCTGGAGGCTGCTAAAAGTTGTGCTTGGTTTCTGAAGGCTATTAAAAATATGCATCTTTGCAACACTATCAACAAGACAATGTGGCCTTTAAAAAAATGCATATAGAGTGAGCTAACATGTTTTACTTTGSAATAACAACTGGTTAGGAATGTGGATATGGCCCATTGCCAGATCTTGGCTAACAWCTGGTAACATCTTAAGTTTATAATTTAAATGGCTGAAAGAGTGTGCTCACTCCTTCCTCACTTAGATAAGCCCAAAGAACTTTAGTCACAACCAGTGCTTCAGAGAGGGAGACRGTCTCAGAGGTCTTCTCCCTGGCCCCTGGCTGTATTTCAGCCATCATCATTTTCGACACAGTGTCTGTTCCTCTGAGTTACAGAACAAAAGCTGGACCATCATGCATCTTCTCAGCGAAAGCCAACATACCAGTTATGTATCAGCTCACACTTCAGGTATCCTCAAGCTAGGACACATGCCTGTCCAATATTCTAGCAAGAGACCGCACTCGGAGGTTGACTACATCAACCACACTCGGAGGTCTGAAGCTGCAGCTCCCCAGAGCCATCTAAGCAGAGGAGACCAGGACAGCTACCAAAAGCATTTCCAAATCAAATCCCAGGATATGGTGAGATGTATAAAGAGTGCAAAGATTTACGCAAAATAGTGAGGGCCTTTACAGTTGCAAAATTAAATTTAAAAACGAAAGAAAACTTACTGTATAAGAATTTAAAAAATGATTACACTCTCAGTCTGATGTGGTCCTGAGCCAGTCACTGTCCTGTGAGAGCTGTGTTGGTCTTTTGCTAGATCTGAAGAATAAAAACAAGTAAGGAAAAATAGAACAAAAAACCCTTAAAACTACAAGGCATCCCCATCTCCCCCAAGAACCCCAAACTTCAGGCAAAGCTTCTAAAAACAGTTATTGGAATTGTACTAGCAGTTTGATCAACATGGATACAAGAGCTWCAGACATCTCAATCAGAGAGCCAAGCTCTACTCTACAACTATCTTTATGTTTTCTGTTTTATTGTCCCTTCAACCAACCTTATCTGCAGATATTTATCCTCGGAGTTTTATTCTTTTTCTCTGGCCCTAAATAATACATCCTTATCATCACAAGCACTTGACAATGTCACTTTGGCAGCAAATTACATGTGCAAACGAGATAAAATTGGTTAACTTAAGTGGTAGCACAGTGGAGGTCAATCCCTGCTCATGCCGAGCTCACAGGTTAATATGTGAGTGTCATCGTTCCACCCTTCAGCACAGGAGAGTTGATCTAGCTCAGTCTGGTAAAGTCCAGTCCCTTTGGAGCCTGGCACAAAATGGACATTACCTTTAACAGCAATAGAGTGAACAGAGACTCTATGAACTCCGGAAGTTTGCAACTATAATTTTGGGAACAATGCGCTCTAAACCTTGCCCTGCGCACAGGCTATTCACTATACAGTCCTGTTCAGCTACAGAACTGTTACATCACTTTATTCCATCCTTCCCAGTCAATGACTGATTTTCTTTAATTTACCTTCATTTCTTGCAATCATGTCTCTAATRTCCCTTTGACTTCTGTAAATTATTTACGGTCAGAAAAGCTGAATCACAGAGAATCGAGGTTGTAAGAAACTTTTATTTCTGTCAAAGAAATTGACTCCTTTTAATTTAAAGCCTTCCTGCATTACTATTTATCTTATCCCTGTTATTTCAGGTCTTTGTTCCACATCTGGGCCGCCACAGGTGGAGAGCCATGTATCCGGCAGAACTGTAAAGCAGTCTCTTTGCTCATCTTAGCTGCTTTGACCACGCTGCTCACCTTGCTTTATCAGTGCAGTTCTTCAGAATTTCTGACAAAGTGAAATATTCCCCCTTGTTGCCCTCTTTCATTTTACGCAGTAGTACTTCATATGCCTTTTTCAAGTTGTAGCAGCCTCTCAGTTCCCTCCCTGCAGCCACCTCTTTCCCGTTTCTTTTTTCTCCCTTTTCCTTTTTTTCCTAACTGACACTCAAATTCCACTTCTTTCTTGAGCCTCTGGTCTTTCCGTTTCACCTTTATGTCACTGTGGTACACAAGCAGCTGTTATTATGTTAATCTCATCTGACTGTTTCCTCCACTTAGCAACCTTCTTCCTCTTGCTAGAAGGATTTACTTTAAAAACCCTTTCAACTCCCTTCCTCCCTGCAGTAGTGTGGCAAACAAGACTTACTTCATTACTCAGGTCTTCTTCATACAGTGACTTCTACTGGAAAAGAGGGTTTCTTGATTTTGTGCTGTGCCCCTTGGCCTCAAGAAATTTCTGCTCCTTGAATGCACAGTTTTGCCACCCGTCCACTTTATCTCCATAAGCCTTTATCTCCATAGCCAACGTTACAATGGTCCCATCTCTTCAAACTCCCTTCAGCTGGAGCAGCTAACTGTTGGCAGTCAGCATCATCTGGTCGCCCTACAGGGGACCTCTTTGCTCTGGGACGGCACAAAGTGATGGAGAGCAGGGTGCCCAGCACCTCCGAGGGGCAGCAATCCCTGCCACCCTCTTAGGGAGGCAGAAAGTCAGGTGCTCCCTCAACAGCCAGGAGACATTTCCAATGATGGTTGTAAAAAATGCTTTCCATCTAATTTATCTGTCCTTAGTCATCATGAAGGCACCTAGTAATGTGAGTTTGCAGCTTGCAGTTCTTTCTCTCACTATTATTTGTAATTCACTCTTCTAGAAACTTCAAAGTAATTGGCCTTAGCAGATTTTGCCATCAATTCCTCTCTCACTACTCCCTAACTCTCTTGTCTCCTCAGCCTGTAAAGCCTGTGAGGAAGAGGGCAATGCCTCCCTACATGTGTCCTGTGTCTGATTCAACAGGATCTGGACCCTCGTAGGGCTCCTGAGCAGCAGTGGAGAGACAGTCAGGGAAAGCCCCCTTGCAGCACCCACTGCTCTTGCTGTGCTYTAGGTCTCACCAAGCAGAAACTGAAGTAGGCAGCTGTGTTTCATTCCTACCTGGGTACCAAATCTCTGACAGTTTCTGCCTGAACCTCCCCACCTCTAGCAATATTGTTCCTCACTATGCTAAGGCCAGCAAGGTCTGGCTTTCTTAGAAGGGTCCTGAAGAATTCATATGAAATTACAGAATTGTGTGACGTGTTAAGTTGCAAGAATGCCGTTTATTAACTGCACGCCACACAAAAAATCACAGTGGGAACAGAACAAACATTAGCTGGGGTGGGGGAAGGTGTAACTCAGAGACAAGCCAGGCAAACCAGTCATAGTACAATGCTGCTTTTCCTATGCGTTATTTGTAGCTAGTACATGTAGGCTTGCTTCAAAAGAAGAAGAATATTAAATTTAACAAAAGACAATAAACACTAGAGTCTGAAACCATTTGAAATGCTACCCAACTGCTGTCATTATGTATGAGACAAGGTCCAGCTTACCAGAGGAAATTCAAAGCATTTTAGTTATGGACCTGACTTCAGCATTTGACTCTTGCACCAAAGGTGCCCCTCTCACCCCAGAGAAAACACAGCCCACACATTCACACGCTCAGCTCCCCTCAGGTCACAAATAGCCACATGCAAGTATCCAAGGGTGGACTTCGCTCATCAAATGCAGGAGGCAGCACCTAGTTCAATAAGGTTGATATATCGTTTACAACATGCTGTGAGATATGCAGTATCACACCAAAGCACAGCAAAATAGAATACAAGACAGGTATGAAAAATTGCAGACACAGTAATAATTTGTCATAGACTTGCAATGAATTTACCAAAGTTGGAGGCAATGGAACAACACACTGCTTTTGCGTCTTCAAATCAGTTYAGACACTAGCTTCTCCATTTCAGTTTCAGGACGCTTAACAGCAGTGATAACTAATGAACAACACAGAAATGTCTTCTCACGCCTTTTCACTCCCTGATTCTACCATTCAGTTAGGAGAAAATTTTCCCAACAAACAGTTTATTGATTGTCCATTATGCTATTCTTTCTCTGAAATTGGTAGACTCCCATCCAGACATCAGGCACGGCACAGCAGAGTCCAGAACCCAGGTGCAACTTTTTATCTCTGAAGCCAATGACCAACATCATGTTGTTTAACCTTGCTGTAGCTCCCCACTCATAACAGAAGCACAAGAGCAACTCCAGTCTCTAACTTCCCTGGACTTTGATGTAGATTATGAGCACTGAGAAGTAAGGACCATGTCTGTGGCATGGTCTTAAGAGCACGCCTGATACAATCGAGCAATGATCTAGCTTGGGGACTGCAAAAAATGGCTAATGTAAAACTATAAATAAAAATAATAGATCAAGYGTAGTGTAATTTCTGTATCATGCATTCTGCCTCCTATCTGGGATGGATCTGTGGGGTTTTTTTTCTCTTTTTTTGGAAAGTTTTTCAGACWCTTGTAGTCTGCACTGATACCCACTCCCTCCTCCAGAAAATGGCTTCACACGGTACACTGGATCGGGCTCAGCTCTGCGAGCAGTAAGCTAATCAGTGAGAACTGGAAACACCACAGAAACACATGTGTGTACCAAAACATACACATAGCATGTGCTTTTCTTTTTTTTTTAAAAAAAGACCAAGCACCAAAATCTTTATAGATTTAAATAGACTAAGTGCTTTTAGACTTAGAAATTAATGACACTCGCTACTAAATGAACCAGTTTGCCCAACCAGTTGTCCCAAGGCACCTCACTCCTTCGCACGCAGGGAAGGCCAATCCATCCTGCCATGTTAACTACTACCCTGTGATCGCACGTCGAGTGCAAAACCTGCCCCCYGGTCTGCTAAACCCAAGCCCACTTCTTTAAGGACTTTTTTCTTTCATCCCAGCCTCGCACCTCGATGAGCACCTCATCACTTTTGCTCTTGAAAAAGCAGGCGCRCGACTAAATGAGTAGGAAACAGCTCGTTTTTCCCCACGCACAAGCAAGAGGAAGGCAGAGCAAAACAAGCAGCTTCCTGCAGGAGCCGCAGCCGCCTCAGCGCACGAGGAGCGACGCGCGCATGCAAATGGTGCCTAATTAACTGCTTAAGGACAGATTAGTTGCCACATGGTGCCAAGAGTGATGGGTGTGCTCCCCCGGCAGAATTAATCGATTACAAATGTGCCACCTCAGGAAACATGCTGCCAGCAAGACGAGCTGCCTCGGCCGCAGGGGAGCCGCGGGGCCGGCGCGCGCGTCGTGCTCTCGCGTTGCCGCGGCTTTCCTCTCGCTGCCGCGGCCGAGCCGCGCTCGGAGAGGCCACCGACGGCGCGAGCCCGCGGGCATCGGCCCGCTCGAATTACAGGGGCTCCTGCTTCGAYGCTGCCTTGACCGAGCGGCTCCAAGCGACGGAGACGCAACGGCAGCCTGGAGAGGCGATCGGCGCCACTAGCAGTAAAAAGCAATTACTCCGTGGGGCAATGCCGTAACTCAACGACTAGGTCAAGASGTTGACTTATGAGGATTTCACATGAGACTTTGCATATTAAAGGACGCCAAAGAGGGAGACGGAGTCGGGCCTCAGTATTGACCTCTTTCTCTACTCTGCCTGGATGCTTTTTGGAAAGAAAACCCCTTTCCGTGCAAATCCCAAGAAAGACACGGGGGAAGACAGTTCGTCTCCTGCTGCTGGCCTGGCCCACCCAGCTGGACCTCACTGCCACTGGG
Organism: Rhea americana; assembly: GCF_003343005.1. Lineage (NCBI taxonomy): Eukaryota > Metazoa > Chordata > Aves > Rheiformes > Rheidae > Rhea > Rhea americana. Next base: position 1,266,983 of record NW_028186534.1, on the reverse strand, counting down.
AAAGCTGATTACGCCCTCCAGCTCCCTACTCGGTGTAAGACTAACTGAGGAAAACCAGCCATGCTCTGCCAGCTCAGAAACCTCCATCGGCTCATCGAGGGCTTGGCCACGCAGCTGGTGTGTTGCCAGACACGGAGAAAGGACGGCGAGGGATCACACCTGTCAGCAGCCACGAGCCATTGCATCGGCCGAGCTGTGTCTTTCAGCCCGTGCTTCATCCTGTGTGTGTTAATCAGGGGAAACCATTTAACCTCCTTGTTTCTCATTGCCTTTCCTGTAAAAATAGATTATTGATATATCCCAAYATTGCATGGTTTGGCACAGATAAATCCAAAACTGGCCCTTTGTTGCCATGGTTATGGGACTCGGCATGCGTATCGGCACGTGCGAGGACAAAATGCAAATTGTAACCCATGCAGATTCCCTCTTGCTCAACGCACAAACTGCAGCACGTGAAGGCCTGAAGCAAAGTCCCTGGAAATCAATAAAAAGGCTTCATTGCAGTGCAGATTAGTCTATTAAAGTCTAATGTTCAATATTTCCTCTGGGAATTCCCCAGGCCTGCCCAAACGCACTAGCCTAAAAGCAAGCAGAGCGCTACCCCGAGTGCTGGAGCAGCAGATTATACTGCAAGCACCATACCACTGAGGACAGTATTATAACGAARAGCAGATGACAGAGCAGTCACTGCGAATGTCAAAAAGGTCGAGTGATCCCATGCTTTCTTAGAAGCAATTTATAAGGTGCTTCAGAAAGATCTGAAATAGAATAATCTTGAGGAGGAATTAAGAGCTCTCATTGTACTCCTTCCCGGACCTCCGCAGGAAAGCCAGAAAACCGAGGAGATGTATCAAATGTTAAACACGAGCAAAAGAAACTGTCTTCCTGCTTTCTCCATCTTTTCCACTCYTCTTTCCAGCACAGCTTTAAATGGCTGCCTCATCTTCAGTCTGAGTCTCATAACACTTCTTTACAGGCACAGAAAAGTAACATAGCAAGCAGCCTAAAAATGCCCATCTGCCTCCTAGTGCCACTTAGCACTTGAAAAATAAGGAACCAGTAACACTAAATGATGCAAAAAGATAGCATACAATTACCTGATGCTGAAAACGGAATCTGACCCACTGAGGTCTCTGTTTTTGGTACAGCTCTGAATTTTTATCTACGCAAGCCTAAGGAGCCGAAGAACTGAGAACTGTTGGACTATAAGAAAAACCCAATTTATTGCAGAGACGTTAAGGCAACTGTTAAACCACAGCCAGGAGACATCTAAATATTGCATTAGAAAGGGCCAYTGAGCATTACAGCAGCACCAAAGGAAGGGAAAGTACCTAGAGCACGAAAGAAAAATTTCAAGGTAGGAGACTTGCTCCTGCAAGAGGCTTAGCCTGTCCTGCACACACATAATGTCTCTTTAATAGAAAGTGAATTTTTGTTTTAAATTCAGCCGTTGAAAAACCCTGTTCTGCACAAAGGAGCCATTATATAGAGCAGGTGGAGAGCCAGCCCTGCACATGCTGCACATCACTTCTCAATTATTTGCAGTAATTGCAGCTGCAAGTTTGTCACGAGTGGGATCATGTAGTGGATCTAAGTAGACAGAAGTATTAACAAATGGAACCCCATTAAGCAATGTCCAAATATCAAATACCTCCAAAATTACTGAAGGCAGGCATAAGATTAGTTTCGGGGGGGGGGGGGGGGAAGTTATTACAAGATCAGTGCAATCGGGCAAAACTTGCCACTCTCCATACAAATGTAATTCCACTGAAAAGCTTCACATACAACACACTGGACCGCACTTAAAACACTCTTTGCAGAGAGAAACAACAAACACTTTTTTTGAGAAGATAAGGCCTTTCACAACCCTCTTTATTATCATTACTCTAATTATTTTGGGGTGGTTTTTTTCTCCTTTCTGCATCAAGGAATATGAAAAATAGAGAAAGAAAATGCAATACAACACTTCCTCCCCCCCCCTCTCTCTTTTAAGGGAATGGTTAAAGGCTCTCTTTTATGAACGTAAAAGTAAGATGCTAAATACAGACAGTCAAGAGATTGTCACTTATATTCARTGTTTTTATAAAATCCAGTAAATTATAGAAAAGCAAGGTTCTTCAAAATGACCTTTTAGGTACTAGACAATTTATCTGAAGTGGGAGAAAGAGGAAAAAAATCAAGAGGACTTTCTCGTGATAGCATGAAGTGCACTTAGTAAGAGAAAGCTGTTGAAAACACTTATACTCTATTTTAGGCCTTTCTACTGTTGCCCATCACCATGGTATCAGAACAGATGAAATGGAAAGTAGATTAGCAAAACCTTGTGGGGTTGCTGTTTCTTTCTCATTTTTGGCTTATGCAGAATCCCCTGTCAGGTGTGTTTGTCTTCTGTGAAGGTGAAAAAAAAAATTCATTTTCCCACAGTGCTGGATAAGAGAAAGGATCTGCAGCAATTCCTCAAATTGGCCAGACTCTGGATTTGCCCATTTTTCTCTGGAAGTTTATTCCATAATCAGGGCCCTTCTTGCACATCAGATACCTACACTTAAGAATCAGACRTCGGTATTTTAGAATTTCTGAGGATATCACTTTGAACATTTTGGTGTCTTGAGATGTCAAATTGTGTTTTACAATAAATACCTCATTTCTAGGTTTGAACGGGTTAATTTTCGCACTGGTAATTCTCTGAAATTACTCCACCGGGTGTGAATTCATAGCACAAATTTTTGATAGCTTTTACCAGAATAAAAACCCAGTGCCTGTCACATTTCCGTGTCTCTCCTAAGATGACAGCCAGGACCATCACTGTCACAAGTTGCACAATGTAGCTATTATTGCCATGAATATTACATCGCAAATGATAGGATTTTGTGGTCATCTGGTTGAGACATGCAAAATTCTGTTTGAACAGAAGTAACCATGAAACATTTAGAAAGATTACAAAAAACATAAAAGAGATGAAAAAGCCCAAAGTAACGGAAGAGAAAGAAAGGACTTGGGGACACTCTGCAGCACAGCCAGCACACTCACACAACAATTCCAGAACTCCAGTCCCACGTCAGGTCATCTAATCTGCATACATTCACATTGCTACACAGTCCTGGAAACCAAACTTACGTAAATAAATTATTCCACTGATTGCAGGGATTGACTCAGTGCACTACTGGTTGTATGCTGTGAATGCAGAAGTAGTGTTGGGAAGTCTCAACAGCAAGCTCAACAGCTGCACAGCGAATCTGTGCAGGCAGAGCCGCCGCTGCCTTCTCCTCTTTGCAACCCTTCTGCCAGGCCTTGATTGGCAGCATACAGAGCTGTATGCAATTTCCAGGAATTTAGTAAACTAAATTGCTGGTTTAATCCTCCACCCAGAAATCCTGGAAAATTAAATCAGACTATCTGATCTACAGTAAGACTTCAGTATACTGGTGCTGTCTCTGAGCCCACAGATGCCACACGCTGCCTGCACAGTGGCAAACTGGGGGTGAGAGGCCACATGGCATTGCCCCAAGCCACCACAGCACCTGCCCCAAGTGCCCGCAGTCAGCAAGGGCGCCCCATCTCCATATTCAAGACTCCAGCTACGTAGGAAGGTTAGGAGGTAGCACCATTGCCATGTCTCCAAAGGAGTGAGCCCTGATCAAGTCTTCAAGAAAAAGGTCTGCTTTGGGGGGAATCTCCACAGACATGCACCAAACCATCTTTGTGGTGCCCTCAGAAGCGCTGTGGGCCCTAGAGGAGGCCAGTTCCTTGGCCAAACACAATGTTCAGCGTTTCCTATCGCCTCTGCTATGCACACAGCACAGTGACTTGACACGGTCTGGGTCTAGCCTGGTGGGAGGCAAGAATTTCTTCCTGAAGGGGCCTACCAGTCCACGCACTAGAGAGGGAGACTGAGGACAGCAGTTACACATTGCCAACATCTAACTTTCAGGCAACAAAGTTTTATATTGCTTCTAGATTTGTGGCTTCTTAGCCAGAGTTTTGCGTAAGTTTCTTGACAAATCATAGAGTTCTTTCAGGTTACACCCTCTTAAATACCACTAAAATCAATAGCCACCAAATACTGTTTTCACAGAACACGGAAGCAGCTGATTACTATAACTAATATACTCAGAGAAACCATTAACAAACCAGTATTTTGAAAAACCTTTTAAGGGTGCTATTTAGAACAGTTTAGCCTAGGGTTTTTACCTTTTTTGGCACTACATTTAGAAGTAGTGTCTATTCAAAATAATTACAAAGCTGGTGTAATTCATTCAGAATCACTTCAAAATAAGTGTGAGCAGAAAGAACTTCAAAAAAATTTAAAAGGAATGAAATCAATGTCTTGAAGATAAATGTAACTGAAAAAAGTATGAGACAAAATCATTACTCAGGGAAGACAAGTTAAATTACTACTGCTTTGATGCTTATGAAGAAAAGCATCTTGATAACTTCAAGTAAAACCAAGATATCACCATTATCATTGAAGAATAAGTTATCAGGAGAGAACTGGGTCCCTATTATGTCTGTTTTGTTCTGAAATCTTGAATAGAAGTGATTTGATTCAATCGCCCTCCAAAGAGGGTGACTATATCCCACACCAGAAAGACAAAAGATCTGATGAATCTACCATGGAAGGGTGCACTTCCGGAGAGAGCTCCCAGAAGGCAGAGCCATGTGGTTCCCCAGAACTTCACCGAACAGGTAATTATAAATTAGAGAAGTTGAGTGGGTGCATGTATTCTCGCATGTCCAATCATTAAATCAGCTTTGACATAACAACTTGTAACAAGAACATATTTTGAAGATCACAAGATAAGAAGAATAAGAGCCCAACACTGAAACACTCAGTCAGCTCCCCAAGAAAACAATTTATTTATAGAGAGATTTATTTAAACATTATAGGGAATCTAAAGGGAGTTTATTGAGAAGATGAGAACAGGTTATTCTCTGAGATGCACAGCGGAAGGACAAGAGGTAGCAGTCACAAGCTGTAGCAAGAGAAATTCTCACTGGCCCTATGTTAAAATTATTCACAAGAGTGGGGCAGCGCTGGAATTTGTGCCCAAAGAGTCTGCGAAACCTCCATCTGTSGAGAAGTTCAAAATTTGAGTGGACAAGCCCTGGAGAAACCTGATCTAACTTTGAAACTAGCTCTGCTTTATCAGGAGACTTAGCTTGGACTAGAGATCTCCAGAGGTCCCCATCAGTCAAAATTATTCTCCGATCTGCTCTGGAAAGATGGAAGAAAAGAACATATCCCTTCCACATATTTAGATAGTCACAGCTTTTTCTAAATAGTGCAGAGGATATTCAATCACCTGGTAATATCAGATCAATTCAGATGAAGAAGTCAGTTAGGAAGGAGCTCACAGCATCTTACCTTGAACTACAGCCTGCTGCTTCATGCCCAGGTCTTCCAACAGCCCCTTCCTCAGATCTGAAACCCCAGGACCAGGAAGATACTTGTGCTGCTCTCAACATGAGCCTATTAGGCTATGTGCACCAAACAGTCTCCTCCAACAGCAGCTGCCCCGCATCAGCAGAGAGAGAAAGGGAGAAACAGGCTATTTCTACATTTCAATTTAATCCAGATTCCTAGTCTTGTGCCCCCATGTCTCATCAAGATTAAGAATTCAGCTCTCTCCCTGCCTCATTTTTTCAGGTTTATGCAATGAAACACACTCTCCAGGCAGTCGCAAGAAATGTGCTATTCTTTAAGATTACACAGAAGGGATTTGGGGAAAAGAAAACAAAAACAAACAAACAAAAAAAAAMCCCCAACCCCCCCCCAAAACCCAAACCCAACCCCATAGATATATAAGGAAGGAAACAAACTTCTTTTCAGAAACAGTGGAGAATGGCATGAGGCCACCTGTGCACAGAGACGAGCTCCAGGTTTGCTACTTGCCATCTGGGACTCTTCATCCCTGCAAGGAACTGACAGCGAGGCCGTGCCATGCGGCAGGATGGCTCGTCACCACCCCGCTGCCAGCTGCAGCCCTCTGCCAAACGCCCATAGCTTGGCCGGTTGCTTTTTTTTCCCCTCACAGCTTTTGCTCAGAAGCTGAAGGCGGCGCAGGGATATTACAACACGTCTAAGCGCTGCCCAGAGGGACCTTGCTGTTCAGACTGCAGTGGGTTTTATAATAGGTTTAGGATTGCTCTGGAGTTCCAATAAATTTAAGATTGGAAGAAATCCAAATGAAGGGTCTAGGGTTGTCTTCCTCGCTCCTTCCTTGTGAAAGCAATTTCCTTTATTGGCATCTTCAAAGCAAAAGTAATCTTTCTGAGGGAGATTTGGCAAAAACATGGAAGCTTTTTATAGTGACGGGGCAAAGGTTTATAAAACCCCATTGAAGGCTTTGCAGTCCAAGGTAATAGGTAGCTATAGACTCAAAGGAGAATTAATAGAAAGAAAACAGCCTGGGTTTTCAGTTGGGAGAAAAGGAGAAACCTTTGTTTGATTTTTGAAATTGATTTTCACCAGTATTTTTCCCTTCCAGTGCACATACACGGACAACATGGAACACCAATATTTTAAAAGGCAGACATAATTTTGAAAGCAGGCATTTCAGAAGCTTTCTAGTCCTTCAAAACAAAAAATTGCACTGAAGAGTCATTCTTACTTACTCACCGAGTCCAAATAAYGCTGCAGTTCCCATCACTATAATCTGGATCCAGAAACTGTTCAAAGCAACAGCACAATGGGACGTTCTTCCCGAGAGCCCTTCTGTATTTAGGAGAGAGCTAGAGTGATGGGCGACAAAAGAAAAACAAGTTTGTCCAAAGCCTAATATATCTAACAAACTAATATCAGGAGAAAAGTCATTCCCACATGAGGTTCAGCGAAGTCTCCTAAGTGCAGATGTGGGACCGCATATTCTCTGGCAGAATCAGCTCTTCCCTTGATCACTTGTGCTAGAAGTCAGGCTGAGCTGTCATCCGGCAAGTTTTAAAGCCAGCAAATGTTCCTATCCTCAATTGTTTTTCATGCTGACAATTGCAAGTGAATTCAMATAAGAAAGCAGGCAGATAATAGCAGAAGAATTATATTTCTTAGGCATACATGCTGTGGGGATTGTGAGCCCGAGACAGTAGCTGGACAGCTCTTGGCAACTGCTTTTCATGGAGGAAGCCAAAATCTTCATTCCTTCTGGACAAAAGGAAATTGTTGCCTTTATAAAATACTATTGTTCAAATTCCTTAAAAATAAAACTATGATATTTTCTGCTTTGGTCATAGCTTAATCTATATATTGAGCTTAAAGAGAGAAAAACTGAAGTCAGTAAAATTTTGCCTGAAGCAAGCAGTTTTGTTGTTTTAATTATGCYCATTATTTCATTTTTAACGTCTGCTTTGATTTCTAAACTGTGGGATAACAGAAGCTGTCGGCATCATCTTCTCTCCATTACTTAGCTTCAGGATTTCTCCCCCAAGACTAGAGCTAAGAGGTGCCTCCCTGCAACCAAGAGTCTCTCCATATTAAGGGGCTGGCTGCACATATAGGGCAGTCAGCGACAGGAGCTGAAGGAGCACCAAACATACAGCCAGGGAAGGTTGCTGAGCCACGYTGACTGTGATACTTTGGCACTCCAGAGTAGCCATCACATTGGTGCCTTCTGTCTAGTTGCATATTGTGTAATGGTGCTTTAAAGTATCCATATACACATAAATACATATGCCCCTACTTGGTGTCTCTCTCAAATGGCTGCCCAAAGRGATGTTCTACCTTTGCAGCTGCAGCGCTTTGCTGGTTCTCAAACTCAGAGTCTGCCAGGGCAGTGTGGTGGCCCTTACATGGTCTTTTCTCCCACCCGTGGGCTGATAACTATTTTTTAAAGAAGCAGGTAGCACTGGACCTGCTTCCCTGGCCATCAACAGCACACTTGAACATGACAGCCAGCCTGAGTATCAAAGGACYCAGCTGCTCTTTGTGTCTGCCCTGATGCTCAGCTTGCAGTAGGGTAAAGGTGTCTTCTCCTGACCTCTCTACACTTTGGCTGCTACTGTGCTTGTGGACCTTGGTGTCTGAAGCCATTGCTCTGACTCCCTTCGTTCCTTACCTCTCATTCCCACCATTTAATAGCAGTTCTAGGTCCTGCACTGCCGCAAATACCCCAGTAATTTGTTTCGAGAACACAGGCACAGAGCAAGGCACTTGACCTCATACACAGTCTTTTGCTTAAACCTTTCAAGTGGTTTCTATAACATCTTAACAGGAAATTCTTACTCAAATTTCTCAAGAATCATGGTATACCTGAGTTTCAGGTTAATGTAGCACTTCTGCAATCAGAAAACACAAACCTTTCCTGCAACATTACAGTAACAAAGGCTATAATGTAGCACTCCAATTTTAAAGGCAGCGCTTTAGATATAGCTCAGATCTTTGCTATTAGTCTGTCTTGGAGTGAGCAGGGAAGAAGGAAAATTGAGAGAAAGAGAGCGCAAGTTTACTAAGACGTGTTTGCTGAGCATACGTATATGATTTGCTGATACTCACTTTGTGTATGTCGCACAATGTTTTGCATCTGGAAAAGTTGCACCTTTAAAGTACTCTTATATTCTGTTTTGGATGGGAGACATTCCCAAAGTTTTTAAGTCTGTTAGATTCTCACTTGGCTATAGGGCCACAAGTCCAAAGCCTCTAAACCCAAGGGTGCCAAAGTCTGCCAGAACCCCACGTTGCCTGCTGTTCCCAATCACAGCAAATCAAACAAGTCTCTAACCAGAAACACAAATCTACTGGCTTCCAGATTACTGTATATTTTTACCTCCAAGAGAATGGTCAAAGTCAGTTCAGGCCAAGATTTCAAGTTAGTATTTTATAGAAGGAAGGACTGCATCAGCGAAGAGAGGTTTTTGTTCATTTTAAGGACATAAAAATCTATAATGTCCTGAGCCAAGAAAGTATTGAGCGATGACATTTGAGGTAACCAAGTTAATTAGACGAGTCCGACAGTGTTTGCTTAGATACTTTGCCTCTCTTCCAAACCTCCTTGACTTTTCCTGTTTGTAACTGAAAATATACAACACAAATCAGCCTTTCAAACTTCCTCCTACCTCAAATTGAAAGAAAGAAAGAAAGAAAGAAAGAAAAAGTAAAAAAGAAGCCTTACAGTTCTGACGCTGTAACTGCTGTGCATACCCAGGAGTTTGTTCCTACTGTGTCAGCTCATACAACAGCTTGGCCTTATCTGTACTGCACAGAGATCTGAACAGGTTTAAGAAAGCTTTCAGAAATTTAAATTCTCTGTTTACCACCTAGTAGCCTCCTCTGCTCCTTWGCACACTGTTCCTACCAGGCTGATGAACAAACACAGCCCTGTCCTAGTGCACAAGAATTCTTCAGAAGGAATGATATAAATTAAGGTGAAGTCCTAACTGGACTCAACCCAAGGGAAACACTCAGGATGATGGGCACTGAACAGAGAAGAACTAGGAAAAGGGTTTTAGGCCTATATAATCTCCCCGACTGAACTGAAGAGTGAGACTGTAAGAAAAACTAAACGATTGCCAGTCTGATTAGCCACGTCTTTGCAGAGCCTGCCAAAGGCAACGCACTGTCATGCTGAGGGATGTCAGAAGAAGCAGCAAAGTTTAGAAAGAGAGAAAATTCCCAGGACATCAAAATGTAGGCCTTTTGATGATAACGCGGATCTTTGGATGAAGACCACACCACACATCTCTTCCAACAGGCATACTCCAGTACACATTCCTCCAAGCTAACACCTTCCCCAGTTAACAGATACAACCTCAAGCTTGCTASATAACCCCACACAAAGCAGCATATAAGCTATTTACCTACATGAGTCCTGACACAATATACAGTAGTTTCAGAAGKTAAACTTCTGAGAGAAAGTAACCCTGGATTTTTCCCAGAACTGAAGGTACAAAATGCCCACAAGATCAAAATGAKATTTAATCCAAATGAACTGGAGTCTCCCCTTCCAGAGCCCCAAGCTGCTGGAGCCTGCTGTGCAGTGGTATCACCTTACCCAGCCACCRAGCCCAGTGGGCAGGCTTGGGCCAGCTTTGCACAAGGACGTGACAACCAACAAGAATAACTCTCCAGTAAAGACAGATAGACCTGGAGAAACAGGGTAACAAAAAGGCTACAGAAAGTGATTTCAATATTGGCCATTTCATGCCGGATGGAACATGTTAGCAAAACATGAAACAGGTTGCCCAGAGAGTTTGTGAAATCTCCATCCTTGGAGATATTCAAAATCCAGCTGGACACAGTCCTGGGCAATCTGCTCTAGCTGACCCTGCTTGACCAGGGGTTTGGATCAGGTGATCTCCAGAAGTTCCTTCCAATCCCAACTATTCTGTGATTCTGTGAAAACGTTTTATTTTGATCTCTCCACTGCATGTGACTTCATTTACAAAAACAGTTAAATCCATCTGCATTTTTTTTTGACGTTGCATGTCCTTATCAGTCCCTCAGAACATGCTTTGAGACTGGTAACTTCTAAGCCAATCCTTTTTCAGAAGTCTGTCAGAGAGCAAGAAAAAATAAATTACAAATAATTGCATCCTGAAATGATGGAATTATCTCCCTAAAAATATGATTAGATTTCCAGCAATAAACGTTTCTCTCTGATCTTTTTGTGGTCCTCTGCTTGCATAAACTCASTACTACCCACCCAGTTCCATGTAGCATAGATAATTATTTGAAAAGCAGCAGTCAAAAAAAAATCCAAATGGCATTGAAAAAATAGCACTTTTCCACAGACTAACACACACAAAATTCTGACATTATTCAACATGCTTTTCAGACCAAAAGCTGTTACAACGACTGGTACTGACGGAGATCTATTCTCTTTTAGTAAGCCAGTAAATGTTTTATATTTTCATTGAGTTAGAGGGTCTTTTTAGCATGGTCTTGTAATTTCCAAGCGGCAATTTGCAAAATTAGTTTCCAAACTTACTAATCTGATTCATGTGAGCAACAGCAGCAGCGGGAGTTTGTCAGTGAGAACTACTGGCATGTTTACTGCTAACACTGTGCTTGGACTTAATTATTTGTTCACCACTTGCCAAATGTTATTGCAGCTATTCTTCCACAAAGGGTGCGATGAGGCGGCAAGGCTGGGGGAATTCGTCTGAGCAGGGGCGGAGGGACGTTTCCCAGACTGTTGGAGGCCAAGGTCCASGAGACCCCAGTGCTGGAAAAATATCTGGGAAGAGCAAGCAGGAGTCCCTTGGACAGACCTCGAAAGTGATGAAAACAAAGATGCTACGAAAGTTGTAATCCTGAAAAGCATTGAAGGTTGGGAAGAGCGCAGGAACAGCCTCCTCTGGCACTGTGGGAGAGGCAATATTTGGTTGTTTCCCCCCTCCTCCCCCAACACACTTGCTTCTCATTTCCCAGCTCCGAGCTTGTGCCGAGCCACAGAATTGCGTATCAGTCATGCCCTCCTGCAATGTGAGCACAYTGGCACTAACAGAACTGGCATTGCTCATTACCTCCTTTGTTAAAGCCTATTTTTTACTGCCAGATAGTTCCTGTGGCACCAGAATAAACAATAATCTTGGTTCTTTGCATGTCACCAGCATTATCCTAGACAACCTGTTCTTTCACTATCACGCTCTGGATTGTATAACCACCTCCAACAAAGCCTTCTGGTAACTCATGTTGTAGAAGCACATTTGTACTCAGCTTTTAAAACGAGGAGGTGGCAGAAGATGCATATGCACATGGAGTTGTATGTCCAATCCCTTCCCCACTTACTGATGGGGCAGATTCATTGTCAAGAGTGATCCACAAAACTGGACCGTCTCAATCCTCAGGGGCAATTCTTGCTGTGTGCTCTTGGCATGCTCTGCTGTTGGGTCAGAATCCCTGCATGGATCGTAGGATGGAGAAAGCCTGCATGGGTTCAAAYGCAACTCAACGCTCCATCAGGATACCACCTTCCATTTGTGATGTCCCACAGTCAGGCATCACATCAGAAAAGGTCATTAAAAACTTATTATCATTCGTGTTTTTTCTCAGAATCCACAGTGTGCCATTATCAGAGACAGGCTTTGAGGCTGCCAGGATCTCTGGTCTGGTCTCCTACAGCCATCCATACATTGCTTCATGCAGCTAGAAGAACACAAAATAGTTTTCCTAATAAGAGATGGAAAGTCTACGGTGGAACGGAGAGCTCCAYGTTTCCTAAGTAATAAGCTTATGCAGTAACTGGTAAGCTCTCCTTCCTTCTCAGTGCATTCAGTCATGAAGCTTAAGTGAAGGGATACTCCCAGGAGCATCTTCAAAAATTTGAAAGAAATGGATTTTTAGTACAAGTTCTTCAGCTTCTTGAGCTTACATGGATCAAGGCTCACATTCATCTTAGATGTGAGCACACAGAGGAGATTATTGCAAGGAACTCCTGGCCTGACCCATCTCCAAGAATAAGGTTGTGCATATTTAAGTGAATTATCTATGCAAGCCAGGATTTTCTCACAGACATTTTGGAGGGAGTCATTTTTATATTCAAAGAAAACCTGTCTCACCACTTCACTGAAAAATTTACCAGGTTACACCTTATCCAAACAGTGTATCATTTAAAAGGTATTAATAAAGGAGTAATAAATGTTATATTGCTTCTGATAGAAAAAGCATACTATAGGTGCTTATAAACACATCAGTAAATGTTACACTTCTAAGTAATCCTATTGACCTGTAGTATAAACGCTCCACAACTATTGATTCACGTAACATATTAACACTTTRTGGATAAACTTTTATAAGCCATTTATAAATAGCCTCTCAGTATAAATGTTATGCCCTCCCAAATACGTTTGGAAAGGTCACAGAAAACACAATCAAGAAAAAACACAAGTCCTTTTGTTTGGTTTGGTTCCTGTAAAATTGCACATTAGAAGTAAAATTAACTTATTAATTTTAAATTGGTTTTCTTTATTATTCAAATATAGAAATTTGACAAAAGAGAGCGAGCACCTGAAATGGTCAAGCTAGATTGTCCAGAGGAAGAACTTCCCAGACTAAGCAAGCAGTATTAATTCTGCTTGCCTGCCTTTTCTTTCTCCCTTTCCCTTTTTGTATTTGCAGATATCTACTAATGGGGAAAATAATCCCATCTAATTTCACACATCTGAAAACTGGTTGTCTGAGTTGATATTGGTCACAAAGTTAACTCATAATCAATGAAGCAAAATGGCATATCCAGAGGACAATCCAGCTCAGTTTTCTTATCATGGCTTTATCCATGGTGAACTCACCTTCTGGAGAGGCCTTTTTCTCACCATTGAGCTAATCACCTATGTTCTCTCTCTGCAGGTGGACAGCTAACACATAGATGGCCATGCCTGAATGAGATAAACCCCATTTTTAACAACTGCTATTAAACAACAACTGCATATTCAGTTCAGTATGATATATAGAATTTGATGGTTTTATTTGTGAAACTAGRAACTTCAGCTTAGGTGAAGAGAACTTGTCAAACTTGGCCAAACTTGAAGTAGCATCAGTAGGAAGATACTGGTTATCACGAGGATGGCTAGAAAAGCAGAAGCTGATGCTTTAAGACACAGACTGAAGTTGGTAAAATCTCTGCTGCATTCAMACCTCTCAGCTTGTGTTGGAACAGCAGTATTGAGGAACAGGAGGCAAAGCACTTTGAACACYTGAGGTTTCAGACTTCTGTACCTGTGATCTGCCACCATCATTAACCCTCTGATACCTTTGGGTGAGCAATGCTGRGTAGACAACAAGAGGACAGAAATGTGAATCAGTATGTTTCCAAAATCTGACATTTCAGCATGTATTATGGTAAGACTATGACTGCCTTGAATMTTGCAGAGCTTTCTTTGCTGTCTACCTTCCATAAATGCAAACTGGTCTAAATATCAAGCATCAGTAAACATTTTGCAAACATGGACGAAGCATCTTATGGCAAGGCAAACGGTAATTAATCATTAAGTATGTATATATCTGTCTCTATTAAACAGTTAAGAATGTCCTAGCAAAGTTTCCTCTCAAACTAACACTGGTGAGGAAATTTCTTTGGTAGTAATTTCTTCCTTCTTACTGACTCCTTGGTGTACCAACAACTTGTGTAGTTGTAAGGAGTTTTATACAGTCTCACCTTGTTATAATGAGCCCTTTGAATAATTTGTTATATCTGAATGTTCAGYCACAATTAAGATGCACAAGAATTTGCTGCATCAGACTAATGAAGAAACAGCAACCTCTGAGCTAAACATATCTAGTACAGTTACAGAGTTTTGTTCACATCAATCAAGAATTAATTAGAGGAAATATCTTCAAAAGATAATAGCTAAGACATGCACAAAAGAAAGAWAAACTTTAAGAAAAACAGAAGCATAAGGCTAATTACCAATGCAAAACAGATTAACTCCTATCACTGGGGTTGTATTACTGAAGCTAGAATGTAGCAAGACATGACGGTCCTGCTCTGGCACTCTAAGTTGTGAACCTCAATGCACTCTTGTGCTTGTATTCTGGAAAAAAAACCCAAAAGGTTGTCTTCTGAATGCATGAATCCTGTCTTTCTCATCTCCTACTTTGTACTAGCTCAACCGGACTGGCAAGGTGCCAGCATGTACATGCGCTGATAACCAAGGCTGGGAGGCCAGGAGATGACAGCCTGCTGGTAAACGTGTGGAACTACTGACACACAAATACTAAATTCAAGTTTGGCATGTGTGCGTCTTTCTATAGAAAACACTGGGAAAAAATCTCACTATCGTATTAGCAATGCCTTTCAACACTTGMATAAGTAAGGAAATAATGCAGTAAAACCTATTAGTAAGAGAGCTTTGCAAAAATATGCCTGGCTTTAACCCACATAGTTAAGACCAGAATTTTCAAAAATACTTAGCTCACATAGTTAGGTTATCTAACAGGATAGACTCAAAATCTTCTGTTGGATTGAACTGTTCAGTGAATTCTCTTTGCTGCTGTTGAGCTATGTCTGAATTACAACCATGATGTAAAGCTATCTGCCCACTGAYGTGACAAGAGGCTGGTCTTGGTTCTTCCATGCAATCACTCCACCATTTCTGAGGGTATTACTTGCAGTAAATTGTCCCCTCCAGGTGCAAAGAAAAGGCACAAGTACAAGAGTCTCTTAGTAAAACATTAATCTCAGATCACAGATTTATTTTATGGATTTGCAACACAGCCCATATTACAAACATTGTCTGGGAACATTTACAAGAATAAATAAGATGGACTCGCAGTTGTAAAAAAAAGATTACACTTCACTGTAATGTACAGTCAAAAAATATATCTGATATTCATTGACTTGACATTATTTACCTTCCTTCTTTTAAGCTAGAAAGAAAAGACACTGAATGCACAGTGTTGAGATTTCTGTATTTATATTTTTTTTTCCTTTTTTTAATACGTGCTTTATCTATCAAACATCCAAACTGTACAAGTGAGTTTCACCAGGAATCCATAAGGGCCAAGGAGGGAGGTGGTGGTGGGGGGGAATTGCAACAGCAAAGAGATTAGCTCTCATGCAGCATTCGTCCCTGCTGGCTGAACGGTTGCATTCAGGGAGTGGAAACAGGATACTGGTGATCCAGAGGCAGCCACAGCATTGCCGTGTGACGGAGTAACAAAGCTGGCAACAAGTGATGCTAGTACATTTTAATTTCAGCAGGATTGGTGTGGGGAGGAGGGGAGAAGGTGAAGGAGATTAAATCAATATGGGAGTGAATTTTTGTTAATGTGGTTAGTCTGCATGAATTAAATGTGTAACGGATACAGCTGAAACTTTTGGCATAGAAGTACAGTGTAAGTGCTGGAGAAGCAAGGAAGGGCTACAGGCGTGATGATGGGGTAATGCCAGTTCTGCTCCAGGTATGTGAAATCCAGCACAGGAAGTATGGTAAGACTTTCAGCAATCCAAACAACTACACATCATTTCTGCTGGGGAGTCTTTTAGAGTAGCTAAATTCATTCAGTTTGTAAAATCCTGGCCACACTTCCTCTTACTTCTCTGTAAATCTATTCCTTCCATACTTCACATAAATATGATCCCTAGAGGTCTCCACTGAAAGATGAGGTACACACACAACGATGTCTCCACAGTGCAATGCTTGGAGGTACATCACAGATTCCCCCAAACACAGTCCTGTTCTGGGACATCAGATCTCCCAATAAACTCCAACACCACTGAAATTCTGTCACTCTGCAACAAGTAACTCCACTAAAGTAACCTCTACATCATTGGAAACCCACGTACAAGMGATCAGGACTCGTTCCAAAGAGTACATCTACACTGTAACCTCACCTTGCAACAAGCACATCCTCGCTCCAGACAAACTCCTGTGGGCTAGCCCATGTCTACCCTGCTCAGAAACAGCTTGTGCTGAATCAACTTGCAAGAAAAGCATTTTAGTTTGTTCTTTTCTTTTTCTTTTGTTCTCCCCACCAGCAAACACTACGGGAACACTAGCATCTGTCATTCAACTTGCTGCACTGTTTTGTTTCTTAAGGCTCAGACCGAAACCAGAGAAAACGGATGAAAAATCTTCTTGACATTTTGGGACAAGGACAGGGATGGAAAGATTAATTTAGACCTCTGGGGCTTTTACAAACTGAAAAAAGCTGCTAGTATTTCACAACTATGCCAGTCTGACATGAAACTCTAGGATATGCCATATGCAGTTTATTATGTACAAGGGAGGCTTTTAAATTCTTTTAATGCAGCAAATAAAGATTATAGACTAGAGGCCACTGGAAGTCAGCAAGGTGTTTTTTGTTGTTGTTTTTCTCTATCAAATTCAGTGCCAGCAGGATTTGGTCCTGATGTATGAAAAATTATGATTTATCTTGTTTGTTACAGCAAATTGTACGTTCTTCAGGTATATATATTAGGAGTGAGATGACTGATACCTTTTCCTAGTTAATTAACAGATAACACACGACATTTTCCTAGTGGCCCTCCCCAAAACTGCCGAAGGTGGGTTTTGCTTGCTATGTTATTTACTGGCCCTCATTGAAGGAAGAGCCACAGGCATTTTTGGAAATGGGAAAGGGAAGCGCACCTGCATTTTTAAAATATGCGTCATGCATGTACGGCTATARAAATCTAAATAAATATGAACACAGGCAGATCAACAGAATTCTTATGCTCACTTCTGTGTACCAAATTTTGACTAGCTAGCTCTTCCACTTTCTACTCCTAAAAAGCTCTGTGCAGGAAAAATGCAGTAATTTATTCTGCTCTTTCACAGYCTTCTAAGAAATACACTGAATTTTGGACCCACATGCAGCAGTCAGACTGAACAACTTTCGTCATGTGGCCCCATTTATGTTCTTAACAAACTAGAATTCAYAGAAGTTTGCAAACTCAAGGCAATTGAACAAATCCCAAATGAAAGCACAGCAGGCTTACACAAAGATGTGAGATGCCCCTTGCATTGGCCAGATAYATACATCAAGTTAATTGTGCTACAATATAATACACTGGATTATTTAAAAACTTTRTAGGATAATAAAGTTTTCTGAGGGCTTTGTTTCCCTCACATTGCTTGTAGGGGAATATATTAGGACTGYGCATTGCTCTGATGACTTGTTACAAATTCTGCAAGTGTGATCGGTAAAGACACCTCATACTTGAAGATTCCTCTCTCAAGCAAGTCTTCTTTTATGTTTGTCCCTCAGGATTTATTCCCTCTGTTATACTGACTACTTGGCCTCTAGAGAGCTCCACAGGGTAGTATTACCTTCTTTTATGATCTTGGCATGAACTCAGAAAAATAGGAGATATGTAAGTAGCTCTGTTGAAGAACAAGAGATAGAAGAAGGTGCAAGTTTCCTACCTGTTTGAGGACTTCATTTAATCTGCCTTTTCCTCCAATGTTTGCTTTTCTCCCAAAGGAGATTTCTTCTCCTTTCCTTCTCTTCCACATGGCAATTAGTATAACTTCCTTATGAAGACCTTTCTGGAGGAGCCTGTCTCCTTTGCCTGACTCTACAGGACATCAAGAGCAGTGACCACCAATCCATGGTCTGTGGATTCCTCGGGGAAATCCCACAAACTACTTTTAAAGGGTCTGTGAAAAGTAAATGAAAAAAGAAAAGTCTACCATCTGYAGGCTTAAATCTGCTGTTGTGGGTGTATATTGCCACTAGGTATTCTTAATAAAAAGTTTACAGATCCAAAATAAAAGCTTGGAAGCTCCTGAAACACAAACACGTACTTCACGAGGCAGAAGTTACACCTTGCAATCTCCTTCCCTGGGCCACAGAACTACATGGATCAGACCAGGTCACAGGCATTTCCCCAAATCTCTGTCTGCTTTGGGGAATTATGTGGACATTCTCTTCCACTGTGCGTGTATGTGGGCAGGGGACTGGCCAAGAGTGATGGGATCCAGTAACAGCACTTTGGTTCAGGGCCAAAAGGCCACAAAGTCTGCAGCTCTTCTAGGCATGTAGAAATGTTTCTGTGCCAAAAGCCTGTTGCATGTAGACCAAGGCAGGCAACTCTAGCTAACATAAATGGCTAAAATATGAATAAAGTAAGTGGGACCTAACAGTGCATTAATAAAACTGGCTGGCGTTAAGCATGGCAAAGGCAGACATGTTTCATGTAACTCTGTGCAACTTTGCTAAGGAATTTCAATCAAGAATCAAAGCGCCTCCTACTAACACAGTCCAGAGACTTTCCTGATCAAAGAACATCAGCTATGTCAAGCTGTGGACGTGACTAAAATCACCTTGCTTGCTACCAAAGGTCCTGATTCAGCTACCTTCATATATGCACTGTGCTCCCTTGCAAGGTTTCTTTTTTGTATGAATAAACAAAACTTGGCATGCAATAATCTGTACTGCGTAACTGTTAGCTTTTCTGTATTCCATGCTTTGCCACCCAGTGCTCTCCCACGCAATACGCGGGCACGAGTTGAGGGAAAGCATGAACCAGTACCCCAAGTCCGAATACAGGAAAGGTCAGACATCTTCTCCTTACAGATCATTTCGGGGGGGAGGCGGAGCGAGGTGCCAGTGTATGACAAAAAAAGGTGCCAGCATAYGACACAGCTGCTGAGGAGCTCTTAATTAAAAGAATTACAAAAGAAAAGAAAAGAAAAATTGAAACAATTGTCAAGCCCAYTGTACCTTCTACGGGTTTTGGTCTCTCTCTCTCTCCTGTGGACAGCTCAGGGTCATCCTTCTCCAGCAGCTGCTTAGATATTTCTGGAATTTTTTGCTTCAGTTATATTCTTTAACAATTTAAGATTTTAGTTATCWTCTCTATGAGACAGTTCCCTGCCACCCTTCTTTAATTACTTCTAGCTCCCTGAATTTTAGATGAGAATTTAGACCAATACTGTGCTATTAATAAACAACAGTCCATTGACCCTAGAGATATCTGAACAGGAGTAAATCTGTCTTTATTATGATCAATAAGATATTGTCAATATCATACTTTCCTCATTTTAAATTCAATCTTTTCTATCTTTGCTACCAACTCTGCTCCCCACTGACCATTAATCCTTTCAGGAGTGAGACAAGCCTTCTTCATCTCAACTCATATGTCTCTTTCCCACTGAAAACAAATCCAATGCCCAAAACCTTGCTTCAAACACATTACTTCTTGTGCTATATGCTCTCTCCCTGTGGATTAAATAACCTTATAGTGGTAAGGTTATTTATTTCTTTTTCCACTTCATCATTATTGCAGGCAGAGCATACATGCACTGTGCGTTGATGAACAGCATGAAGATCCCTCCACCAACACAGAGCAGGGTCAGGCCCCCAGCAGCAGCCAACTCCATGCCAACACAACGGCTTGGGTCTATGGACAACACAACCTGTGRGGTTTGCTCAACATCCTCCCACACTGACTGTAGGCAGAAAAGTAGAAGGTCAAGACACACAACGGAGTTACCACGTAGGAAGTTCTGCCCATCAGATGGGCTGTGCTAACTGGCAACATCTGCGTTACTCATCCATTACAAAGACAAGATAAAACTTTGTTTAACCATCTTTCACTGAAGCTCATGCTAACATAGCTTTGTATTTGCAGAGGGCTCAAAGCACGCCCACGGCAACTTGCTGTGGGTCAGTCGATAACGGGACTGACCTTTAGTRGCATTTTTCATACCATGAAAATACATTGAAACCTACCTCAAAGCTTTAAACAACCCCACTGTGGCACTATTCTGTTCTGTTCTTCTGACACTTGCTTCTCCCCATGCACATTCGCTCCACGCATTCTCTTCTAGCTTTTTAATCCACTTTCTTTCTTGCTACTCTTAAGCCTGGAACTACCTTCTATACCTCACATTTCAGTCATACTGTCATTTCTTCTACCTCTGCATCCTTTATCCTTGCTATTATACCTCACTGCTTCAGCTAGTCTTTCAATAATACATGAGAGGAACCTTTTTTACTACTGGATTGTTAGCTTCCATGTAAAATTAACAGAAAGCTAAACACTAATTAATATTTTCACAGCATCCAACTAACTTTGGTCATCTGTAGRTATATTTTGACAATACTTAATGACACTTAGGACAACTCATGTTATATATTAAAAAAAAGAAAAAAGCTGAAAACATAACCAAAAAGCAAATAGCCTAGAAATAACTCAAAGAAGAGACTGCCTGGCCATGACAACTGTGTCAAACAGCACCTTTTCTTTAGAGAGGCATTAGGGATTTGGAAAATGGGGGCTGGTTCCCTCTGGCTTTCTGGTTTGAAGGAACGCAGGAACACCTTGCTGACTTGCAGCTTCTTTCTACTCAGGCAGTTGTTGAAACATCATGCCTGGGATCAGAGATCACTCCCCTTTTCTCTGCAACTGGCACCCAACTATTGACCTACACTGCTACAGCAAGACACCTCTGATCAAAACACTATTTTGCCTTCCTTTTCTTTTTAATGTCAGAATGTTGCTTTGCCTTTTATTTTCCCACTCTTTTTTGCAAACACCCAGCATCTTCTCTTAGATTTTTGCAGGTCCTGGCAGAGATGATAATTTTTCAGTCAGGTACAGGTATGTTTAAATCAAGAGTTGTTTTCACCAGGTTTAATAATTCTCCTTCTTCAATGTCAAGGCAAAGGTATGACCATTAAAAAAAGGATGACAACGAATCAGAGGGGTCTTTTGGATTTACTTACGGAATTATTACCGTTTTTTGAACTTCTGACATTCTCTATGTCAGATACTGACGTGACAGAGCACATGGCACAATCTCTGAGTATTTATCTGAGAGCAGAAAACTACGGGGTGGTCAGAAAGTGCAATTTTCTTAAACTCTCACCTTCAGTTTAGCTTTTAGAAAGTCTATATCTGAAGAAACCTCTCTCTCCTAGGATCTAATTTACATAGAGAACAACATCATATTCCCGCACCCTCTGTATAAATAAATGGCTAAATTGAAATACTGTAAGGTCTTGTTCATTTAAATTTCCTTTTTTCTCTGAGATTACCCTGCAGACCTTAATGATTAACTACTTACGTATACTCTTTTGGAAAAGCAATTTCTTAGCTGCAAAGAAGTCAGAGTAAGATCCAGAACYGTGGCAAAACACATCTACTGTTTGTTTCAAAGAAATAGAGTTGCACGGGCATTTCTGCAGAACAAAACAAAAGTTGTTTTGCTTAAGATGGAAAGTTGCTGTGCTGGTCTAATGCATTTCTTAACACATGTCACTACAGATTTCTGTGTAGGTACATCACCTTTCCTACAGCTTGGATGGGTTACCACTTCTAACTTTGCAGGGCCTGGAAAGGAGGATAAATCRCTCAGATTTTAAGCCCTGGGACCAGGAACCTTTTCTGTTCTTTTTTTTTTTTTTGCACATTGCCTAGTTCAATGGGGTCTTGTCGTGACTAGGGCTCCGAAGTTATACGGCAATACAAATAATAAATAAAAAATAATAATATGTAATATATGACCAATAAGTACTGACTTCATACCCTGTTTTTTAAATATCCACTGCACCCTAGCAAATTCTTCAAAAATATGGTAACAAAGTTACCAAAGTTGCAAGACAAACGCAATTTGTTTGATGCAAATGTTTCATTTTAAGGTTTAAGTGGCTGTGAAACTCTTTAATGACACTGCTTCATCAGCACTGAAATGAACATGGACCAGAGAGATGCACCCAGTTTGCGCACATTCTTGGGAGTCTAGCAGAAACTGGGAGGAAGCCAAGGCAGTGAATACAGGAACAGCTTCTCATTTCCGCTATTTTCATGCTAAAAGGAACTGGATATGGGAAGAGAACCCCAGTTCGTTTGGGTTTTTTTGGTGTTGGCCTTTACATTTGGAAAAAAACAAAACAAAMCCCCCCAAATACCCCCCAAACAGAGAAGGCAGACAAACAGTAACAAAAATTTTCATATACCCCCTATGGCTATTTCTCATTTTTCCCAAATGACTGCTGCATGAAATTCAAAATTTAAAGACCAAGATTTGAGAGCAAAATCACAAATTAAAAAGGAGCTATTTAAAGATATTTAAAAGATTTCCTCGGGGTTTCATTCTTTCTCCACTCTGTAGTGAGGAGAGCAAAAATACAATCCAAAAGAGGAGAGGAGAAGTCAGAGGGGATTACAAAGTCCAGTCTTCCAGCCTGTCTCCCATTTTGCTAATTTGGACAGTAGRTTATCTGAGAAGCAGCAGAGGCTCCGATAGAAAGCAGGCAGCAGCAAACACAGGCATCGTCTCATCCTCCCAGCGGCACTGAGGTCTGTGCAGTCGCAGTCTCTGGCTCCAGGAACGACAGTTTTTCCTTCCCACACTTGTTACTGCCTTTGAGTGTGGGAGACGGGAAGAGAGCGTCTGTCAGAGACGGGGCTCTGGCTTTTAGGAGACTCCTCTCCCTCCGCTCGGCTAAAAGGAGCTCAAGTATTCCAGTGCAACGTCRTATACAAATTTATACTGTTCCTGAAAGACAGAGCAGAAAGCAGTGATAGAAAGACACAGGTGAACTCTTTYAGAGCCTCGTTCAACAAGCTGATGGAAACCATCCCTCTCCCCCTTATTTATTTATACCATTTGGCAGAAGCAGGCAAAAATTAATTTTATTTCTACGGGATACTGAATGCACACTACTAGGAGATGTTATAGTCAATGGAAGGAGAAATACCCAAAAAGGCAGGCATGACACAGGCTATTCATTATTTCCTTCATGCCCTCACCACACTTATTGCTTTTGAGGCAAGAACTCGGTTTGATCAATTGAGATGCTTTAATTCAGGACAGTTTAATCTCTTCAGTTTCAGGGAGCAAGGCCCTGGGTTCGAGCTGTCCTCCCTTCCTGGTTTCAAGGCATGTCAGAGCACCTAGCTCCGGGCTCTGCATGTGTGCAGGGCGACAACTCCCGTCCCTCCCTGYAGGGAGGCAGCCTGGGGGTTTAACCTTCTGGAGGCAGCTGGATGTGGTGGCACTACTCATTGCTGCCCCTTGTCTCAGCGGGAGAAGGAGGAGAACCCATCGATTCATTGCACATGCTAACAACAGGAATGGCTTAAATTCTGATGCTGTCAAATGAAGATTGGTTTTGATTCACAAAGCTAAGCCAGGAAGCTCTTTAACCATCCTGAAGTTCCCCTGCATAAGCTGGGTGGGTGAGGTGCAGGAACTGAGCTTACCAGAGACTCCACCATGTTGGATTTGTTATTCCGCAACGTTTTCACTATGTGGAACACATCGATGATATTTTGTTGTTGGATCATTTCACACACGCTGCAGATGGCACAGAAGGTGCCACTACGTCCCCCACCATTCCTAGGTGCAGAAGGAAAGGGGCAACAGGTGAAGCTAAGCAAGGCCTAAGTAATGGAAGAAATGGAYAGCAGCACTGCAGCATGAGATGGGGATGGAAGAGCCAAGTCCATCCCTGGCAGCAGCAGACAGAYCAAGAATCGCAGCACTGCTCCCACTGACCTGGCCACACAACAGGAGAAGCCCTGCTGTGACCAGAGCTGGACGCTTGGCACTGCTGCTTCTGCGGGTCTGGGCTGCAATCAYGAGGTCTACCTAAATTCCCATCTACAAGACACAAAGCAGCAGAGCCTTTCTGGCTACTCTGCATTAGGCTCAGTAAGTCTCTGGGYCAGAATGCTAGGCTGTAGCACAAAATCCAACTTGAATTGTATTGCAAATGTAATTTAACTTCACTTTCCCTAGTGGCAGCCCACCAGATCTCCAAATCTATAATCAGTACTCGTTAGACAGCATTCGCAGAGTCGCAAGAATTTTGCAGTCCAACTTACAGGCAGTGGACAACAGTGCGTCCATCCCTCCCGTCATACTGCTCCTGCCACTTCTCCAACCTTCTGACCACCTTCAGGAGGGAGCGTTTGGAAGGAGGRGTGTCCCTGTATGCCGGCCAGCCAATGTACTGCAGGTGCTGAACAATACGGTATCCATCCTGGGGCTAAAGCAAACGAAATGGGTCAAAGAAGCAGAGAGAGGGTAAAGCAGAGTGTACTGGTTATGCAGCACCATCCCCTCTGAATTTGGTGTCGTAAGTGTTAGCAACCTTCAGTCTGGACACCTGATACAGTGGGGAACAAGGACTTTACAAAAGCTTGGAGATAATGGTGATCTCAGATATCAAAGAGCTGGGCAAAAACTAGGTCCCCAAGATCCCTGTTTACAATAGAGAATCTAAGTCTCAGCAAACTCTAACAATAAACCAGATCTTTCCTGGTAGGCTGCATTGGAGATTAGTTATGCCATCTGAGCTAAAGGCAAAGATCACCCTCAAAATATCTCTGGGGACAACAGAAGGAAAGCATCCTTATAAAGATTTTAGCTAAGCTGCTGTTGTTGAACACAGATGGGTGCAGGGAGCCATGAATTTACAGCAACCACCCTGCATAGCTATGCATTTACTAGCTAGTTTGTAGTGTGGGAGTCACAGAGGCTTAGTCTTATCAGCTACCTATTGTCAGGGCTGTCCCTGGTTCACAGGCAGTTGCCTTGGTATATTGGCAAGGTGAATATCTATCTGATTTATCCACTCATGTAAATGGATCACAAAGTTCATTCTGTAATGGCATAACTTAATTGCTGCATACCACACAATCAGAGCCTGATGCGTTAAATAGGATGGAAATGTAATTTCTGGAGTCTGTTTCTGCTTCTGATTAAAAAAAGGAAAGGAAAAAAAGTAGAGTTACAATCAATCTGGGAAACAACTACTGAGTGAAAAATTTTCTGCTGAAATCCTGTCCAGTGTAGTMCTTCAGTGGCACTGCTTGGGTTCAGTGTGCAGATAAACTTTGTCAGTACCATTTCAGCTACCTTGGGGCTGCAAGAGGCAGACAAGAAGCTGCTTGTAGAAATGGCAGTTGCTTATTTATGGGGAAACAGTGGCAACTAGGAAGCCCAGTCTAGCCAGTAAACACCGCATCTGTCTTCAGAGACAAAGCTACTGTAAATATCCTGCATAGTGGTTGACAGATGGAGAACAACTGACATTATCCTAGTTTATTTCCTACAATATTGATGGTTTTACATTGGCTACTGGGTGATTAATTGTTCTCAAATACACACAGACAATGCATTCCATTTAAAAGCAGATTTCAAGCTCATATCATCCACTTGCTGCTTTTGGCCAAGAGCATCTTACTGATGCAGACTGATGCAACTGTATGTTAACCAAAGGAAGTAGCTACCAAATTTTGCACTGGAATCCTCTTCCTAGGTGAGAGATTCAGCATCTCCAAACCACAACTCTTAGTTCCAGCTCTTCCTCAAGTCAAAATATATTCTACAGAATAAAAGAGCAATCTTGTATTTCACTGATCTTACCCTGGCCATGTTGCAGATCCGGAATATCCGGTTGATAATATCTTCATCAATATCTGCTGAAACAAACTCTACTTGAATGGGACCATAACAGCAGGATGTCTTCTCTGGCCAGTACTGCATGCAGAGCTAGTGAAAGCACCACAGGAAAAAAAAGCACATTAACTATTAACAAGGAACCTTATGGTAAGTCTTCTTTCCACTCAAATTTATATCCAGTTCAAATCTGTAACCAGTCCTAGAAATATATATATATRTATGTATATATATTTTTTTAATGCATAATCTTTGCTCATGCTGATGTTACTAAATTGAAAGTAAAAAAAAAAAAAATCCTAATCACACAGATTTCAATCTAACTATGTGAAATCCATCTGGAAATAGATTGTGGCAAAAAAGTATTTTGTATGAGATCTCATTAGCAGTTTCTGCTGAGATTGTATTTCTTTGTGCGTTCTTCTTTCTATTTTCAAGTGTAATTTTTGAGAAGTTTTAAAACCCCCAAATGCTTATTCCAACTTGATCTCAAGTTATTCAAGTTCAATCGTTGTCAGTAATGACGTCAAGTGTGTGCACGMCACTGCATTACTTCTGCATTCCCATTATTCCTTTGATCATACAGGATTAAATTTCGGTGGGACAGTCATGCAATCTTATGCACCTTTGCCCCTGTAAGTTTTGCAATATTAAAAAGTATGCCAAGATCACATAAGCAAGCCTTCCTTTGAAGGCTGTTTTTTACTCCTCATTCAGACTCTCAAGCAGCCTACCAATCTCCTCTCAAAGCATTTGTCTGATAGGCAAGATGATCTGAGCTGTGTAGATGCTTTAGGAAACCACCTCAAAGTACATCAGAAAGAGAAGAGAAAGATCTGTCCTAATATTACAGATCTGCTTTCCCTAAAGCARGTTTGTGCACGGCCACCTATCCGAATGCCTACTTTTACACAGCGTTTAAAATGGTCTACGTTCTCTGGTTTCTAAATGACTTTATTTGCACATTTTTACTGCAGAGTAGATTACAGGTTTACTCATCTATTTATTTTAACTCTTCCCTTCATTCCATTCACAGCTTTTATGCAAGTAATTCTTGCGTTTGTATTTTCAAGTCGGCTGTCTGCATCCACAGGAGCACAACACCCCGTTCAAGAGCACTGATACGGTATTTGCACGCAACTGCAGACYGGCAGTTTGGGAACGTCATGGTAGAGCGCTCACATTAGGCAACGATGAACACTCAGATAATGACGAGGTTGTCGTACAATGATAGTGCAGCTGCTACATCCTAAGACAACTGAGTTTCCTTTTCAGAAACCTCTCTCTCACAAATGGTATCAAACCTCTACCCTGTGCCTTCAGAGCTCATATAGAACTTTACAACTGTTTTTTACTTCCAGGGCTAGGAGTATGTTTTTTGGCATTCGCTGCAGACTTGAGCTAGGTGACACCATGCAAGATAATCGTCAAACTGACTTTGTGCATTGTCAGATCTCCTTTTCTGTACCTACAAATTCTCTCTTAAAAATTGAAATTGCCAGGACARAAAACAAGGTAGGTAAAGTCTTGTGCTTAGAGATAGTTAGTAAGAACAATACTGTTCTGAGGCTGATAATTTCCTGTTTTCTGAGAACAAAGTGTGAGAAAGTATCTGGTTTCCAGAAGGTACATTTCTTTAAAGCATCAGAAAAAAAGAAAAGATGAAACTCATGTCTGGATTCAGTGCCAAGRCTCAGAAGCAAGCTGGGAGAATCTGAGTGATGGTATGAAATGCGCAGGGCCCCCGAGTTCCTCGCATGGAGCATCAGGACTTGGGCACTGGCTGCCAGGAGAGCCTGCAGCAGAAAGGCTGGAACATAGCTCTCTGGCTGCACATCGAAATGAAATCCCACAGCTTTCACCCTGAAGGCAGATCCCCTCAACAAAAGTTCGATTGGTTTCTCCATTACCACCAAAAAAGGGTCCAATAATCTCTCTGTCTTTGAGCACGGGAAGATTCTGAAGGCAGCAAAGAGACAAATGAAAAATTAAGCCATAAAGTACCAAGTACTTGAGGGTTCTTCTCCTCTTGTTTAACAAGTGCTGTAATGGATGAATTAGCAATGCCAAATGCACTCTTTATACAAATTGCATGATTGCCCTTTTTTGAAAGCTGTTATCTTCTGTCACTCATCAGCAAGGTGGCTGGAAATTCTCGCACAGAAGGAACGGGAACTACTCCTCATGCAGCCAGACCTATTCTGAACAATGTTATGTTTGGTAAGAAATCAACATGCACATGCCTCTGGAAAATAAAAAGAATAGTATCATAGGCTGCTCCAGAAACTACTTCAACTAACTACACTTTTCTACTCTACGGAATTTCATTGGGAATCTCTAGGAAAAGGATCCTAAGCTCCTTCAGTATCATTTCAGCATCTCTCTTGCTCCCATTCCTCTGGAATGCTACGGGAACAGGCTTGCTGACCGTGCTGTGGCAGTTCTAGTTGGGATCTCGGAAAGTGATGGGCAAGCATGAAGACACCGAGATTCTGCATAGAGAATTACATTTTTCTGAATCAAACAGGAAGGAAAATAAGGAAGAGAAGAAAGCAGTTTTGGGAGGCAGTCATAGGCCTCCAAATACAATGTACTTAGACAGCTAATCCCTGCTAACTGTAATAGCTAGATAGCTGCCTTAGCAGGAGCCAAGCACCTTAGTATCTTTGTGGGTCTGGCCTTTATCCTTCATTGTACCCTAAAACCTTATTTATTGCTTTCCATTTTTTCTTAACCACAAGGAAACAGAGATCACCTCAAAATCCTTTGGATTTGAAAATAAAACTACATGACAGAAATGTTTAAAAAAACCCACTTACCTGTGCTGTGTCCATCTCATTCAGCATCACGATGGAGGAGCAGTTATAATCAAACACCAGCCTCCAGAAGTCTGCTATGGTGTTGGGCAGAGGGTGTTGGGTTACAATAAAGGCAGCAGGTTGCTTGTGGCTCTAACAAAAGAATAAGATTAGTTAAAAAAAAATTCAATCAACTTTTATTCAAACGAATATTATACCCAGGAGGCTGTGGCTAGGCAATCTGAGCCATTTAACCAGATTACACAAATCACATATCCTTCTCCTTGTTATCGCTGTGCAATGAATGAATGTCTCATAATGGGATTCTTTTGCTCCCAATGAAGACATTTCATTAAAGGAGTGTCACAAGAGCAGAGATTACCCAAATCAATTATTTATATTTTGAGACTCAGCAAATAATTCTAATTCTACTCTTACTACTACTACTACTACTAGTAATATTAATAATTAGCAAGAGAATAGTTGGAAGCAAAACGTTATCCTTTCTGCTGCTGGGGACTAGGAAYGACAGAAGGGATTAGCCCCCCATCTGCTATTGCTCCCTGGTGGCACAGTGCCACAGAAATGGCTCATCTGGATTTACAGACATCCCAAAAGAGCACGTGGGGCAGTATTCAGAGTCTGGCAGACTGGCATTCAACGGCTGGTGCTATTCCTCCACCTCGCAAAAGCCCTCCGGCCTTGGCCTCCCGGGCCACGGAGRGAGGGGAACGCTGCTCCCAGGCTCCACGGGGCTGCGTTCGTGCATCTCCGTACGGCACGCAGAGGCTGTGGAGCGATGGGGACAGGCTCAGAGCGTTACTGCCTGCCCGCTGCAGCGGGCAATGCTTAGGTGAGCCTGTAACCTGCACAACTGTGAAGCAGACTTGAATCAAAAGGAACAAAAATGCTTGCTAAAGGCTAACTAAGATTTTCAATTTACAATACAGAAAGAAAGAGCTACCCCAARTATTAAGAAGACAGTTGTTAGGGCTTGCAATTTCTTCTTCCCACGAGCCAGTAGCGGGTGGGAGCGCCGAGTGGACTATGTTGGGGCGGGAAAGGGTKCCACACATGTTCTGTGTCTTTCTAACAGGTTTACAAGGTGGCTGCAACATGCTTCTGAGTGCACATRTGCAAGGAGGATGATGGAAAATGAAGAGAACAAGGAAAAACGACATCGTTGGGAAACCAGCAATCTACAGTGGATTTTCCTCTTTATTCCTATTCTGTTTTTCAAACCTAGCAACACCAATAGGGACTTAAAGCTATGGTGTACATACCAAGAGAGGCAACAGAGAGATACATAAAATGGAGAAACTTATCTCCTTCATCTTCCCCTCCRAAAGCAAACCCTGGAGTTACAAAATGGTAATGTTTCTGCTAATTTATTTCATTACGTGCCGATATAGCAGCTTGCACAATTGGCTGAAYAGTTAGTTGAAGGTATTATCTGTTTGAGGATTTTGCTAGTAGGAGAGAAAAAAAACACAGCCCACCTGTTTCTGCGCTACAGGTGAGGAGCCAGCCTCACTGCCCTGTTTTAAAGGGAAGGAAGCTGAAACACTGAGATGTTAATTAATTATGCAAGAGAACATTGGTAAGATCTTGGAAAGAAAATACCTTCACCTTTCTCCAAGCTGTGCATTAAATACAAACCTACTGGCACTTCTGCATGGCATGAATTAGACATGCGGCTACAGGCTCTTTGCTTAAGAAGCATGTTCAACTGCTTTAAGGGAAGGAGAGGGACAGTCTTTCCCCTTTCTTCTTAACGAGGCACTTAGCTGATGCAAAGGTGACACTGAATGTTTGTCACAGCAAAGACCCAAAGGTCTGTTGACTTGAAAGGGACAGAGGGCACGAACAGACAAGGTTGGGAATCTTGAAATCTCTTGGGTAGAATTTCTGTCCTCTGTGGACAGCAGCAGCCCTTTGGCCCTGTTCTCAGAGAACGTTTTGCTCATACTCAGAGAGCATGTAGGCTACTACTTTTTYCTTTCAATTGAGTTGGCTCATTCGTCCTTATTAAGAAATTTCTTCAAATGAATGACAAAAGGATGGAGCTGAGTGCCTGGACTGAGTAGTGCTCGCTACAGGTACTCCCTAACCGGTACTCCTGAGAGCTAACTGGCACGGGTATTTCCAAAAGCTAACTCAAGGCACAAGAGGCCAGTTTCTTAGTCAGAAACAGACTGAGTCAATCTTCAGCTCAAACTGGAAGCCAGATGAAGTGCTTCACCTTCTGAGGGACCCTCTCTACTCCAGAGCCTCAATGGCTCTGGAAGCAGGTCCAAATGGCCTTCTGCATCTAAGACTAATTTTGATGAACGCAGGCCTGAGCAGCCTGCCAGACTGTTTTCCTGACACAACAGCTGGAGATTTACCCTTCCAAACCCATTGGGAACCCAATGATAACCATTCCATGTGCACCATTACTGTTCCTACTCTACCACTTCCATCACAACCATCATGTAAAATGCTGGGCATCCTGCAACCCAAGTAAGAATTGAGAGAGAAGTAAATAAAATAAAATAAAATAAATAAACTAAATAAACTAAACATGAGAAACCTGAAAGGGAGTGGTAAATAAAACRATCAGCATTGGGGGTCTGCCACATGCCAATCTTCACACAGGGGAAGAACAAATGCTAGTTCAAGGCTAGATGGGAAGGATGGTCTCTCGCGAAGTCCATGCTCAGTACAAAACTGCAGATGTTAAGGGACTGAAAAACAAAGAATTGCAAGGTCTGTTCCTAGTATGAATAGCCCAGGAAGATCTGGGATTTAGGCTGTTATGTGACTGTGTCAAGAGCTAATGATTCCTCTACGGAAGAATAAAGGAACATTAGAGAGCATCATAGATGGCCGAATTTCAATGACAGGTGAAACATCTCCTTATAAAAATTTTTTAATTGGCAGGAATTCTGTAAGGAAAGGTAGAAGTATCAGCAAAGTGCTTTGAGGTAATGCAGGCTGAAACGTGCAAACTTCTTCCCAAACCCTGAGAAATCAGAGGGGAACTGATTGTGCTTTGGC